>NC_092786.1:32667529-32973732 GCF_047496795.1 Chiloscyllium punctatum
TACTTATCCAAGAGAAGGGTATAGAATAACTTGATATAGGTCTTTAAAATCATATAATTGTTTGCTACAATACACATGAAGAGATTTCCTCATGAAGACCAAAATGAGAGGTATTAAATATAGTTCTTTCTGATAAAAGGTTACAGACCAGAAGTCATAGAGTCATACAACACGGAATCAGATCCTTTAGTACAACCAGTCTATGCCTGACATAATCCCAATCTAAACTAATCCTACCTGCCCCATCCTGGTCCATATCCCTCCAAACCAACTGTGGACTTTTGGACCCCAGTGTTGAACCAAATATATCTCCTGATTCTGTCATTACTGGGAGTGATACCAACACAGCAATATATCTGGACATGGCTTCTTAACTAGCAATCTTGAAGTTTGCCATCCTATTAAGGAATAGGCCCTGATGCTGCTGATACAATCAGACGACCATGTTAAAAAGCTTCACAGCCCCACTGAGGCAGAGATTTAAATGAATAATTTTACAGCTTTTTTTAAGCTTCCTATAATAAGCATTAATTTTTTTTCTATCCGAATTCCTTCTCAGGTTTCATCCCTCCATAAGCTAGTTTAAACCTTCCCCAACGACATCAGCCAATCTCCCTTTGAAGCTGTTAGTCACAGCCTGGTTAAAACGTAACCATCCTCCTTTCACAAGTCCCACTGCCCTAGAACTGGTTTCAATGCCCCAAAAATCGAAATCCCTTCCTCCTGCATTCATTCAATCTTCCTGTTTCTGTGCGCATGGTACAGAGAATGATCCTGAGATTGCTATCTTAGAGGACCTGTTTTTCATTCGTACGCTTATTCCCTATATTCTACTGTCAGGAGTTCATTCCTCTTTCTACCTATGTAATTGACATATATTGCTGATATAAGTGTGAACTATTACACTGGCTCTTAACACTTGCCTCAAAGAATGTCCTACAACCACTCTGTGACATCCTTGACTGGGGCAAACTATCATCCTGATGTCATGTCTATGGCCACAGCAACATCTGTGTGTTCCTCGATCAAAGCACCAACTGCTATTGCACTCCAATGGCTTGCATAGCTGAGCCACTCATGTCACCTCAAGCTTGACACTTCCTACCTTCTTCTGATAAACCATTGCCTTCAGCAGTATCCAAAGTGAAAACTAGTTAGGAAGTGAGATAGACTTGGAATGCCTGCACGACCTGCCCGGTTTATTAGACTAGGCAAAAGTGAGGACTGCAGATGCTAGAAATCAGAGTTTAGATCAGAGTGGTGCTGGAAAAGCACTTTTTTAGGTGCCAGCGCATGTCTGCAAGTGTGGAGCAGAGGATCCGGAAGGAGAACTGCTCCTGGTGGTTTTGAATCTGTAGTCTGTATGGTTGTCCTGTTCAGTTCCGAACTGTGCTGGGTTGAATGTAGTCTGGACCCATGTGGGGTCAGTTGGTTGCGGAGTCAAGCATTGAGGAAGCAGATGTGGTTGTGGTAGCGAGTCTGTTTGACATGGTTGAAGAGCTTCAGGGCAGAGGAGATGACCTGGGGTTTGCAGTGAGAGAGAAACTCACAGAGGAGAACTTCTACAAGGTAGGCATCCTTGCAAGAGGACTTGCAGTAAGGTTAAAATCACCTCGGCAAAAGTGAGGACTGCAGATGCTGGAAACCAGAGTTTAGATCAGAGTGGTGCTGGGAAAGTGCTTTTCCAGCACCACTCTGATCTAAACTCTGGTTTATTAGACTACCTCGTGATCACCTCCGTCCCATCTGCCTGCATGTTCTTAATCTGTGGCTACTTTGTTACATATGCTTTCTACATCGGCCTAAACCATGTGAATGCACCATAGTGAGTCCAACCTCCACATGAATTCTAAAACCCAAAGCTCAAGTTTTTGAAACTGGAGACACTTCCCGCAGTATCCATCGTTCCCCACATGACACAGAATGGGCATTTCACACCACTGAGCTGTGCTACTGTGCCTGAAGCCCACTTTTCATTTAAACTGTAGATGAGAAAATAGAATGTAAAATTACTCACCAATCAACTCCAATCAATGCAGTTGTTTGCAAACAGACATTCACATTGAATACTCACCGATTATAGATCATAGAATCCCAGCAGTGTGGAAATAGGCCCTTTGGCCCAAAAAGTCCACATCAAACCTCCAAAGAGTAACCCATCCAGACCCATTCACCTATCCTATGATCTGATATTTTACCCTGGCTAATATACCTAACCTGATCAATCAGGTTTCTGTGTTTGCTGCAACATCACTGATATTTTTCAAAGCTGAGTGTGCTACTACTCTACTGTGCCTAGAAGAGTACCAGTATATAGGTAAAGGCTTTGATCTTTGGCCCTGTTTTACATTCTTTCACTCTGCCCTGGTTCCAGACATGTCTCTGCTTCTCCAACTCACAGATATGTTCCAAAAACAGTGTACCAGTGCAGTGACAGAACCATGAGGTTTGCATCTTCTGTCTGATAATACCTGAGAATTTTGACATTTCCCTTTGATTTGTTGGATTGCCAAATATAATTTTCCACCAAGTGGAGTATTTGTGGATGGGTGTAATGTGAATAGCATGGGTGCATTTCATAGAATCCCTACAATGTGGTAACAGGCCATTTGGCCCATTAAGTCCACACCAATCCTCCAAAGAGCATCCTACCCAGACCCACCTCCTCTACCCTGTAACCCTGCATTTTCCCATGGTTAATCCAGTTAACCTGCACATCCCTGGACACTATGGACAATTTAGCATGGACAATTCACCTGACCTGCACATCTTTGGACTGTGGGAGGAAATCAGAGCACCCGGAGGAAACCCATTCAGACACGGGGAGAATGTGCAAACTCCACACAGACAGTCGCCCAAGACTGGAATTGAACCTGGATCCCTGGCTATGAGGCAGCAGTGCTAACCACTGAGCCACCATGCCGCCCCTTTTAAGGACAGATAATAAACTCATGACGGAGAAAAATACAGTAGGGTATGTTGACTGGATAAAATCAATAGGGCTGAGATAGACCTGACAGACTGAATGGCCTGTTCCTGTGCTGTGCATTCTTGTGCTATTTTGTATAATTGAGTTTTGATTCTACTGCTGCATTGTCAGCTCTTTGTGTCAGGTCGTTTGATGTTCCCATCTCAGCGATCTGAGTTCAGGTCTGTTTAACTGTTTCAGGCCAATCAGACAGACACGAGACTGAACTCCACGGTGAAGTAGCAAAGTTCCCTTTTTTCTCAAGCCGTCACCTTCAGCAAGGCGCCACAGCAGTAATCTAACCAATGGCAGTTTCAAGCGTGGCTTGCCAATCTCTGCAAAGAACTCATTTGCATGTTAAGACCGAGCCCAGCTTTAGCACGGCTGCAAATCTGAAGGTTTTTAAGTGGCAGCTTTAGTGAACTGTATAATACCCAGCAAATGTTCAGCAAATCAAATCACACTTGACGCCAAATTTACTTGCTATTAGTAAGTAATGAATTGCGATCAATATGATAAACAGAAATATGTTTATAGCAGGCATCTGGTTATGGCAAATAAGTGAATTTGCATATATTTTAATTACAGTACTTGATATGTTTAGAAGGAAAACTAAAAGTGCATTTCGGAAAGGTTAAAATGGGATGGCATTTTAACAATGATGAGATTTCAAATAAAATTGTTGCTTTTCATCATAATTGGGACAAAACTGTAAATCTTTGCTCACTGATAGTGCAATGTAAAATCCTTAACTAATTTGAGCTGAAGGACCTAGAATATACAGACATCAGGTGTTCATGTAATTGTAAGGATAGGGGATAATGAATCTCACTACCCTTCATTTGAAATGATTTCAGCAGTGTCTGCTGCTTTGAAAGTCTGTTGTCTGAAGCCTACAGAAGGCCATGAACCCTGCCATTCATCCTTTCACACCATCAGCTGAGCCTAATTGCTAGAAAGGACACGAGACCCTGGGCCTGATTGTTACTGATCTTTCTTTGAGCTTTTGAGGCATGAAAAGCGAAAGGATCGCTTTTGATCTCTACTGCTTCTTTTTTTTTCTCCCTCCCTCTTCAAAGAATGACACATTCTTTATGTGGCTTCTTCTTCAGGACAATAATTAATAGGCCGGTTTCATAAAATAAGGCCTGGATTGGCGTTATCTCAGGGTGGTCTCGGTCAGATGTGAACCTCCGGGCTCAGATCGCTTGCCCTAAAGATAGCTGAGGTCTTGTGTATCAACCCCCAATTTTCATTTGTGTTCCCTAATGAGCTGAATGGGAGAAAAAGGCAGCGCACCCTGTCTCATGATTAGAATAAAGTCTGTAACTTGGTGCAGTGAATCTAGTTTGAAGGGACTCAGACTAGATATCTACATCTCACTGTTAGAAAATGTAGCAAAAGAAGGCGATACCACTCTAGAAATTTTTAAACATGCTAGCCATTTGTCAGAAATCGAAATAGCCTGAGATAATGAGAGCAGATTTCACCAGACCTCTTTCGGCAGAGAACTTCACTTGCTCCAAGCATGTGTCAGGCTGAGCCCCCAATAGTTTCTGTGTTTTCACTGCTTTTAGAGGGGAATTCATTCGGCAGAATCTGCATTTCTTTCAAATGCACTTAGTTTAATTTGAAGAATTGTGTCTTAAGCTTCTTATATATCAAATGTAATAAGAGAACCGCACCAGAACAAAATTACCGACCAACCATCAACTCATGGCAGAACCTGTGTATGCTTAACATACAGAAACTAATAATAAAAACTGAAAGAACTGTGGATGCCACAAAACAGAAATAAAAACAGAAATTGTTGGAAAAGCTCAGCAGGTCTGGCAACATCTGTGGAGAGAGATCAGACTTAGTGTTTCAGGGTCAGTGACCCTCAGAACTAGAAATTAGGAACAAATGATGTTAAAAATCAGTAAAAGTTCTATTGTTAAGTACAAAGGTGAAGTTCTAACTGGGATTGAAATAGCTATTGCCCCAATGTTATCATATCGAGGTTCAGGCCATTTTAATTCCAGGAGCTCATGACATCCTACTGGCCACCTGCTCAAAGGGTGTGAAAAGAGACAGTCAGTTGTCTGCTGGCATTGGAATCCAGGTTGGCCCACTGACAGGTAACCCCCAGAGGGGCTAAGTGGTGCTGGCATCCAAGGGCAACAGAGATTTCTTGAAAGAACATGTCTCCACAAAAGGAGAGTTAACATTTACCTTAGAGGGCCCCTGCTTCAAGACCTTACATTACTTCCTGACTTTGATCAACCAGCAATGTGAGAAATGCCCGAACCAAATTTACAAATCAAAATGTAAGAGTCATGAATGGATGAACAATGCTAGGGTGGTAATGTGAGGTGGGTTACCATCACAATGATGATGCAGTTGCATTTTTAAATACGCCCCTGTTCTGGAGATGGAGTCCACCAGCATGCAGTTGGAGAGAATTCTTGCAGGAAAAAAAATCTCTTCTCTTGGCTGTGGCTATTTCAAACTTGAACATTCGATTTATACAATAGCAGCTGAGCATGAGTATTTCTCAGCTTTGCCAGTAATCATGAAATTGTTAGCTCTTCTCGAGTTCATTGAAGGTTATCTACAGGCCCTCACAGGTCATGTTGCAGGTATCAGCTTATCTTCCACATGGATTTGAACATAATCTATACACGCCATTATCAAATTAGATTAGTGCAGTATTCATGCCAACTGACTGCTAGTGGAAACTAGGATACATGGTCTTGAATTTCATGTCAAAGGCACTTGGCCTTTGAAATTCCTTAATCCTGTCTCCCAAAAATCAGGGTAATTCAGTTTCAGGAAGAACAACTCAGACAAATGTCCACAACTTAATAGAGTTATAGAGTCATAGAGATATACAGCATGGGAACAGTCCCATGGGTCGAATCGTCCATGCTCACCAGATATCCTAAATTAATCTAGTCTTATTTGCTAGCACATGGCCCATATCACCCTAAACCCTCCCTATTTGTTTACCCACCCAGATGCTTTTTAAATGTTGTAATTGTACCAGTATCTAGCATTTCCTCTGGCAGCTCATTCTATACACGCACCACCCTTTGTGTGAAAAAAAATGCCCCTCAGGTCCCTTTTATATCTTCCCTCTCTCACCCTAAACCTATGCCCTCTAGTTCTGGACACCCCCACCCCAGGGAAAGGGCCTTATCTATTTACCCTACCCATGTCCCTCATGATTTTATAAACCTCAATAAGGTCACCCCCTCAGCCTCTGACGCTTCAGGGAAAACAGCCTCAGCCTATTCAGCCTCCTCCAATAGCTCAAACCCTCCAAACCTGGCAACATCCTTGTAAATCTTTTCTGAGCTCTTTCAAGTTTCACAACATCCTTCTGATAGGAGGGAGACCAAAACTACACATAATATTCCAGAAGTGGCCAAACCAATGTCCTATACATCTGAAACATGACCTCCAAACCCCTATACTCTGTGCACTGACCAATAATGGGACGTTACAGAGATGTGAACAAGGAGCTGTCTAAAGCACATAGGTAAAATAGACTAAAAGAAAAAGTTTATGCATGAATAATGGTAGGTACTTAAGAAGATATTTAATAATGCTCAGCAAACATTTATTCTCGCCAAAATGAAGGACTTAAGAAATAAGAACCACTGATGGTTAGCAAAGGCAGTCAAGTCCCAAGCGTTGCTGCCCACAAATCCTGGGAAAAACGTGACTATCCTTGAACTGTCATGAAAATCTGGAACCATCAGACAGAGAAACCCACCCTCAGGGCAACATGGCTGAATGAAATTCCTTGTTGAGATTGTCCCTCCTTAATTTCGGAGCTCCGCTGATGGGTGATTGTCATGTAAGCATTTTGAATGTCTGGACTCCAAACACAGTGAAGTACAAAACTTTTTTGTTTGGTTTATTTTCACACATGATGCAGTCATCATTGACTAGGTCAGTATTTACTGCCCATCTCTAATTGCCCTTGATAAGCTTCCTCCTTGAACTTTTGCATTCCCTGCAAGCTGTTAGGATGCCATATGTGCTATGAGAAAGAGAGTTCCAGAATATTCATCCAGTGACTGTGAAGAGGTGGCAAAATATTTCTGAAATAGGCTGGCGAGTGGCTTGAGGGGAGTCTTTCAGGTGGTGGTGTTTCTGTGTATCTGCTGCTTTTGTCCTTTTGGGTGGTAGAGGTTGCTGTTTCAGAAGTGTCAGTGGAGTTTTGATGATTTAAGTCGAAGGAAAATTGAACTCAAGGAAAATGATTGGCTGACGTGTTAACAACAGTTTCCTGCAGTGTAGTTAAAAAGAACATTCAAAATTATTTCCTTCTGTTGCCAATGCTGCTGAGCTATTTACTTAATGTTAGTAATAAAGGATTAGGCTTCATTTTATCGAAAGCAATAAACGACTCATTTTGAGGAATTGTGGAAAAGAATTGACCAACTCCTAGCCTATTTTCACAGTGAGCATGTTGGCTATGGTTGAAACTAATACTTCTGCTTTTAAAGAGAAAATGAATCCTTGATACATAATAAGTGATGTATATTCTTATTCCTGATTGTGGGTGAAAAAAAAGCAGAAATAGAATCAATCTTTTACCAAAGCGCAATGGAAAATATTTTTAAGGTAAAATCCCATCATACAAAGGTTAATGCTGTCCAAGAGCACAATTTAGATGGACGAAGATATTTATGAAAAACGGGATTATCGTCCTTCACATGAAAGAGGCTGTCATTTTTTCAGTGGGCTCCACATACAGATTATTTCATTTTGCAGCACTTTGGTGGCTGATTTCCACACGTTTTACTTTGTGATAGCTTGCTGTTTGAATCTCGTTTCAAGCACAGAGGAAGTGAAGTTGCAAAAGGGGTTGACCATAGACCTACCTAATCCTGCTATTTGGAAATTTCCTGTCACCTAATTTACAACTTCGACCTCTCCCCAAGGATTATCACAGGCAGAAATGAGCATATGCACACAATTTACTGTTGATATCCATAACAATGAGCCAGACTGGCTGAAAGTCATTTGGAATTGACAGACTTTTGTAAAGCCCAAATTTTTCCCTAACAGCAACTGTAGGAAAATGTAGCCATACTTTCTGAAAATGAATTCCCATCTTTTGTTCCCTTCAGTATGCTGTTGTCTTTCATGGAGCATCTCCAATGAGAATGCTGATAATTGATGACAGGTTGGTAGAAACCAATCATCTGCACGTAATTCTGGAACGTTTTTGTTTTCTCGTTTTGATTAACAGAATTGACATGGAATTAAATTTGCCAAACCTCAGTGTTACATCTGAAAGCCTCATGACGATTTGTATATGGCCCACAGGATTTACTCATGGGTGCAAGTATCTCTTCTAGGCTCCATGCCCTGGCAAACTAGTTTCTGTGATGGAGGGCATGTCATCTTGATTAGGGAATTGCTGAAATAAGTTGAAGCTGCTGAACTCAATGGAAAGAAGAACTTGCACAAGTGCAAACAGGCCCTTCGACCCAACAAGTCCACACTGCCCCTCCGCAGAGTATCCCATCCATTCACATTACCCGACATTTCCCCTGACTAATGCACCTGACCTATACATCCATGAACACTGTGGGCAATTTAGCATGGCCAATTCACCTAATCTGCACATCTTTAGACCATGGGAGGAAACCAGAGCAAACCAACGTAGGCAAAGGGAGAATGTGCAAACTCCACACAGACTCCAGCCCAAGGCTGGAATCATACCCGGGTTCCCGGTGCTGTGAGGCAGCAGTGCTAACCACTGAGCCACCGTGCCACCCCCATTTAATGTAATCTGTCAGGTTAAAAGAAAGAAAGGAAGTCAAAAGAGGCTCAGTAATGTCGATGGGAATGGAGAGCAATGACAGAAAGTTGTGTAAGTAGAGTTGCAGATAGGGCTTTAGCTAATTAATGGGGGATGATTCAATGGAAGGGAAGTTTAAGAAAAACAAAAGAGGGAAGAGCAGGGTAGTAACAAGACAAATTGTAATGGAAGGGTAACAGGACAGTGTAGAACATATATGCAGAAGAGTGCAGCAGAAGCTAGAATCAGAGTGAGTAAAAATAGTAAAATGTCAAAGCTTAAAGCTCATTAATACACACAAAAAGTAAATTAAATATGAGTTGATAGATACTACAGGGTAACAAGACTGCAAACTCAATATTCAAGGGTATTCAATGTTCCAGAAAAATAGGAAAAAAAAGGAAAAGGAGGTGAATTAGCTTTTGTTTTAAAATGAGGGAAGCTACCAGTAATATCTGTGCAGCAGACAGAGTCATATTGTCTACAACATGGAAACAGACTTTTTGGTCCAACTAGTCCGTGTTGACAATGTTCCCAAACTAAACTTGTCCCACCTGCCTGCCTGTGCTTGGCCCATGTCCCTGCAAACATCTCTTATTCATCTGCTTATCCAAATGTCTTTTAATATTGGAACTGGACCCATATCGACCATTTCCTCTGGATGTTCATTCCATACACAAACCACTCACTGTGTGTAAAAAGAAACCCTCATGCCATTTTTAAATCTTTCTCTTTGAAACTTAAAAATGTGCCCCCTAGTCTTGAAATCCCCCACCCTAGGGAAAAGACACCTACCATTCATCTTATCTATACTCCTCATGATTTTTTAAACTTCCAGAAAGTCACCTCTTAACCTTCTACGCTCGAGTAAAAATCGAGTGCAGATTAGGTGAATTGGCCATGCTAAATTGCCCACAGTGTTCATGGATGTAAACGTCAGGTGCATTAGTCAGGGGAAATGTCAGGTAATGTGAATGGATGGGATACTCTGCGGAGGGGAGCATCCTGTCCAGAAGAGGCCTCACCAATGTCCTGTTTAAAAGGCATGGAATCAGCTTGTTTGGAAATAAGGAATGGCAAAGCGAAGAAATCTTGGATAGGAGGTGTGCACAGGTCCCTGAAGAATTGCTTCACTATAGGGCAGTGTATAAATCAGGAAATAATGGAGACTTGTAAGAAGGACATTGCAATTGTCCTGGATGATGTTAAAACTTCTGAAGATGAATTTTTAGTGTGTATCAGTGATTATTTTCAAAAGCAGCATGTTGCAGATCCAATATGTAATGAGGTAGGATTCAAAAGACACTAAAAGTATAACATAGTAGAATTTCAAACTCAGTTTCAGGGACAGCAATTCAGCTCACAGACTAATGTCCTCAACTTAATTAAGGGACATTACAGAGATCTGAGAACTTAAATAAGGGACATTGTAGAGATGGTAACAAGGAGTTTACTAAAGTATACTGGGAAAATAGATTAAGGGAAACATTTGAACACGAGCAGTGGCAGATACTTAAGCAGTTGTTTCATCATACTCCGCAAACAATTATCCTGGCCAAAAAGAAGGACTTGATGAGAAGGATTCCTGATGAAGGATTTTATTCCTGATGAAGGGCTTTTGCCCGAAACGTCGATTTCGAAGCTACTTGGATGCTGCCTGAACTGCTGTGATCTTCCAGCACCACTAATCCAGAATCTGGTTTCCAGCATCTGCAGTCATTGTTTTTACTTTGATGAGAAGGATGATATACCCATAGTTAACAAAGGCAGTCAAGGAGAGATCTAATCAAAAACTATGGTGTACAAAGTGGGGTAAACTAATGGTAAGCAACAGGATTGGGATATTTTTTAGCAACCATTAGCAGATGACTAAAAAGCTGATAAAGATGGAGAAAATTATTAATGAAGGAAAATGAGCAAGAATTATGAAGACAAACAGCAAGAACTTCTAGGGGTATATAAAAGAGAGCAGCTTAGATAAATGCTTTTCGAGCATAAGGAAATTTTAACAGGGAAAAGGGAAATGGCAGATAATTTAAAACAATATATTGCATTGGTCTCCATGGTGAAGGACACAATAAACATCCTAAAGATAACAGGTAAGCAAGATGCTACTGGGAGGTAAGATCTTGTAATCGTCACCAACACAAGGGACAAAGTACTTGACAAACTAATGGGACGGAAAGCAGACAAGTTGTTAAGATTATGACTTTCATCCAAAGGTTTTAAAGAAAGTGGTTGCAGCAATAATAAGGCATTGGTCAACATATTCCAGAACTCATTGGATTCTGGATTGTTCCTGAAGATTGGAAAACTGCTAACGTGATGTCCCTGTTCAAGAAGGGATGGAGAAAGCAGAAAACAACAGACCAGTTAGTCTAACGTCAGTCATTGAGAAAACACAGGAATCTATTATTAAAGAATAAATAGCAGGGCTCAATCAAACAAAGTCAACATAATTTTGTTATAGGGAAGTCATGTTTGACAAATTTTCTGGAGCTCTTTGAGGTTAGATCAAGCAGTGTTGATAAAGGGGAACAGTCGATCTAGTAAATTTGGAGTTCCAGAAAGTTTCTGCTGGCTCATACAACCTATCCATAACCTCTCACAATTTATTTATGCTTTCATCATAATATGACCTCCCACCAATTTTTGTATCATCAACAAATTTGGATACAGTACACCTCTATATCATTAATATAGATAGCAAATACTTGAGGTCCTAAAACCAATCCTTGGGACATGCTGCTTTTTACATCTTTCCAAACTGGGAAATACCTTCATCCTGACTCTAACATGCACCAGCCTCTAAGAACCCTCATGGCACATCTTTAATTCAATTTACAGGA
Organism: Chiloscyllium punctatum; assembly: GCF_047496795.1. Classification (NCBI taxonomy): domain Eukaryota; kingdom Metazoa; phylum Chordata; class Chondrichthyes; order Orectolobiformes; family Hemiscylliidae; genus Chiloscyllium; species Chiloscyllium punctatum. The sequence goes on from NC_092786.1 coordinate 32,679,150, forward strand.
CAGTTTTAAGTGCTGCACTGATAACTATCATTGTAATGCTGCAGCAAGGACACTGTGCACCCAGGGGCATACACCCAGTTCATAGGCTGGATCAGGTTCATTGGGTTGCATCGCTAAGCCCTTCTCTCAGTGTCTTAGCAGTCACTCACTCAGAGCCTACCTGGATGCACACAGCATTTCTGCCTTGCATTGCGTTGGTGTACCTCATTCTTTTTGCCCCCTCTGCCAGAGACAGCAGGTTAGTGAGTCCTGGGAGTGAGGGCCTCTGATTTTCCCAACTGTCATGTTTGGGTAAATGTCAGCAACCCATGCAGGCAAACAGTGCTATTCCAGGTGCACAGTGGACTTTTAGGGATGACTCAGTGGAAAGAGATGTTGCTGATTTCCAGGCTATCCTGATAGTTGTGGATTATTCCCAGAACAGTACTTGGTAAATATCGGATGTGAGTGACACAATAGGGGCATGGTTGGTAATTTAATGAGGTGAATTTGCTCAGATATAGTGAGAGAACACGTTAAGCCTTGTGGCAAGAAGCCATTAAAAAAAAGTGGCGCAACTGGGACTTGGCCGAGTAAATGTAAAAATTCATCCATGACCTAGAGGGCTTCAAATTTACTTGGTCACTTTTCTTGCTTGGGTATTCTGGAGATGGAAAGGAATTTCTAGGGCTCACTATGGAATCAATTGTGAACCATTTGGTCTATTCATACAACTGCCTCATCACCCCTGCTGAAACCTACTCTCAACTCATATATCATCACACCAGAGAATGTAATTCTGGATGGAGTGTACCAAGGTCTTAATTCATCCACATAGTCTGTAGCATCTGACTCTTACATACATGATTCCATGGTTTTGGTCTGGATTTTAATGTGCAGGTGCCCTCAGAGTAAAGTTTGAGGATAGAAACCTGGAAATTTATGGAACCAGTCTTTCAAATGGCTTTTCAATACAATAATTTCATTGCCATCTGATTTCCATCTATCCCATTGAATTAGCATGAGTGAGTGTGATGCCAACCCATCTTATCTCCAATATTTAAACAAACATTCCATATGCAAAGTGAAGCAATTGCGAGAGAAGGAAGTATTAGAATTCTGCCAAAAAATGCAACAGCTATGATCCATTTTACCTCTCCGGGTTTGCTTCTGGCAGCTGTCGTGACTAGGAGCTATTGAACAAACCGACAGATGATCATAATATATAAGAAGGGATTTCATCCATTGTATCTGTGCTAGCTGTCAGAAGAAACAGTTCATTTGGGACCATTTGCCATCTTCTCTTAATAGCACTGTGGAATCTGCTTCCTGCATGCTCTTAGGAAGTACATCCCAGATCCCAATCATAGGAAATGCAGCAGCAACTCTTTTTGTGATGTCACGGTTTTACTTTCGATTAGATGATTAGATTCCCTTCGGCCCAACAAGTCCACACTGACCCTCCGAAATGAAACCCACCCAGACCCGCTCCCCTATATTTACCCCTGACTAATACACCTAACACTACAGGCAACTTAGCAAGGCCAATTCACCTGACCTGCACATCTTTGGACTGTGGGAGGAAACTGGAGCACCCAGAGGAAACACACACAGACACGAGGAGAATGTGGAAACTCCTCACACAGACAATTGCCCGAGGTGGGAATTGAACCTGGGTCCCTAGCGCTGTGAGGCAGCAGTGCTAACCACTGAGCCACTGTGCCACCATTTTCTGTTGCATTTTTCAAACTCAGGTGTGTCCTAGTTTGCTTCAAACTCCCATCAGATCAGATAGGCCCTGAATGAGATACTCAATGTATCTTTTCCAAAATGCTCACAAATGATGGTTCAGATCCATTCCAGTTCCTGATTCTCTCTGCAGGATAGATAAAAATGTTTGATACTCTGGAATGATTTCAAACTTATATTATGAGTTGGAAGTTCTGAATATGTTCTATGTCAACTTGCAATATTGTTAAAACTGTTCAAATTTTGAAACTGTATTATTAACATGATGGTGCATTTTCAGGTTTTTTATTAGAATGGTATTGCTTAGGAATTGTAAAATCCTAACTGCTCAGACACAACTAGATAATAGTCATCAAAGCAACGTAAATTAACCATTGCTCAAACTTATGTATTGCTGACAGGAAAGACATATTGCTAAAGCTTTCCACTCACAATATTACATTGTTCTGATTGCTTGAAATTTGGCATTCTTGCATTTCTCCTGATGAGTACAAGACTGTTGTATTATGTTGCATGCTTGGTATGTCAGTATACCTTTAAGAGACATGAAAACGATAATATGACTATCATTTCATATGACCTGAGGATATAAAAATTTCATACTTCATTTTACTCCAGATCATGTAAAGAAAGACACTCCCCTGGAAACATGTTACTTTGTTGCAAACTAATAAGTTAATACTGACCCAGACAATTATGTGCCTGAGGAATGTAATGTTTGTAAGTAATAGTTATAATAAGGGTCTATTGGATTCTTCGATAACATGGTATCCAGACCCACTATCTCATATTACAGGAGATAATATAAACACTGTCGTATCAGGTAAAACATTCTACTGGAGGAAAAAGCTTTGGCAAACATTTCTCACTTTTTAGCAACAAAAATTAAGATGAGGTTTAGTGGACATCAAAAGGAGTGTTAAGTATGTTTTGGCTGATCCCCTGATTATAGCCTTCTCCCATTTGGGAAACTGTCCAAGTTGAGAACACACATGTAAAGGAACCCAACCATGATCTCATGTCTTATCTGACAGCATGATTAGTTGATTACACTACAACATTCCAGTGCTGGTGGTATGTTTAGCAACTGCAATTAAAAGTACTGGCATGTTGTATATCAGTTGCTGAGGTAAATGTGCAAATTGATAGAAGTTTATTTGTTGCAAAGCTCAGTTTTTGTACAAAGAATGTGCAAACTGCACAGTTTTGAAATTACATTGTAAAGACGAGGACTTTTTTTTTCAAGAAAATGGTGTTGTGTTTTTGTCTATGTTGGACTGTCACTAAAAGAGTCCAATCATACAAAGTCATGATGAAACCATTGGCCCTTTTGGAGGAAGAAAGTTCAGTCTAGTTTGCTACTTTGCAGGGAGAACATCTCCTTCAATAAAGCTGCTTTTGTTAAACATTCCAGCCTCCTATCCTTTTGAAAAAAATGTAACACACTGCCCAATTTGACAATGTTTAAGAAATAGAATGGACTTCAAAGTTTGTGCGAAGATTTGTAGCTTGGGTGCTCGTTGTTGTGGTTCTGTTCGCTGAACTGGGAATTTGTGTTGCAGACGTTTCGTCCCCTGTCTAAGTGACATCCTCAGTGCTTGGGAGCCTCCTGTGAAGCGCTTCTGTGATGTTTCCTCCAGCATTTATAGTGGTTTGAATCTGCCGCTTCCGGTTGTCAGTTCCAGCTGTCTGCTGCAGTGGTCGGTATATTGGGTCCAGGTCGATGTGCTTATTGATTGAATCTGTGGATGAGTGCCATGCCTCTCAGAATTCCCTGGCTGTTCTCTATTTGGCTTGTCCTATAATAGTAGTGTTGTCCCAGTCGAACTCATGTTGTTTGTCATCTGCGTGTGTGGCTACTAAGGATAGCTGGTCGAGTCGTTTCATGGCTAGTTGGTGTTCATGGATGCAACATGAATTCGACTGGGACAACACTACTATTATAGGACAAGCCAAACAGAGAACAGCCAGGGAATTCCGAGAGGCATGGCACTCATCCACAGATTCAATCAACAAGCACATCGACCTGGACCCAATATACCGACCACTGCAGCGGACAGCTGGAACTGACAACCGGAAGTGTCAGATTCAAACCACTATAAATGCTGGAGGAAACATCACAGAAGCGCTTCACAGGAGGCTCCCAAGCACTGAGAATGTCACCTAGACAGGGAATGAAACGTCTGCAACACAAATTCCCAGCTCGGTGAACAGAACCACAACAATAGAATGGACTTTTCCAAATATTTTTGACAGGGAACTAGGAGTTCCTGTGCAAGCATGATGTCATTGATTGAAGCTTACCATTAAGAAAGAGATAGAAAAAAAGAAAAAAAAATACAAAGGATCCTTATGGATGGAGACATGAAATTCCTCTCTTGCTATCTCTGAGAAGTAAGTAAAGTTGTAATTCCTAACAGCAAAATGAGGAGTTGGTTGTGCAAATCATGCCATTATGATAACCTTCGAAGTTGTAATTTGACAAAATAGATTGGCATAGTGAAAGTTTTGGGAAACGATAGACTTCTATGGGTGAATGCTAACAACTTGCTCAAAGGCTGCATCTAGTTTTGTACAGCCATGTGTCCCATTCACAAGAAAAAGGAAGTACCTGCAATAAGTTAAAATGAGTATCAAACTCCATGTATAAAATGTGAATGAAGTAAGTCTTATTTTAGAATTGTGTCCTACACCAATGAAGGTATGATCAAATGAAAATTGTGCCCGACTGTTTAACTTGACGGAGAAAGGAAGTGTCCAAAGTCAAATGTACACTGATGAATCTGTATCAAAAACCTCAGTGGAATATTATAATAATGATCAAAATATGCAAGCTGCATCAGTGTAAACTTCCCTCACTGCGTCATTCTCTCATGGTTGAGCCTAGTTTTGCTTCCTATCAATTAATCACAAAGAATTCTGGCAAGGATATTTAACCATTGCATTCTTACATACTCACCCACTATTATAATAATTGGAAATACTGTCATTTATTCTCAGTTTAATAATTTCAACCCATCTGGGAAGCAGGAGAAAGTATGTAATTAAATAAACATCATGGCATGTTCAACATACCAAATATCTGACCATGATTTGCAACATTTCTAAGTGAATAGGAAAATGAAACAAGCACACAGTTTTAATTATATTCTAACCTTAAAGGACCAAAGTTTTCCATAGAAAGCTTTCTCAATAAGGCCTCATTTTTCTTAATTCCTGTTGTTCAGCTCATGTATTTTAAATCTTGCATATTATTAGGCTTGTGAAACTTGAAGAACTTTTCTCTGGTATTTAGAGTGACAAGAGCTTTGAATTATTCTCAAGTTTTCAAGTGCTTAAGTGCCTTTCAAGTCCATATAGTGTTTTGAGAAGCCCAGATATCAATACTGCCACCTTACTGGTGGATTCAGCATATAAATTGCTTCATCTCTTCTTTCAAAAGACAAAATGGAGAGACTATTCTGTCCAAAGTGGTGGATCCTTGTGTTTAAGACTGATTTACTTCCAAAAAAAAGGGATAGAATAGAAATTGCTGGAAAAGCTCAGCAGGTCTGGCAGCACCTACAGAGAGAAATCAGAGTTAACGTTTCGGGTCAAGTGACCCTTCCTCAAAATGGCAAGCTAGTTTAAAGTCTGTCCTCAGTTAAAACTCCAGAGCAAAGCATTTTGCATGAATGAGCCTTCAAGACCAACATTTGAAAAACATGTGACACGAAGTTATCTTCACAGAAGACAAAGAATCATGAGGCAAGATCTACATTCCGAACAAAGTTGGCCCTTTCGTTTGAATTGGGTTAGTATTTGATTCAAGCCAAACAAATCGAATTAAAGTTAGAGTTAGGGTTAAATGTGAATTAAGTCAGGTAAAGTGAATTTAAATGAAGTAAGTTAAAGTTGAAGTTAAATTAGATGATGTCAAAAGTAAATGATGCAGTGAATGCATGTTAATATTGAGTGTTGATACTCAAAGAGTTGAATAAAGAAGGGTTTATTTAATCAAATTCTGAGTTGGTTCCCTACCTTCTGTCTGTCACACAAGGGAAAATCACTTAGGTAAAATGTTCGAGTATTCCTCTTGGGCAACACATGTGTTACTGGTGCTGGTGTTCCATAGGGATAAAACACAATGGAAAAAAATTCCAAAATGATGAAGTCAGTAAAATCTCCCAATTTTGAGATGTGAGCGTTTGTGTGATTAAAGTGAATTAAATTGGAAATCATTGTAAATATTTACATAAAACGCAAAGCTAAATGAGTTTTAAAACATTTAAAACTCAACCCCATTAATTTTGGATCTTAACTGATAGAAAGTAATCTTCGCATAGCAAATTTGTTCAGTACTTAGTACATTCAAATCAGAAAACATGCCGAAGGCATTGCAGAAAAATAGTTGCTCACTTCTTCATATGTCGCACAAAACAAGTTCAAAATGTATTGAGGATTCTAATGGAAGTGAACATTGTTAACGTATGACTTAATATCAGAGGTATTGCTTCCAGCAAAGCCTGTCTAAGTCAGACATATAAATGAAACATATTATGATGTCAGTTAAAGCAAGCTAGAAAGTGATAAGATAGGAAAGTTAAACTTCCATTTTTAACCATGAGTAGAGTTAAATTAACTGAGCCCTCATCTATTTCCCAGAAAAAGAGTCACAAAGAAATATCCAGCAGAGAGTTATCATTTGGTATATGGAGCTTATCCTGTCCATAGAACTGACAGCTCTATCCCTTCACATATGACTCCAGTAATTTTTGCTTTCGCTATCCTATTGAAAAGACAATATTAGGAATTAATCACTGTCTCCCTTTAAAGAGATACTTCCTGGTTTTTGGATTTGTCATTTATTAGCATATGCTTCATATTGTAAGCCTGAAATTGTGCTTGGGATTTAAAAAAAATAAAAACAAAGAATCCTGGAGAAAATCAGCAGTCAGGAAGCATAGGTGGTAAGAGAAATAGAATTAATATTTTGAGTCCTGAGACACTACTCCTGAAAGAGTAGCCTTTAGACTTGAAATGCTAAGTATTTCAAGCTCTCACGACATATGCTGCCAGACTTTCCGAGTTTCTCCAGCATTTCCAATTTTTAATTTCCAATTTCCAACATCTGCACTATTTTAGTTTTTTTTTGTTTTCTTTAATATTTATCTCAAAATATCCTACCACACCTACTGCCTTTCTTGGCTAAAGAGCCCAAGTTTTCCTAACCTTTAATTGTAAAACATCAAAGTTTGTGCAGTTTGGAAATATACTTCCAGTGATATAAATGGATGACAGAATCATCAAAGCCACACTGCCTCATATTAACATCTGTAGAAAGTAACCTCTATAAAATCTAAACACTGACTATTAAAGTGGAATTGGAGATAACAGTTGATTTACAAATCATGGCTTATTTCTAACTTAGAGTCATAGAGTTATAGAATCATACAGCACGGACACAGACCTTTCAGTTGAACCAGTCGAAGCCAAATATAATCCCAAATTAAACTAGTCCCACCTGTCTGCTCTTGTTCCATATCTCTCCAAATGGTTCCTATTCATGTAATTACCTAAATGTCTTTCAAACATTGTAATTGTACCCACGTCCACCACTTCCTCAGGAAGTTCATTCCACACGCAAATTACCCTCTAGGTAAAAATTTGCTACTCATGTCTCTTTTAAATCTCTCTTCTCTCACTTTAAAAATGTACCTCCTCGTCTTGAAATTCCCTGTCCTCGAGAAAAGACAACTATCATTACTCTATCTGTACCTCTCATTATTTTATAAACTTCTATCAGGTCGCCTCTCAACCTTCTATGCTCCAGTGTGGCATATCCAGCCTTTCTTTATAACTCAAATCTTCCATATCTGGCAACATCCTTGTAAGTCTCTTCTGAATCTTCTCCAACTTCATATAACGATGCAATCTTTTACTCATCTTTTGTCATTTGTTACTGCACGCAGTGTGAGGGTTGAAGAGACATCTGTGGTACTGGGCTAGGTTTTATACTAGTTGTCCTTTCAAACACTCTGTCAATAAAGTTTGACAAAAGGTTGACTTGAGGTATTAAATCTGTTTTTCTCCTCCACAGATACTGCCATACCTGCTGAGTTTTTCCAGCAATTTCTGCTTTTATGTCAATAATGTATTAATGGAGGAGAAATAGCAATCTAAACACTGTACAGTTGGCACCCTTCTGCAAGCTTTACTGTTGTCTTCATTCTGTACATGACCAAAGGGTCACCAAGTTCAAGGTAGCCATTGTCAACCAAGCAATGTGTATCCTGTAAACACACAGGAAAAAAAGGGTAAATCAATAACACTCCATTTAAATGTGCAAAAAAAAATGTAACTGGTATTTTTCAAACTGTTGTTCAGTGCTTAACACGTATCTTAGCTTTGAAAGTGCTCACAGAACAACATGTAAATTTGACAAAAAGATGTAATGATTTATTGTTCCTTTTTAAGAAAAGACACAGGTGGTCAGGCTGATAGAGATATTCAAAAAGGTAGAAAACCTACAAAGGAAATGTGTATCTAAAGTGCTGTTTATTGTCAAGGCAATTATATTGATGCCATTAGGGGGAAAAAATGGAAAGCACAGATTTGTCATATAACACAAGAGAAAACAAACCCGGTAAGCAATCATGCACAGAGCAGTGAACATCTTGTGTCTGTGATAGAACAAAGCTTGCCTCTGTCAGGTTATTGATCTGTTCTTAGAGGTGCACAAAACCGCACCACAGTGATTGCATCCCCCCACTGGGAACTGATGGGGAGCAGAGAATGCAATATTGATCCGGCTGGGTTCCTTGGAGATAATGCACTGATAATGTTGACCAGTTTGCAAACCTAAATGGAAAATAGAAAACTTTCAGCAAAGCAGTTGCACAAAGTGAAGGCTGTGCTTCCAGACATTATTAGCATTTTATTCCAAAATAATGTCTGCACTAAAGACCTTTATCACCGCAGGATCCCTTCTGTAAATTGCATAACCAGAGCACTCTTTTTGTTCGACGGCTGCTGAACTGTTTCACAAATCAAATGTGAATCATTATCCCTCCCCCCAACAGCCTTTATCAACAATAGAATTCTGTGGCATTGTTGGAGAATTCTATTTCTGAAGATGACAACATTCATAACTATTACGCCAATTTACAAACAGCTATATTTTGTTTTCGAGAACCGTTGAAAGTTAGCGTAGTGAAAACATCTAACTTCAGTTTGTTAACCCGATCATGCCAATGACTCCAGCAGTGAACTTGGTTGAGCAGCTGAATAGGTAGCCAATCGATGAACCTCAGCTTTATATATCTATGTGTTATACAATGTAAAAATTGTTTCTGGCCAATTGATTATATAACTAATAAATTTTACCTAAAAATCTTAATATATGGACATCTAATAGTTTTAACACTTTATTTGCTTTTGTTGCTTGCAGACTTAATTCTGTAATTAAAAGGCAAAGTCAACATTGTCCCATTGGGCTGCTCTTTCATGGGAGATGACTGGTGGTGAGTCACCACACTTCAAGTTAATGGCAAGGTTGAGAAGGCAGGACATTCACATTAACCTCAGCCGGTGTAGGATTTGAACCCATACTATTGGTGCTACTCTGCAATTCCAAACAGTCAAATGAGCTAACCAGTGCCTCCCTTACCAGTCTCATTTTGAATGGTCTGTAGAGTTAAATTTATCACAAACTCTAGTCTCCTACACATAACATGACTCATTTTGTTTGCTGTCTTATGTGAGCTCCTAATCCAACAACACATATATTTTAAACTTATCTTAATTTACAAATCTATTTGTGGCCTCACCCCCTGTTACCTCTGTAGACTTCCCCAATTTGACAGTTACCCAACTTGGCATATGGTAGCAGAGAGGTCATCTGAATGTGGAGTACTGGTAGGAAAAATGCAAAGAAAGAATACAAAATAAAGGGTATAATTCTAAAGGGCATACAAGAGTAGAGGTACCTGAATGTATATATGCATTACCCATTAAAGTGGCAGGAGAGGTTGAGAACATGGTTCATTGAACATATTGTAAGCTAGGCTTAATTCAGTGAACATAGGATACAAGAGCAAAGAGGTTATGTTACCATTGTATAAAACATCAATTTAGCCTCAACTGGAGAAGGGCTTATGCCCGAAACGTTGATTCTCCATTCCTTTGGTGCTGCCTGACCTGCTGCGCTTTTCCAGCAACACATTTTTAAGCTCAACTGGAGTAATGTCCAGTTCTTAGTGTTATAGTTTTTAAAAGTCATAAAGGCATTAGAAAAAGTACAGAAAAAAATCACTATGACAGTCTTGAGATGATGAGCTTCAGTTATATAGATACATCAGAGAACTTGAGACTTTCCTTGGAGTTAAAAAATCACACACTAGAATATAGTCCAAATAAACCTGATGGACTATAACCAGGTGTTGTGTGAGTTTTAACTTTGTCCACCCTAGTCTAACGCTGGCACCTGTACATCTTGGAGTAATGACAGATGAACAGTGATTTGATTGAGATATTCAACATCATGAGCATACTGGACAGAATAGTTAGATAAAGATTGTTCCTGTTTGTGGAAGGATTGAGAACAAGAGAGCATAAATTTAAGGTGATTGGCAAAAGAAGCAATGAAAAAATGAGCGTTGAAACTTTTCATGTGGAGAGTGATCAGGATCTAGAAAACACTGCCTAAGAGTGTGTTGGAGGCAAGTGCAAAGGTATTGGAAAGGGAGTTAGATTGGTATCTGAAATTGAACCATATTTACCTTTACAGGGAGAGAAAGGTTGACATTCTGTTAATTGCTCACTCAGAGAGAAAGGCCAACACAAGTGGTTGAATGACCTCCTTCTGGAACAATTCATTGAGTCCAGCGATCTGGACATATAATCCTGGAGAAGTGTTAAAATTCCACTGTAACAACTGGAAAACTCACATTAGATTAATTAAATGAACCTGGAAAATGTGCACGTAATGATCAACATGCAACATTTGGATTGGTTCAAACATCCATTTAGAATAGAATCATAGAATCCCCACAGTACAGAAGCAGGCCATTCAGCCCATTAAGTCTTCACCGACCCTCCGAAGAGCATTCCACCCAGTCCCATCTCATCCCTGTAATCTGGCCCATGGCTAATCCACCTAGAGTGCACAATCCTGGACACTTTAGCATGGCCAATCTACCGAACCTGTACATTTTTTGATTGAGGCAGGAAACCAGAGGAAACCCATCCAGACACAGGGAGGATGTGTAAACCTCTGTATAAACTCCACAATGGAACCCAGGTCCACCTTGCTGTGAGGCAGCAGTGCTAACCACTGAGCCACTGTGCAGTCCCAACTTGATTGACTAATGCCCTCACTTATAAGACTCCAGACAGATAGCATTGCGGATAACTCTTCACTATCCTTCAAAATGGCCAAGCAAGTCACTGTTGTATTTAAGTAAATAGCTCATTAACTCCTTCTCAAAATTTATATATTCTGATTTTTTTCAGCAATACCCTTATTTCATGAATGAATAAAAAAAACTTCCTTGTGCTTCTTTAATTCTGACCATGTGTGTATCCTTTATTTCTTCCACTCCCTTTGTTGATGTTGATGTTGATGTTGACTTCAGCTGTCGTGTCCTATAGTTCCAACTGCATGTACCATCATCCACAGACATAGGCATCTGCTATGTGCCAACAGAATACAACCATGGTGGCACTTCTCTGAAGTAGGTACATGACAGGAGGGCAGCAGTATCTAGCTGTGGGAAGGTTGCCTCAGAGCTATTTTGCATGTGCAGACAGAGACCCAGCTCAGAAGATGGACCTGGCTGCATCTCAGGGCTGCTCTCTTGGGCTTTTACCATTCACTCATTTTGTACCTACTTGCACTCTCTCACTATCCATGTCATGTAATGCTGTGGCATGAGTGTTGGCACATTGGTGATTCACCCAGAGGCAAAGGCTGTCTTTACTGCAGTTTTAAGATGCATTTGATACAGACAGGTTACTCGCCATACTTATCGGTATTGAAATGTTTTGGTATGGGGTGGGAAGGAGTGCTGCAGAAAGTGGTTGGGGGAACATGCTGTTGCATGGCACACTGATAGAGCAGTCTAAAACACTGGTCTGTGCCAGCTGCCTGCATGGGAAACACACTGTAAATTCATTCAATCGAATGGACAGGTCAGACATTGTTGGAGGATGATCCTCAGTCCAGTTACGGATTTGATAGGGCGGTAATGCTGCCCATTGCTATCACTTTCCCTTCTCCAGAGGTGAAATGCTATTCAAGTATGACTGGAACAATGCCCAGATTAGGTAGAGTAAGTCTCAGTTTGAAGGCCAATAGTGGAGAATGCACATTTGCTGGACTCTAGTACATTGTAGCAACAAAAAAATGAAGCTGCTGTTTGCAAAGTACAGCAGTTCACAATCATTGCATCACCCATTTCAATGACAGTTTCAGGGTGCTTCGGAGCCAGAAGCAGATTAAAGGTCATTCGTGCATTTAAATGGAACCCGGCCATATCCATCTGTTGAAGTGATCAGCAATGGTGGTACAAAAGGGAAATCGCTACTTGTGCAACTTCCGAGAATCCTGTCTGAGTCCATAAGGATGAGCCCTCCTCTCTCTGTAAGTGTGATGGTTGTGTGAGCACAGTCAGGTTCAGTGTTTGATGTGGGAGGTTAATGTCATGTTGCTGATGTGTGTTTGTTATTCAGTCCCTTCCGCAGGTTAATGCATCTATTGAAGTGGAATGTGAGTGACCAATGCAGAGATATGCCCCCTCTGTTCTCCTCCTCCGGCTAGTCTCATTGGACAGTGAAATATGCTTAGCCCTAATCTGTCGGGTTCACCACAAATGGCTGTTCTGAGATTTAAGAACGTTTGTCACTCCCTCTGTCCCAGTTCAGACCCTTTCCATTGAGAGTTCTGGGTCCTGCTGCTGTCTCCATCAACATGAAGATGGATGCAAGATGAGCAGCTTGGCCCTCCCATGGAGGACAAGGAGCACCCAGCTTAGGGAGAGGTCACTGCAGCCAAACGAGCTTTCAGGATGTAGGGTATGTGCAGGAGGCCCAGAATTCTCTGACTTAGATTCCATTTCCTGGCCATGAGTGAGGTGCAGTACTGAGAGGAGACACAAATATCCTGAAGACACGGTGACAGAGCTGTACCACATGTTGCAGTTGGACCTCAGGACTGCAGGAGTGAGAGGTCATTCTCTGCCCTTAGCTCTGAAGGTCACTGTGATGTTTAACTTCTATACAACTGGCTCCTTCCAAGAAGTGATGGCTAGTCTGTGCATCTCTTAGTCATGCACCACCTTTCAGGGGCACAAAGGTTACTACAGTTTTGGTGGATATCTAGGGTGCAGAGAATTGTTCCAAGAACAGCTGCATGGTAAGATAGGACATGAGAGATACCTTAGGAGCATGGTAGATAATGAATGAAACGAGTTTGATAAGGTAGTGCTTGAAAATTACTAGACTTTGCAACAAAAATCCCTTCAAAAAATTCAGTGCAATTCACACTTAGCCAAAATAGATTCAACTCAGAGTCTTTTCCAAATGTGCTGTTGTAATCATGTTAATTCCACATTCTGCAATGCGAGTGAACAGTTCTGTGACTCACTATCTAGTTTGCATGGGAGAGGCCATTCGGATACACTGGGAGGTTGATAGTGGCCATACACTTCACTTTTGCCAGGAATTCAGTTTTGATCTTCCCTTTAGTTGAAAGTGAAACCATGAAGGCAGACACTCTGGAAACCCCATGGCCTTTTGCTATTGGCCCAGTATTAAACAGAGATGTGGATAACTGTGAGGTGCACTTATCTATGCTCATATTTAATTAGACATTGACCAGACACTTGAATCAGTCTAATCTAAATATCAAAAGTCACACAATTTGCTTCAGCTCGCTTGTGTGTTGAACTTTTAAAGTTATTGATTGAAAGTTCATAATGCAACATGTCTGTACTGAGCATGACAATCCAAATTCAATGTAATGGCACTTTGCAACTTACTTATAACGACCCACTGTCAAGAACTACTTACAGCAATCACAACTGAACTACAGCAGTTTAACACAGACATAGATTCAACCAAGCCTGGGATCCAACAAACAGATCAGACTACTGGCAACACAACTAATGCCTGCTGAGATTTGAACCCATGACCATGAGTATGTGAGCAAAGACCAGAAACAAATCATTTTGTTCTGGTACCAACAAACTGTAAACTTTGGAGGTCTGTTAGGAAGCAAGTTGATACATTAGTTTCATTCGGCAATGTGTGAGAACAATGATAATTGATCTATTTTGCTTTATTTGAGATTTGTTGTATTAAATCAACAAAATAATCACAGTGTTCTTCCCCTAATAGTATCTATACCACAAACATGATTTTTGCCCAGTATTCAGCAATGGGTCAAAACACTAACTGGCCATGAGTGTTTTTCAAATTTGAAAAGATGAAAATCTTTTGCACAATGAAAGTTGAGTGATTGTTACTGGTAAATAAATACTTAATAATGCTGAAAAACATTCATTTGCACATCAAGTTAAGGTTGTTCATGGGTTTGCAAAAATAATGCCTTAGAATTGGTCAGTGTTAGGTCGAAAAGACAAATTTTCATTGAATAGTGATCAATGAGCAGAAGTAAATAGGCCAGGCAAAGTCTTCAGAGTACTTTTGATACTGTTAGTGAAAATGATAAACTGCCTCTGCTTGTTATATAAACCTGTTCAAAAATACTGCTGAAAGCCTCTGGGGAGAAATTAAGCTCAGCAAACCCTATTTATTTAGATGCTTTGAGCCAGCTAACATTGGAAAATGGGTTCCCAAATGCATGAGCACATTTCTGGTCTATTTGTATGTGCTGCCTAGAAATTCTATGCGTCTTACAATGAAAATCTCCCAATTTAGCATTCTCTTCCCTCTACCACCTTTTCAATTGCGCAATCTTGTCCACCACTGACTGCTACTCTTCCTATTTGTCCTTGTCTGGAATTTTATACTTGCCTACCTTTGAGGTTACTTCCTGATCATGGATCATTCAGTTGGTAATAATTAATATTCTCTGATCTTATTGAAACCTATAAGATCCTGGGGGGACTTGATAGGGTGGATACTGGGATGATTATCCTCCTATCAGTGACCCTAGAACTGGTAGACACATCATTAAGGAATAAGAGGTCTTCCTTTTAAGAATACTGTGAAGTGTTTTTTTCTCTCTCTCAGAGGGATATTAATCATGAGAATTCTCTTTGCCAGAAAGTAGCAGAGGCTGTGTGATTAAACTGATTCAAGAGAGAGTTAGATGGATTATTGATAGAGAAGGGATTCAAGGGCTTTGGGTGGTAGACAGGAAAGAGGGAAAAGGTTTTGTTTGGCAGAACAGGCTTGATTAGCATTTTCTGATTTTTGGGGTTTTTCTTTTGTATGCATACATGGGATGAAACATCACTGGTTGGACCAAAATTTATTGCCCATCCTGATTTGCCCAGAGGGCAGTTAAAAGTCACGTCTAATTTCTGAGGGTCTGGAGTTACATGTAGGCCAGCTGATATAAGATTAGTAGACTTCTTTTCCTAAAGGATATTAGTAAACTCATTGGGTATTACGGCACTTGATAGAGGGTTACATGACCATTAAGCCAGTTTTTTGGTCCAAAGCTTTATTTTAGTAAATGAAAATGTCATGATTTCCCATGGAAAGAATTGAACCCATGACCTAGAGCAATAGCCCTTGGCCCTAGATTACATATCCACTGACAATACGACTGAACGACAATCTACTCTTTCTTATGTTTTCTGTTCCTAAACTTTTCCAGCTTGAACCTTGAATTATCTGAATCTTGTTTATGCACAAGTGCATGTAAATCTCAAAAGAAACATGACTCAACACAGATTCAATTCATCAACATATTACATAGTATTACTAAGAACCAATCCTATAGACCTAATGACCTTGGCTATAAATTGTCTGTAGAAACAATGTACTTCAAAATGTTTCAAGAACCAATAATTTACACAATGTACTACCTAACATAAATATTTTAACAGCAGTCTCTTACAAATTTTCTGCTTTAAGGAGATTAATGATATATAACTTTATAATGGTACTTTAAAATATGACTGTTCAGATATTACAGTTCCTGGTCTACAGTACAGCTGTTTAAATACCATAAACCTTTAAAGGATAGAAAGGAATTTAAGGACAATTGATATACACTTAAATTAGTATTTTTGACTCTACAAAAATAAAACATATTTTGTACACAATTAGTTTATTGAACTATTGATGTTCTTTTCTTTGCAATTCATCCCCTGAAGATTAAGGCAGTGTATTCACACTTTCATTTGAATTTCTCTATTGGTTGCCACAAATATTAATTTATGATTTTATTTTAGAAGCCATGAAGGCCAACTGTCACATCAAATGCAAGACTTTAAGAGGTAGGCTCAAAAAAATTCCCTCCCTTTCTATGAGATGGAATTCACAATATGTTTATCTGAGGTAGGATAGGAAGGTGAGAATTGCTTTGTTTCTTGAGCTTGTAAAGTAACTAGAATGTTGGTTGGTTCAGTTGGCAGGACAGCTGGTAAGTGATGCTAATTGTATAGGTTGAAATCCTACACCTGCTGAGGTCACCAGAAAGGACTCTCCTTCTCAACCTCCCCTCTTTTCTGAGGTGTGGTCACCCTCAGGATAAACCAACCACTACTCATCTCTCTCTAATGAGAGAGCAGCCTCATGGCCCAGTAGTGACTATGAGCCTGTTGTATCCATTGCTCCTCATGCTAATGGTATATATGAGAAAATTAAAATCTCCACTGATGTCATGAACGTGATCCAGCACTGGTGATTTACCCCCTGTTTTGTTTACCTGTATAACCTACTCTCAGTTTTCTCAGGAGCAATAGCTCGCAAGTTTGGCATCAATCTAGTAATGTGATAAATGGTTCTCCTTATTGTAAAACATGCTGAATTCTAAACCCATTGATGTCACTAGGTCCTCCCACTGATGAATTGATTGCTTCTGATTCCCTACCAAGTGACAAAATCAAAAACACCCTCTTACAATTCTGAGAATGTCTATAATGCTTCACTGTGGCCAATGCTCCCGCTTTTATTCTCTCAATGATGTATATTCCCATAGATAGGAGACCATTGTCATACCCCATCTAGATCTCTATCTTTGAAAACGGGTACTGGAAGCTTCTTCACTCATCCGTTGAGGGCAAAGAAAACAACAGTTGATCCACTTCCTGTTGTCTAAATTTTGTGCATTTGGATGTGGTCCAGTTTTCCATCATTATTCAAAAGGATTAATGTCTATTATTTGCATTTCTATTATTTTGCACAGTTGAGATGACATAGCACAGTATTGATTGGCAATTGAACTTGGAACTTCTCTGATCTTTAATGCTCAGATGGTGGAAAAGGTCATTCGACTGTGTGTGCACTATGACACTGATATATAACACTAATGATTGATTTTCTGGACATTAGAAGTGATACTTGGAGCTGATGCTAATGTGTTTAGCCTCACAAAATAAACACAATGCTTTATATTAATTATTTGAAAGCTACATTTTCTGAACACTCACTGACCAATAATAAAGTACTTTTCAAACTGTCCTCAATTTATTTGAAATAATTTACAGCATAATCACTTCCATATAACTGAACTGAACAAAAATCCTGTTCTAACAAAATTATGAAGCACTTCCAATGAAAACTTGAACATTGAACACTGTTTGGTCTCTGAGGGGCAGTGGAATATAAGACGAATGCTGATGATGAAGTTCTATACTTTATAATGTCCATTTTCTATACTTTTAATTCACTCTTTAAATTACTGATAAAGAATAGAAAAGTTAACTACTTTCAAACAGTTATAAAGATGGAATAAACTTGCACTTTTTTAGAATGATTTACAAAACCACTTTCCAGCTAATAATGCACTTTTGAAAACCAGTCACAGTTGTTAATGAGGGGTGATTTACACAGAGCAAGATTTCATAAGCTGCAATGACCTAATGACAAACCGATGCGTGGTGTCGGTTAAAGTAATAATATTGGACCGCGCTCTAGGGAGTTCTCTTCTTCAGAGAGTGCCCTGTAGTTTTCACCTCCATGTGAGAGAGCACAAAGAATTTCTGATTAACCTCGCATCTTGAAGATGACACCTCTAATACTGCAGTACTTCCTCATTAATGAACCAAAGTATCAGCCTGGATTGACAAAATACATAGAAGAACACTACATAGGAATAGGCCCTTCAGTCACTATATCTGTGCTGACCATGGTGTCATTCTAAACTAATTCTATCTCCCTGCACGTAGTCCATATCCCTTTTCTTTCCTGCCCGTTCATGTGTCTATCTAAATGCCTCTTAAAAGTTGCTATCATATCTGCTTCTACCACCTCCCCTGGCAGTGTGTTCCAGGCACCTATCACCCTCTGTGTAAAAAACTTATGTCGCACATCTGAATTATAGAATCCCTACAGTGTGGATACAGGCCATTTGGCTCAATTAGTCCACACCGACCCTTCGAAGAGTAACCCACCCAGAGTCATTCCCCCACCCTATTACTCTAGCTTTACCCCTGACTAATGTATCTCCCCTACACATCCTTGAGCACAATGGACAATTTAGCATGGCCAATTCACCTAATCTGCACATTTTTGGACTGTGGGAGGAAACCCACACAGACAAGGGGAGAATGTGCAAACTCCACACAGACAGTCGCCAAAGGGTGGAATCAAACCTGAATCCCTGGTTCTGTGAGCCAGCAGTGCTAACCACTGAGCAAGCTTGTCATCCAAAAATTTTGGATATTTCTCTTCGCACCTTAAACCTATGCCTCCCTAATATTTAACATTTCCACCTTGGGAAAGAAGCTCTGACAATCCACTTTATCCATGCTTCTTATGATTTGATACATCTTTCATTGCAGTACAAAGGGAGAGCTGCACTGTCAAAGATGCTACTTTAGGGTTAGATGTGAATCTGAAGCCCTCCTCTGGCAGCCCTGGCACTATTTTATTTCAAAGCTGAGCAAAGGCCTCCTCCTTCTGGTCAATATTCATTTGGTCAATTCTCTGGTTTAGAACTTGAACATTTCTGAAAAGAAACAAAAATTGACATCTCTCAGCTTTACATTCCTTACAATGAGGCCACAAGATAAAGGAATGCCATTTTATTTTTTATATTCATTTGTGAGATGTAGGCATCATTTATTGCCCGTCCCTACTTGCCCTTGAATAGATGGTGGTGAGCTGCCTTCTTGAACTGCTGCAGTCCACTTGCTGTGGGCTTACCCATAATGCCCTTAGGGAGGGAATTCCATGATTTTGAACCAGCGACAACGATGGAACAGCAATGTATTTCCAAGAGATTTGTCTGTGGGTTTGGAGGGGAATTTGAAGGTGTTAGTGTTCCCATTTATCTGCTACCCTTGTCCTTCTAGATGACAGTATTTGGAAGGTGCTGACTAAGGATTTTGAGTGAGTTCTGCAATGCAATTTGGAACATAGAACATACAACATACAACATTACAGCACAGTATACACCCTTTGGCCCTCGATGTTGCGCTGACCTGTCATACTAATCTGAAACCCATCTAACCTACACTATTCCATGTACGTCCATATGCTTGTCCAATGAGACTTAAATGTACTTAAAGTTGGCGAATCTACTACCATTGCGGGCAAAGCATTCCATACCCTTACTACTGTCTGAGTAAAGAAACTACCTCTGACATCTGTCCTATATCTATCACCCCTCATTTTAAAGCTATGCCCCCTTGTGCTCGCCATCACCATTCTTGGAAAAAGGCTCTCCCTGTCCACCCTATCTAACCCTCTGATTACCTTATATGTCTCTATTAAGTCACCTCTCAATCCTCTTCTCTCTAACAAAAACAGTCTGAAGTCCCTCAGCCTTTCCTCGTAAGACCTTCCCTCGATACCAGGCAACATCCTAGTAAATCTCCTGTGCACCCTTTCGAAAGCTTCCACATCCTTCTTATAAAGTGGTGACCAGAACTGTACACAATACTCCAAGTGCGGCCACACCAGAGCTTTGTACAGCTGTAGCATAACATCATGGTTCCGGAACTCGATCCCTCTGTTAATAAAAGCTAAAACACTGTATGCCTTCTTAACAACCCTGTCAATCTGGGTGGCAACTTTCAAGGATCTGTGTACCTGGACACCGAGATCTCTTCGCTCATCTACACTACCAAGAATCTTACCATTAGCCCAGTACTTTGCATTCCGGTTACTCCAACCAACGTGAATCACCTCACACTTATCCGCATTAACTCCATTTGCCACATCGCAACCCAGCTCTGCAGCTTATCTATGTCTCTCTGTAACCTACAACATCCTTCGTCGCTATCCACAACTCCACCGACCTTAGTGTCGTCTGCAAATTTACTAACCCACGCTTCTATGCCCTCATCCAGGTCGTTTATAAAAATGACAAACAGTGGACCCAACACCGACCCTTGTGGTAAACCACTGGTAACTGGACTTCAGGATGAACACTTTCCATCAACCACCACCCTCTGTCTTCTTTCAGCAAGCCAATTACTGATCCAAACTGCTATCCACAATCCCACAATCCCATTCCTCTGCATTTTGTACAATAGCCTACTGTGGGGAACCTTATCGAACACCTTGCTAAAATCCATATATACCACATCAACCGGTTTACTCTCATCTACCTGTTTGGTCACCTTCTCAAGGAACTCAATAAGGTTTGTGAGGCACGGCCTACCCTTCACAAAACTGTGCTGACTATCCCTAATCAAAATGTTCTTTTCTAGATGATTATAAATCCTATCTCTTATAACCTTTTCCAACACTTTACCAACAACTGAAGTAAGGCTCACTGGTCTATAATTACCAGGATTGTCTCTACTCTCCTTCTTGAACAGGGGAACCGCATTTGCTATCCTCCAGTCTTCTGGCACTATTCCTGTAGACAATGACGATTCAAAGATCAATGTCAAAAGCTCGGCAATCTCCTCCCTGGCTTCCCAGAGGATCCTAGGATAAATCCCATCTGGCCCAGGGGATTTATCTATTTTCACACTCTGCAGGGTTTCTAATATCTCTTCCTTGTGAACCTCAATCATACCTGGTCTAGTAGCCTGTATCTCAGTATTCTCCTCGACAACATTGTCATTTTCTAGAGTGAGTACTGTCTAAAAATATTCATTTAGTGCTTCCCCTAACTCCACACACAACTTCCCACTACTATCCTTGATTGGCCCTAATCTTACTCTCGTCATTCTTTTATTCCTTACATACCTACAGAAAGCCTTAGGGTTTACCTTGATCCTATCCACCAACAACTTCTCATGTCTCCTCCTGGCTCTTCTGAGCTCTCTCTTTAGGTTTTCCTGGCTACCTTGTAACCCTCAAGCGCCCTAACTGAGCCTTCACATCTCATTCTAACATAAACCTTCTTCTTTCTCTTGACCAGAGATTCCACTTCCTTCGTAAACCACGGCTCCTGCACTCCACAGCTTCCTCCCTGCCTGACAGGTACATACTTATCTAGGAAACACAGGAGCTTTTCCTTGAATAAGCTCCACAGTTCTAATGTGCCCATCCCCTGCAGTTTCCTTCCCCATCCTATGCTTCCTAAATCTTGCTGAATCATATCGTAATTGCCTTTCCCCCAGCTGTAACTCTTGCCCATTGGTATACACCTATCCCTTTCTGTCACTAAAGTAAACATAACAGAATTGTGATCGCTATCACCAAAGTGCTCACCTATTTCCAAGGCTCATTACCCAGTACCAAACCTAATGTGGCTTCACCCCTTGTTGGCCTGTCTACATACTGTGTCAGGAAGTCCTCCTGCACACACTGGACAAAAACTGACCCGTCTATAGTACTCGTACTATAGTGTTCCCAGTCAATATTTGGAAAGTTGACGTCCCCCATGACAACTACCCTGTCTCTCTCATTCCTATTGAGAATCATCTTTGCTATCCTTTACTCTACACCTCTGGAACTATTCGGAGGCCTATCAAAAACACCCAGCAGGATGACCTCTCCTTTCCTATTTCTAACCTCAGCCCATACTACCTCAGTTGATCAGTCCCCAAACATCCTTTCTGCAATTGTAATACTGTCGTTGACCAACAATGCCACACCTCCCCCTCTTTTACCATCTTCTGTGTTCTGACTGAAACATCTAAATCCTGGAACCTGCAACAACCATTTCTATCCCTGCTCTACCAATGTCTCCGAAATGGCCACAACGTCGAAGTCCCAGGTACAAACCCATGCTGCACGTTCACCCACCTTATTCCGGATGCTCTTGGCATTGAAGTAGACACTCTTCAAACCAACTTCTTGCTTGCCAGTGCCATCTTGCGTCCCTGAAACTTGATTTTGGACCTCCCTACTCTCAACCTTTTTTGTACTCGAACTACAATTTTGGTTCCGATCCCCCTGCTGGATTAGTTTAAACCCACCCCACTAGCCTTAGCGAATATCCCCCCCCCCCCCCCCCCAAGGATATTGGTACCCCTGTTGTAGATGGTATACACTGCTGTGTCAGTGGTGGAGGGAGTGGATGCTTGTGAATGTTGTGCCAGTGAAGTGGGCTGCTTTGCCTTGGATGGTGTCAAGCTTCTTGAGTGTTGTTGGAGTGCACCCATTCATACAAGTCGGGAGACTTCCATCACATTCCTGACTTGTGCATTATAGATGATAGACAGGCTGTGTGGAGTCAGGGGTTGAGTTACTAACCTCGATATTCTTAGTGTCTATCTTACTGGTCGTAACCATTTTATTTATGTGATGAGTCCTGTTGAGTTTCTGATCAATGGTAACCCCCAGGATGTTGACAATACTATTAACACCATTGAATGTCAAGGGATAGAGGTTAGATTTTCTCTTATCGGTGATGGTCATAGTCTGGCATTAGTGTGGCATGGAAGTTACTTCCCACTTGTCGGCCCAAGCCTGGATATTGTCCAGATCTTGTTACATTTGAACATGGACTGCTTCAGTATCTGCGAAGTTGTGAATGGTTTTGAATAATGTGCAATCATTGGTGCACATCCCCACTTTTGACCTTACGATGGAGGGAAGGTCATTGATGAAGAAGCTGAAGATGGTTGGGCCTAGGACACTACCCTGAAGAACTCTTGCGGAGATGTCCTGGAACTGAGATGACTGATGTCCAACAACCACAACCATCGTCCTATGTGCCAGGTATGACTCCATAGTGTTTGCCCTCTGATACCCATTGATTACAGTTTTGCTAAAGCTCCTTGATGCCACAATCATTTGACTACAATCTTGATGTCAAGAGTTGTCACTCTTACCTCACCTCTGGAATTCAGCTCTATTGTCCATGTTTGAACCAAGACTGCTATGAGGCCAGGAGCTGAGTGGCACTGGTGGAACCCAACTCGGCATCACTGAGCAGGTTATTGCAGGTATTATTTATACAACAAGTGAAAATTCAACTGATTAGTTAGACCGTCGTTGGCAGGGAGTGGCAGCAAAAACAGTTAATATCAGTCTTGCTCATCAAACCAGCTAAGTGCATCTGATTGGTCAGGATCTTTCCATGAGCATGTAACAGAGATTGGCAGTCTTTCTGATGCCATTTTTCACAAATGAGAAAGGTGTATTGCATGTACATATTCCTTTTATCTAGATAAAACACAGTGCTATGTGTTAATATTTGCAACTTCTAGCACATGCAAATGCATCACAATGGGAGGCTGATTGACAAGTCTTTACTTGATTTCCAGTGTACTTCTAAGGACAGTTTGGATTACTTAATAAGTGTTGTCCAACAGCAGAATTACAATGAAATGGTGAACATTCAATTCTGAGGACTGCAAGCACATACTATTTTCGGACAATTGACATATGGTATGATGTGGTCTTCTAGTCATTGGTACATATAACCTATATATATCTGGCATCATACCAGCACTGAAACTCACTGAGGATTCTAACCCTCAACCTTTGAATTTGAATGCTACGCTGAGCCAAGCGCACAGTTGTATTGCTCATAACAACAAGCAGCCTCCAGATATTGAGGGTTATTGTTGAAAAGATAAGATGCTCAAACTTTTCATCTTGCACTCATCAGGACAATTACAAGAGTGCCAAAATATTTCATCTCTGCAATTGTCCTGATGAATGTAAGATCAAAATCTTTGGAAGCATATCTCTTTTCAGTAATAATCAAATTCCTTGCTACTAAGTTACCTCATCATGTTTGTTATTGCACATTCATTAACTGCCTTCCGTTTTCAATATTTTTTAAAATAGAAATATTTGTTGAAACAGTGACATCCTGAACTCAAATGGGGCTCTCTTGAATTCAGAATAAAATGGCCGAGTAATTGACTTCTCTTTGTCTCCACCTTTCTTCTGCTGGGGAGCAGAGTTAGTTTATTGATTGATGGCTCATTGAAGATTCCTGTGAAAATACAAGGTGATAGTTATGTTTATAATTACTTCTGCAAAATTAATTTTGACCCAATAGATCTTGATCAGCAAATAGAACCTAACTTCCTCTTCCCATCAAATAAAAGGTGCTTACAAATGTTTTCCTTTTGATAACTGATTAAGAATGGTTTGTACACAAGTTAAAATAAAATGCAGACAAATGTGGAAGTGCAGAAGTAGGGGCAGTTGATATCCTGGAATATTTAAGCAAACATACAAACCTTTCAGCACACATAAAGCACAATTTTAAACATATATTTTTATAAAAATTTTGACAAATTCATACATTTTACGGAGATTATCTCTACATTGACCTTTTCTGCTATGATTTGTTTATGATATTGTTCACATTATCAAAAGCAAATGAGCTAGAAAGGAGACAAAAATGTCTTGCACTTATCTCAGCTGCATAATAAATGTTAGTGTGCTCAAGAAAGCTTAGCAAAATTACCAAACAGAGTAGAAATGACCAAAAATGATTCTTGCACACTTAAGCTTTATTCCATTAGTATCGTAATCCTCTGTCCACTATTTTTGAAGAGGTGCTGAGTTGCTTGGGATAAACGTAAGTATTAAAATACAATATATTTGTTGGCAATATTATTTTCCAAGGTTCTAAAGGAAAAATAAATCAAAATTCGAACTGTGTTTCACATGATGAAAGACAACTTCCTGTCGTTGGTGGAGTATACTGGAAAATAAAGTGAGTGACTGCTAGTAATTGGATCTATTTTACCCAATAAGAAACAGATGCTATCACAGTTCTTTGGCGAAATGTATGTTGCGGCTCATTGACTCAAAAAATAAGGAAGAAATAAACCCTGACATGTTTCTTGGACAAATTGTAACTATTTCATCGTTTGTCATTGAATATTAATGTAACAATAAGGCAATCTAAATGGCTCCATGCACTCTATTTCCCACCCAAGGGGAAAATTTCTTCCAGGTCCCTTTCTATTAACAACCCAAAAGTCAACAGCTGAATCTTGTGTTTTCTCGGGCTAAGTCTAACTTGCACCAAATTTTCTGAAGGTTTTTGGTGGCCAACCTAGCAAGGTTTCTCACTGTGTCTTACCACTCCACCTAATAAACGACTTACCTTACCCCTGCAGTGTCCCTCTCTCTCTCTCATCCAATTCTATTTCTGACGTGCTATCCACAGTTCCTGGAATGACTTGCCACTCACCTCATATCTGCCAGCTGTGCACCCAGACAAGCATTGACAATCTAGCATTGCCCCTCGCTGGCATTATAATGGCATGAAGCAAAAATGTCCATGATTTATAGGTGGGTGGTTGATGCTCCCTTGTACATAGGGGCCCATTCTCTCGCCCTTATCATGATCTAACCACCAAGACATTCATTTTACCTGTCCTCGGATACATCCTGTTAAACTTTCCATCTGCATTCTTGATACTCTTTCCCCAATGCCAGTGGTCACTCTCAATTTGTCATTGTCCCTTAGAGGACCATTACATTCAGGCAAGCCCAAACATGAGCTTTTGTTGATAGCTGACAAAGGGAACCGAAAGGAAATGAATACAGGCTACAGTTCACATGACAACTGATGGTGGTCTTTGGCATACTGCTAGTATCTCCTGGAATGTGGTGTCAGTTAGATCCTGACTGCCTTGCAGGGCCCAATTCAAGAGGGATACATACGTCTTGTGCTTATCCATCATGGTCTGAGATGCAGTTGGGTTCTGAGCAAGTGGAGGGATTGAAGTCAACAGGTACCAACGCTGTCGAAATTCTCAACATGTGGTTCGTTCAGTGCATTTGGTAAGGTAGAATTTGAATATTAATGATTTTACCATTAACAAGGTTTTTAATAAGCTGTAATCCCCTGTAATTGACAATTTTCCACTGCATAGCAAGAAATCTATGTTGACACTCAGCGAGAGCATAGAAGATGGTGCAAGAGGATCCTAAATTTGAGATAGATCTTTGCAGACTTCTCATCTGATTTTGCCACAAATCCCGCCACAGCCCATATCACTCAGAATGCTAAAAGATTTGCTCCAAGTCTTCAAGGCAGCAGAATCTCCATCTTGAATGAGAACAAAAGCTATACATCTTTTCATGTGTTCTAACTCAAACCAGAGCTGGCATCTACAATCAATCTGCATTTCCTCCATCACATTAGATTTTTCACAGTGGAAGATAATAATATCTTCCCAAAACTGACAGTTGCTACTGAGAAACTTGATGAAATTACTATAACAAGGGAGAAGGTACTAAGAAATTAAAGGATCTAAGATATTAAAGGCAGAAAAATCCCCAGGGCCTGATGGCCTGCACCCAAGGGTGCTAAAGGAGGTGGCGGCAGAGATAGTGAATGTGTTAGTTATGATATGTCAAAATTCCCAGGGTTCTGGAAAGATATCGGTGCATTGGAAACATGATAATGTGACACTTTTATTCAAAAATGAACATCAGTGAAAAGTGGAAAACTATAGACCAGTTAGATTGAACTCTGTAGTCGAGAATTTGCTGGAGTCAATCCTAAAGAAGGAGATAACTGAACACTTAGAAAAACATCTCAATTCACCAGTGTCAGAATGGTTTCATGAAGGTTGGTTGACAAACTTGCTGTAGTTCTTTGAGAATGTAATCAGCATGATGGATAATGGGGACCCAATGGATGTGGTATATCTGGACCTCCAGAAGGCATTTGACAAGGTGCTACATAAAAAAACTAATCCAAAAGTTTAGATCCAAGGAGTTTAGAGGTAGATATTGGCTTAGACTGAGGATTGGCTGACTGACAGCAAGCAGAGGGTGAGAATAATTGAGTCCTTCTCTTGGATGGCAAACTGTAACTAGTCAGGTGTGACAGGGTTCAGTTCTCTGTCTTCAGTTATTTACAATCAATATAAATGATCTGCAAGCAGGGACAGGGTGGAACATAGCAAAATTCATGGATGATACTAAAGTAAGTGGGAAAGCAGGCTGTGATGAAGGGACAAAAAGTTTACAAGTGGATATTAATAGTCTAGGAGAATGGGCCAGACACTGGCAAATAGAGTTTATTGTGGATACGTGCAAGAATTTTGCCCTGAAAAATAAAGGGCAAATTATTATTTAAATGGAAAGCAGATTCAGAGGGATCTGGATGTCCTTGTGCATGAATCACAGAAGATGGGTATGCAGGTACAGCATGAAATAAAAAAGGTAAATCGAACCTTCGCATTTATTGTAAAAAGACTGGGTTGTAAAAATAAAGAACTGTTGTTACAATTATATGATTAAGTTTTGGTGAGATGATTTTTGGAATATTGTGTTCAGTTTTGGTCTCCTTACTTGTGGAAGGATATGTTGACACTGGCAGAAGTTCAGAAGAGGTTCACCAGATTGATTCCAGGGATTAAAAAGCTGTCATACAAGGAACGGTTGAATGGTTTCGCCTTGTACTCACTGGAGTGCTATAGAATAAGAGGGATCTTGATTGAGATATATAAAATGCTGAAGAGGCTTGATAGGTGAACATTGAATAGATGTTCCTTTGTGGGACAGTCTCGATAAAGAGGTCATAGATATAGAGTGAGAGGAGGTCGGTTCAAAACGGAGATGAGGAGAAACTACTTCTCTCAGAGGGTTGTGAATCTGTGAAACTCACTGCCCCAGAGAGCAGTGCAGGCAGAATCAATCAACAGATTCAAAAAATAAATAGGTACGTTTCTGATGAAAAGCAGGCTAAAGGGCTAGAAGGAGCAGACAGAAAAGCAGAGTTGAGGCCAGGATAATATCAGCCATGATCATGTTAAATGGTGGAGCAGGCTCGAAGAGCTGAATTGCCAACTCCCGCTCCCAATTCCTTTGTTCCTATGTTCCTGCATAGATGACCAGATGCTGACACTGATCACCTTGGAAGAGGAATGTTGCCACAAGCTGTGGTGTTCAGGGAGCGGCTACTGTCTATTTGATGAATATTTCCTGCCAACCTTAAATATTAAGGCGTACTTGTCAGTGACCATTAAGGTAACTACATTCCCAGTTGTGTGTAGACATCTTCCTGCTCGACTGGAGACCACAAATAGATTGAAATATCAATGTTTACCACTCAATTATCAGTCCTGCTGCTTTTAGTTTGTAGTTAAACTTGTTTGAAGATGAAGTAAAAATGCAAAGACTTCTCAGAATTCAGGCTATTTCACATAGTTCCAGCATTTTCTTTTCTTCCATGGGACATAACTCTCCTGCTCCTTGGATGCTGCCTGATCTGCTGTGGTTTTCCAACACCACATCTTTCGACTCTGATCTCCCGCATATGCAGTCCTCATTTTTTCCATGTGACTGTGTTGGTAAGACCAGCATTGGTTACCCTTGAACAGAGTAATGTGTTAGGCCAATCAGTGAGCAGGTAAGAGGCAACTATATTTCCACGGCTCTGGAGTCAGATGGTCCATATTGATAAGGTAAAAACAATGACTGCAGATGCTGAAAATCAAATACTGGATTAGTGGTGCTGGAAGAGCACAGCAGTTCCTGATGAAGGGCTTTTGCCCGAAACGTTGAGCCTTTATTCCTGATAAAGGGCTTTTGCCCGAAACGTTGATTTCGCTGCTCGTTGGATGCTGCCTGAACTGCTGTGCTCTTCCAGCACCACTAATCCAGTAAGTGGTCCATATTGATGCCCATTCTTGAGTTGCTAGATCTGTTCAAAATCTATTCCATTTAGAACAGTGACAGTGCTGCACAACAGGATGGATGGTATCTTCAAGGTGAAAATGGAGCTGACTGCAGTGGTCAAACCAACTGAAATTGCCATGGTTGCATTCATATGGACATACTTGTGGTTCCACAACTGTGCAGCACACAGAACCTTCCATTGTGGTAAAATAAAACTAAGAACTGTAGATGCTAAAGATCTGAAACAAAAACAGAAACTGCTGGAGAAATTCAGCAGGCCTGGCAGCATTTGAAGAAGGGATACTGAATGCAAAGGATTAACTCTGGTTTCTGTCTACAGCCGCTGTCAGATTTGATGAGCTCCCTCAGCAATTTCTGTTTTTGTTCCCAAGATGCTGATAAGTTGGAGGTCCAGCATGAATTGTTGTTTTATCACTTTAAGAGCGAGTATGCTAATGAGCAAATAACCAGGATGTAGAGAATGTGAGCAACAGCTATTACACATTCTAATTTTCAGCCTGTAGTGTAAGGGATTTGCAGCTGTGCTTTCCTGTAAAAAAAAGTTAATGAACTTTTACTGTCTGCTTGGCAATTCTGCAATATACCTACAAATAAACCGAGTTTGTGTTTGTCGAGTTTGTGTTTGTCAATTTTGTGTTAGACAAATACAGAATCACAATAGAAAGAGTGCTTTTGTAAGGTTTAGGAAGCCAAGATAGATTTCCTCATTGTCCTGCAGAATAGATCATTTTAAACTGTAAGGTTGGCTGCCTGATTGACAGGTTAAAGGAGCAGCTGCTGGAGAGCTAGGAGGTTACGGTGCTGCAATTTACTGTTGGGCCAGAGGAAACAATTGTCCTCCTGGACCACAAGCAATGCTGGAAAAAAACATTTTACTCATGGATCCAGCCCTCCTTTCCTCTTTTTAGGGTGGTGAGTTTCCTGAGGCATGAAAAGTCTGAATGCAGAGGTTTACAAATGTGTCTATTGAAATAAAAGTAACTCCTGTTTAAATTGAAATTATTAGTTTGCTTCTCGTGAGGGATTTGGTCACTCATCCCTTGTATTACTTCAGTTGTAACCTGAAGTAGATTGGTTCAAGATGGCTTCAGTTCCTCCCTCTTTTTCTGTGCATTAACCACTGATGTGATCTCAACCTCCCCATTCTTGGAAGTTAAGGTTCAACCCGATATCTCTAAATGGGACAAACCTATTAGTGTAAAAGAGAATGCTTTTACCTCTGATTCCCTGCTGCTTAAAAGTGTTTTAAGAGCAGGAAAGTTCAGAAGGTGAAATAATGATAAAAGAAGGCAATTGGTGAGAGACACATGCAGTGTCAGTAACAGTGGTTAAGAGCGATAGAATATTTGTGAAGGGGTGTTTTAGCGTGACATAAAAATAAAATGAGATGACAGGAATGAACAAAATTTTTTGGTTTTTTTATTCCTTTTGAGATGCGAGCATTTCCTGAAAAGCTCAGAATTTATTACCCACCCCTAAGCACCCATGAACTGAATTGCTGTTTAGTCTGTTTCAGAGAGCAGTGAAGGCTTAGTCATATTGTAAATCTGGAGTTACCTATAGGCAAGATCAAGAAAGGATGGCAGATTTCTTAGTCTAAAAGGCATTAGCCAGAAGTGATTTCATAACAAAATTGCAGTTTTTTTCTAAATCAACCCATTTAGAGATTTTATTATACACTTCAGCAGTAGGTGGGACATCAACCTGGCTCAGAAATAATGACACTACCAAAATACCTCCTGAGTTTTTCAATCCAAGGATGTTTAGGCTAGGTGAATTGGCCATGCTAAATTGTGCTCAGGGGCATGTAGGTTAGCTGCATTGGTTAGGGTGATGGGTCTTGGTGGGATACTCTTTGGAGGGTCAGTGTGGACTTGTTGGGCTGAATGGCCTGTTTCCATACTTTAGGGATTCTATGATTATGATACTAACACATTCAGTGCTACTCTCCATAAAACCCAGTTTCCATTTGATATTTGGCCTTATCCACTTTGGTTACACTATTTCAATACAACATGAACTTAACTACCTCCAGATCACTGCTTTTCAACATCACCCAACCTTTCCACATTTAAACTTTAATTCTTTTTCACCTCATTTACCAAAATGTATGAGCTCAATGTTGCATTTACCATCAGCGAATTCAATCGTTCCCTTTTTTTAATCCATTCCAATATCTTTTTAGTGCTTGCTTTGATCTCTAAAGATTATAATGCATTTTATTTTAATGTTGTCTGCAAATTTGGCAAACACTTCCACAAGCCTGTATCCAAGTAATCAGTGAACTACATAAAAGACCAGTAATTTTGACAGGCGGTGCATTGGTAATATTATTGCCAAGAGTAATCCAGAAATGTAAACATCATCACTGCAGCTGGAATTTTAATATCAGTTCTTGAAGTGAATCTGGCAGGAGTAGGAGGAATAGAGGGCAGCAGGTAGCTCAGTGGTTATCACTGCTGCCTCACAGCACAGCACTAGGGTTCAATTCCACCTTCAGGTGACTGTCTGTGTGGACAGACACATTCTCTGTATATGTTTTCTCCAGGTGCTCCAGTTTCTTCCCACAGTCCAGAGATGAACAGATTAGGTGGATTGGCCATGCTAAATTGTCCATATTGCCCAAGGACACCTAGATTTGGCGGATTAGTCAGGGAAGTGCAGGAGTACATGGAATAATGTTGGAGGAAGATGAGTCTGGGTGAGATGCTCCTCTCTGGAGGGTCAATGTGGACTTGATGGGTTGAATGGCCTGCTCCTGCATTGTAAGGATTCTATGATGATGATGATGAGTATAATCACCTTGAAACAATTGTAGTTAAAATTCCTCTGTTATCCTTCAAGGAATGAAACAGTTTGTCCTTACCAAATCTGGCCTATAGGCTATCATCAATGTAAATGTCTCTGAAATGTCTTTGTGAACTAATGATGTTACTAAATTGGAGGGGGTTCAGAAAAGATTTACTTGGATGTTGCCAAGCTTGGAGGGTTTTTGAGTTATAAGGAGAGGCTGAAAAGACTGGGACTTTTTTCTCTGGAGCATCAAAGGTTAAGGGATGACTTTGTAGAGGGTTTAAAAAGTCATGAGAGGCAGAGACAAGGTAAATAGTCATAGGGTGGGATATTTCATAACTAAGGAGTATATTTTTAACGTGAGAGGAGAAAGATTTTGAAAGAGATGCAGAGATGGTTTATACATGGAATGAACTGTCAAAGGAAGTGGTAGATGCAGGTACAGTTACAACATTTAAAAGACATTTGGACAGGTACATGAATAGAAAAGATTTTGAGGGATATGGGCCAAATGCAAGCAAGTGGGACTAGTTTAGTTTGGGAGAATTGGTCGACATGTACTAGTTGGACCAAAGGGTTTGTTTCTATGCTGTATGAGTCTATGACTGTAAATGTATGGTCTGAATTGGCTCAAGATACTAGTTCACTGCTAACCTCTCATGGCTAATCATAAATGGTAGCTTGATCAGAAACACCCACAGACCCCAGGAATAAAGAAAACTCAGTGCCACTCTAGTCGTTGTAGCAAAATAGACAGATATTGGTCCATGCAGAAGTCCTAACACAGTTAACTCTGCAGAAATTGCCCTGAAAGTGGAAGCCATCAATTGGGCAGTTACTCAGCCACTGGGATCTTCCAGAAAAGTCCCTGACTCTGAATTGGAGTTAATGACTGCAGAGGTTTCTAATCAATTGGTTTAATAGTTACTGAGGAAAGGTTAAACAAGTCAAAATTTGCTTTAAATTCTCAGGATTATTACTAACTTGATTCCTACTGACCCCAATACGCCACTGTTCCTCATGGTCAACTGACATCCAATTAGTACCTGCAATCGAACCTATGTGAAATCCTCTTGGAACCAACTCTCAACCCCAACCAAAAACTCAACCCTGCATTCCTGACTCCTAAGACTATTTTTCCACTAACTGAAGATCCCCCAACTTTCTTCAACCACTCTCCTTCTCTTGACCTAACCAAACCACCCCACCATTTCTTCCACCAAGTTGTCTTATGCACTCATTCACATACCCAAATTTCGAAATGTCTTTAACTCATGTGACAGGCTAGTTCCTCACCTGCCTCCACCTTAAATCCCCTCAGTGTATGACACACTTGGCTTCTCTCAGTATCTGTGGAAATGTCTCGAGAATCTTTAAATTCAGAAAAATAGTAGAAATTGTTGGGCACATGGTTTGAACACCAATACCCCCTGCTGTAGCATCTCTGGATTCCTACACCTCACTAAACTACTTCAGCTGCAAAGGTACCTGGCCCAGCTCCACTAATTGTGTTTTGTCCTTGTCTTAACAAAATTGGAAATGGGGTTCCTGATGCTGATCAGAACATGTGTGCCAGTGGCACTATACATTCCCAACCACTTTGAGAATATCTCTAAGTCTTACTCTTTTATTGTTTACCTCTCTTGAAACAGGTTGATTCATTTTTCTACTTTTCCCTCTAACTCTTGCTGTCTTCTTTTTCTCCAAGTATCTGTTGTATAGTATCTTGTTTGTCAAAAGCTTTCTGAAAGTCTTAAAACACCACATCTGCTGCATTTCCCCCAGCCACCACATGTCATTTCATTTGATCCCTGTTGATGCCCACTCATAGAATCATCGAATCCCTACAGTGTGGAAACAGGCCATTCGGCCCAACAAGTCAACACCGACTTTCCAAAGAGCATCTCACCCAAACTTACCCTCTCCTACGTTTTCCCTGTAATTATGCATTTCCCATGGCTAATCCACCTAAACTATACATCCCTGGTCACTATGGACAATTTAGCATGGCCAATCCAACTAACCTGCACATCTTTGGGAGGAAACCAGAGCACCCAGAAAAAAACCCACATGAGGAGAATATGCAAACTCCACACAGACAACTGCACAGCTGACTTCTCAAACATTCAGCAGGGGTCAAAATGTCTGATCTGCTTGGAGTCTTTTAAAAATGCCTGACCTATTTCATACACTATCGGTGGTAAGATCTCAAAACTAGTTTTCAAATTCAGCTATACTTCCCACTTAAGCAGGAAGGGGATGGTTACAATTCAAATTAATTTGAGTACTCTGTTCGCAGTCTCTCTAAAACACTGGGGTGGAAATTTACCACAGCTGGAAATGCAAAACATACAGCATCACATCATTTCTTTTATTCCACTATTTAGGATTTTTGCATAATAAAATAACAATAGCCCATTATTCATTATTGACCAGGAACAAGCACTTAGGCAAAAGCCAACTTTGTAAAATAGAATACGTGTTTTATTATAATACAATATACAATCACATATATACAACTCTTAGTTTAATTAATCCTGGAAGAAATATTTGGGAACTTCCATGCTTCATAGCGACTGCACTGAAACTTTGCGTTGTGTCAGCACTAAAAGTAAAGATCGAAAGCTATTAATTCTTAATTGTGATAAGTTGTTTGGTAATTGGAATAAACTAGCCAGATCCAAGCCTCAGGTTTCTCATTAGTTTCACATCAATACCTGCACTAAAACTATGGGTCAGTAGCTGTATCTTCTTGTTACTCAAGTGAATTCATTAATCATCCTGTTCTGGGATGTCCACTAAAATAGCTAAGATTTCAAAGTTGAATGAAGCCATACAGAACAGCTGTCACTGTTTCTTTTAAGAAAGAAAGCAAATGTGTCAGGTCACATTGCAACTTTAGCAAATGTCACCCAGAATGTAATGATTTTATTTATCCAAAAAGATTTCAAGACGACTTGAAATCTACAAAACAGACTTAAAGCAGCTTTATTTCATTGTCTTGCTCGCTGCTATTTTGTAATTGTCTGATGAGACGAATGACACTTTTTAGGGTATTATTTATTTCTGGGACTTGTCACTTACAAGCTGTATTTGCATCATTATTGGCTAGATCCCCACTCATTGGTTAAAAATGGGCCTTCAGTATGGATGTCTGGTAAACATCTCCGGATGTTAAAGGGTGACAATACACAGTGTAACTTCAGACATGTAACAGGTACAACTTCTTGACCGACAGCCTTGAGACATGAAGTGTTTCTGAAATGTTCATTAGCCATGTTAGGTAAACATTTAATATTAAAATAAAGATAATTTGTATTATTGAATATGACTTGGAATGAGTAAACTTTTTTTTTGTCACTGGATATTATTTGATTTCAGAGTAGAATAGAAATATTATAACTGTCTAAAGCTCCATCTTCAGGAGAAACATTATTAAAGGCCAATTACTCACAGTCTTGTACAATGCACTCAAATACTGCAACAGGCATCAAAATGTTAGGTCAACCAGTTACTAAATGTGATACAAGCAAACCTCTCAAGGTTGTGCTACGAGGCAGCTCTCTCTAGAGTCTTGCATTGCAGGTTTTCCAGGTCAACTAGCCTAGGGTCACTGTGGCTGGGACAGCAAATAATATTGTGTTCCTGACCATATTGCTGAAATATTAACTTATTAGTATTCGAGTATTTCTGAAAGAAGACACGTTTTGCGAAAGCTTTGCATCTTGCCTTCATCAGGACAATTGACAATGTTTTTACCAGCAAATCTTGAATTCTGTACGACAAAATGACAATTGATCAATACTTAAGAGTCCAAGATAACCAATATTTGCAAAGTATATGATTTTGTGTGATTTAACTCCAAATTTCAATGGAATATGGCAGCATGCATGCTGCATATGTTACTTCCTGAGTGTCTAGGCTAATGTGCAGTAGTAAACATCTCATTGAAATGTACCCACAACATCATTGGATATGCTTGAGTATTTAGCAGTGCCTTATTGCGCAAAATTATTTGTCCTAGGTATGCTTACGTCTGTACAAACATTTAATCAGACGTTTCTTGTGAAAAGTTTCTACTTACAAAATTCAATTCATAGTCTAAAGAGATTTGATGCATTTATTTTTGATTCACCCTCCACACGACATGAGTGTCACTGAGAAAACCAGCATTTATCGTTAAATCCTAACTGCCCTTCTAAGATGATGAGCCACCATTTTGAATTTTAGCTGTCTGTTGGAGTGTTTTGCGATAGAACAGCAAGGACCATTTCAGAAGGACATGCATAAGTTATTGTAAGCAAGAGTAGGTAAGAATGGCAGGTATACTTTCCGAAGGCAATGAACCAGCTTGATTTCTTTTAACAGTCTGGCAGCTTTGTGGTCACCATTATTCACAATTTATTCAATCAACTAAATCTATAACGAGTGACTGAGTCTGCTATGATTTTGGCAGGATTTGAACTCACAACTCCAGATTATTGGTCTTGGCTTCTGGATAACCTGTCCTGTATCATAATCAGGGTGCTCCTGCACCTATTCAGGCAGTTTCTGAATTCAGCCTTTCAACAATAGTTGGCAATGACTGAAGGCTGCATTTTCTCGCAGCATAATCGGTGTTCTCAGCAATTATATAGATTGTGTTTTGTGCAAGTGAAAACAGGTATTGTGTGAATGTTGGAATAGCTTCTCTACCCAAAATCTGATTTCAAACTTTGCTATTTATGTCTGAAAATACATCAGTAAAGAAAGCAATAAAATTTAGGGACAAACATATTTTTTGGTGCTAGGTTCAGCAAATGCTTGCTTAGCATGTTTCCCTTTTTATTCTTTTACTCCAATATAAGTGTTCAATGAATTAAATGGCATGGATCAGAGTCTCCATTGAATAATGCAAAGACCAATTCAATGTTTGTGTTTATAGAATGACATCAGTGACATTCAATTTTAGTCTATGTAAAAGTTTAGTAAAAGTTGTGATTTTGATCAATGATCATGTGCAAATTCAGCTTTTCTGAGGTTCTGAATCTCACAGGAGTGCAAAGTAAAGGATTAGTTTACTGCACCTCGTCACATGCATCCTTTAGAACAGGCTGTAGTGTGCAGTGGTAGTGCCCTACCTTTGGACCAGATGTTCAGACTTCATTCCGATCTCCACAAAGTAGTGTCATAACTTCTCCAAACTGGTTGATGAAAAATAATTTACCTCCTTTCAAGCAACCCCCACTGTGGTAGCAGATAGATACATTTGCCCTTTGCTCATTCAGTACAACTAACACCCATTTAAATACCACTTTTCACTCCAATATTTCCACAGAACAACAAAGAGTGAAATTGTGAAATTGAATATTAGCATTTCATACATTTCTCCAAACTTTAAGAAAATGGCAATACAAAGGGGTCCAGTCACAGCACCCAACTCTGTCACTCTGAGGTCAGTGACCATACTACAGCATCTTCCAACATGCTGTTCTTGCCATATAACACCCAGGTTGTTAGGGTAACATCAGTGGACTTTCTTGTCAAGCATCTGACTCAAGGCAGTCTGCCCATTTTTAATTAGCCACTCTCTCAGGCTTTGCAGTCAATCACAAAATAGGAACTGCAGCACACAAAATGGTTTAATTGTCTTCCAGCCCTGCACTAATTTAATACTAATAGCTTATTTTTATTAATCATTAATAGTAAATCATACATAATAAGACAATATAAAGAAATATCTGGTAATCCCTTGATTCCTAAAAGTCACTCTTGATATACTTTTCAAATACTAAGATTATCTGAAAGTAAAATTTTTAAGTGAATCTATAAATGGAAGTTGCATCTCAAAGTATTGATGTAGGGTAATTTTTTGCAGTTTACTCTAATATCAAATAATATTAAATAATACCAGATTTATATTGCACAATCCTTCTGTTGACAGGCTTAATGAATTGAATGAGCTTTTCACAGAGCAGTGGACGGTGCCTTTCTGTTAATAAAGACAAATTTGACTTTAAAAAAAAAGGAATAGTATCAGAGATGCAGCAATCCCAGGATCCCTCTGAGGCAGTGAATAACCTTTTCCTGTGATTTAAGGATCAGAGATTGATCTGTCACATTGTTTGTTCTAGAGAAGCTCCCAAAGGGACTTTCAGTTTGAAATGTTAAGGTTAGTTCATTAGCTGTCCATACCTCATTCCTCCCAAGGATCGAGATAATACTGTGGTTAGTTAATGGCTTTCTGTTGTTTCCCCAAGAGCCTGACTGTCTGATGCTCAGAGGTGAAGAATGGGTCTTCTCTATTAGTACTGGTTCCTAAAGCTTATAGAAGGCAACCCCTGTTTGAAAACAGTCAGATTACAAAATGCTTTCAAATTTAATGCAAAACAACAAACCCAGCCCTCAAACCACATTGGGTTTCTAGTTTCCTCAGGCACCAGAACTTCAGTTACCCTGCTAACCATCTGAATTGCTTGCTTCCTAAAGAATGTTAACACACTCAGAGGAATGATTGTAATATTTAACCACTAGACTTGTTTCCCATGGTGCCACAGAATTGTTAACAGCAATTGTTTTGTGGAGGCTAATTATGGGGTTGATTATTGGCTGCAAAATAGACAGTAAATCGCAAATCCACACCAGATATTTCCTGACTGGAAGCCATTATATCCAACACTTTTCTGGCCATTAGCTCAAACAAATATGACTGCTTTCAACTAATGCCGCTCATTCACAATGTGGGGTGGGTCATGCCCTACACTCTGTGGTCCAGCAATTCCTCTCTATTGGATGGGCTAGACTTATTTTCCAGGTGGATCAAGGGGAGGAAGACATATTATGTCGGGCTTCTATGGAATGTTTCCAAAAGGAAATTAATTAAGTCCAGGAACAGATCCTAGTCCAGTACGTTAATGCAGTTAAGATGGGGCAGCATGTTTTGGGCATCCTCCTGCCTTGAGTGCCCACTGTGGCACAATTGGTATTGGTAACACTCTTTCCTCAGATCAAAAAATTGTAAACTTGGATTTGGGCACAGCATGATGGACTGTCTATCAGTCTGAGGAAAAAGTGAGGATTGCAGATGCTGGAGAGTCAGACTTGCAAGTGTGGCACTGGAAAAGCATAGCAGGTCAGACAGCATGCGAGGAGCAGGAGTGTTGACGTTTCACCCAAAACTTCGACTCTCTATCCAGTCCTGTCCACTGGTGATGCAGTTTGGTATTGTACGCTGTCTCTTGTAGTGGTTTTGGGAATGGGAAGGGTGGGCATTTAATCAGGCTAGGGAATAATCCAAGCATGAAGCATAGCATGCAAATGCTGGTGTGTTTGCTAGTGAGCTCCACGGGAGGGGTACCTCATTCTTCGGCACTTGATGCCTGATTGGGCGACATGGTATCAGAAAGGGCAGGGCCTACAAATAGCCAATCCCCTCCCATTACTGCTGACCCTGTTTCACCCCTCCCGTGTTGTATGGTCATGCCTGAAGGTTTCTGGCACCATTTTCTTTAAGTATAGGAAGCTATGGGCCTGAGCAGTCAAGGAAAACCACTTCATGGTCTAATTAGAAGAGTCTCTTGGAGGAAACACTGGAAAACCCATTGCACATTAACAATTTGTTATAGGTGCATTTTACAGAGACTTCAAGGAATACTCGATGCTAGCTCATGTTCATTTGAGATTCTAACTTTCTGAGCACAAATCCATATTACTACATCGTAGTATTTGGCTTTTATGCCATGCCTCAGAATTAACCCTTTCAGACCATTATGCATCAGCCTGTGATCCCTCATTGTGTGACTTTCCTCCCACCTCTGTGATGCTTGAAGGGTGGATCCCTATTTGAGTGAGACGGCAGGTGGGTGTGATGCAAACAGTAGTCGAAAGTGTGGTACTGGAAAAGCACAGCAGGTCAGGCAGCATTCAAGGAGCAGGAGAATCGACGTTTTGGGCATAAGCCCTTCATCAGGAAAGTCTTCATCAGCAGTCCTCACTTTCAGCTAATGATACAACTAGTAGCTTAGTAGCACTTCTGAATGTAGAAGAGCTGTTTGGCACCTTGGCAGACAGCAGTTTGGGCCCCAGGTCCTCACTCTTGGACAAAAACCTGCCAATGGCTTCTCAAGTGTATAAGCAGTTACAGTATTGTGGTGAAGCTTCCTAATAAGAAGCAATATCGGGTCTCTTGTCAGCTAGCAGCCTAGAGCCCTGCCTCCCCTCATGAGATTCTGCATACTGTCTTTCAGGTGAGATGGCAAATTGTAACCCTAACTGTTGGATTATGTCTCTCAGCTGGTATGTAATAAACTATTAAGAGATGCTTATGATATTGAGACTTAGAGATGTACAGCACAGAAACAGACTCCTCAGTCCAACTTGTTCATGCCGAGCAGCTATCCTAAATTAATCTAGTCTCATTTCCCAGCATTTGGTTCATATCCTTCTAAACCCTTCCTATTCATGTTCCCATTCCAGATGGCTTTTAAATGTTGTAATTGTACCAGCCTCCACCACTTCCTCTGGCAGCTCTTTCCATACACGTACCATCCTCTGCATGAAAATGTTTTCTCCTCTTAACCTGAACCTATGCCCTCTCGTTCTGGACTCCCCCACTCTGAGGAAAAGATCTTGTCTATTCACGCTATTCAAGCCCCCTCATGATTTTGTAAATCTCAACAAGGTCACCCCTCAGCCTCCAACTCTACAGAGAAAATAGCCCCAGCCTATTCAGCCTCGCCCTATAGTTCAAACGCTCCAACTCTGGCAACATCCCTCCAAAATTTTTCTGAACCCTTTCAAGTTTCACAATATCCTTCTACAGGAGGGAGACCAGAAGCGAATACAGTATTCCAAAAGTGGCCTAACCAATGCACTGTGCAGCAACTACATAACTTCTCAACTCCTACATACAATGCACTGACCAATAAAAATAAGCATACCTTCTTCACTGTCCTATCTATCTGCTACTCCACTTTCAAGGATATATGAACTTGCACTTTGAGGTCTCTTTATTCAGCAACACTCCCCAGGATCTTACCGTTAAAGGTATGAGTCCTGTCCTGATTTCCCTTTCCAAATTGCAGCACCTGACATTTGTCTAAATTAAATGCCATCTACCACTCCGCAGCCCATTGGCCTCTCTGCTCAAGGTCCCACTGTACTCTCAGCTAACCATTTTTGCTCTCCACTACACTTCCAATTTTGATGTCGTCTGATTGATTGATTGGTTGATTTATTGTCATGTATAACGAGGCACAGTGAAAGCAGATTTTGGAGCAAGAATGTTCAGATAAAACAGACTTAGACAGAGGAATACAGGTTATATTGCACAAGGCGTGCACTAGGCAAGATCGGTGTTAGCAAGGTCAACATTATTTGAGACTAGAGAGTCCATTCATCAGTCTAATAACAGCCAGGAAAAAGATTTCAAAAACTGCTGGTGTGTGTGTTAAAGCTTCTGCTAGAAGAGGTTGTCAGAGATTGTTACCAGGGTGCAATGGGTCTTTGATGATGTTGGCACCTTTCCATGGTAGCAAACCATGTCAATGGAGTCCATGGATGGAAGGTCGGCTTCTGTGATGGTCTGGGTTGTGAACACAACCTTCTGTAGTTTCTTACGGTCCTGGGCAGAGCAATTGCCGTACCAGGCCATCATGCACCTGCACAGTATGCTGTCGATGGTACATCTGTAGAAGAGGGTCCTCAGGGACATGCTCAGTTTCCTGAGCTGCCTGAGGAAAAAGAAGCATTGTTGTGCCTTCTTGACCATCGCATCTACGTGGGAAGGCCAGGACAGATTGTCAGTTTTCGTCACTACCCTCTTTCAACCTCAGTTCCGTTGATGTAGATGGGGGTGTGTTCTCCTCCTTTAGTTTTGTCAATATTGAGAGAGAGGTTGTTCTCATTGCACCACATCACCATTTCCTCTAGCTCTCCTGTATTTGGACTCATCATTTTTGAGATCCATCCCACTACGGTGATATCATCAGCGAACTTGTTGATAGCATTTATTTAGAAATTGGCAACAGTCATGGGTGTACAGGAAATATAGTAGATAGCTGAGGACGCATCCTTGGGGGCTCCAGTGTTGAGTGTTATTGTGGAGGATGTGCATACCTATCTTCACAGACTGTGGTCTGTGGGTCAGGAAGCTGAGGATTCAGTTACAGTGGGCGGAGCCGAGACCTAGAGTTTTGAGATCAGTCTGAAGGGGATAAAGGTGTTGAAGGTGAAGCTGTAATCAACGAACTGAAGTCTGATGTAGGTGACCTTGTTGTCCAGATTTCCAGGGATCAGTGCAGGACTAGGGAAGTGGCATTCACAGTGGACCTGTTACATCGGTAGGCAAATTATAGGGGCTGGAGACAGGCTGGGAAACTGGAGTTGATGTGGGCTATAACCAGCCTCTTGAAGCACTTTACAATTATTGAGGTTAGAACCACTGGGCAGTAGTCATTAAGGCACATTGCATGTGCTTTCTTAGGTACCAGAATCATGATGGTGCAAACTTACTACCTATACCTCCTGTGTTCACATCCAAATCATTTATATATATGGCAAAAAGCAGTGGACCCAGCACTGATCCTTGTGGCACTCCATTGGTCACAAGCCTCCAGTCTGAAAAGCAACCCTCCACCACCACCAGTCTTCTCCTTTGAGCCAGTTCTGAATTCAAATGGCTAGTTCTCCCTGTATTCTGTGATCTAACTTTACTAACCAGTCTACCATAAGAAACCTTGTTGAAAGCCTTATCAAAGTCTATATAGATCATGTCCACAGATCTTCCCTCATCAATCCTCTTCATGACTTCTTCAAAGAATGCATCATCTCTGTGTCATTGCATATCTGAGGCTATAAAGGTCTCAATCTCAATATGACTGAGTATATTTGCATTATGGTATACTGACTGAAGTGTGCTATAGTTTGTAACTGAATTGTTTGAGATTAGTTCAGATGCAGTTGCGCTCTGTCATTGTAAGACATACATAAATAACCAGGAGATGTAATAAGTGTCAATTGAATCTTTCAGTACGATATAATTCACATCTAATTCTCATGAAATGGGAGCTAACATGAAGATTATCTCATCAGTTACCTATACCTGAAGATAAAAGTCCATTACTGTCTTAAAGGCAGATCATGAGGGCAGACAGATCAGGGTTAACTGTGCTGACTATTTACAGATAAGTAACTCTGAGTTAACCCTGATAGCACATTAATAAATGTCCTCTTGAGTGCATGTAAAAGATGCCATGACACTACTTGGAAGAAGAATAGGAGTTATCTCTGGTATTCTGGCTAATACTTATCTCTAAATACACAATGGAAGAAGAACATATGTTAGAAGCCTCGCTGCTTTACTTTTTTTTTAATCACATTTCATTGTAACTGTGACTGAGAGTTGGAAAGAGTTTGCACAGAAAGCACACAAATTGATATTTGCTCATAAGATCTGACCTGGAAGTCGATGGCAGTTGATTCTTGTTTGAAGAACACTATAACTGTTTCAGTTCCAAAGATGCATTATGCTCAATAACAGATATTCAACTGTTATTGGGGCCCATTACAGAAAGGCCAGTGCTAACCAGTCTAAGATGGAGAATGTTGAAAAAAAAAACAGAAAAAAGAACCAAAATTTGAACTGTGGTT
Source organism: Chiloscyllium punctatum (assembly GCF_047496795.1). Lineage (NCBI taxonomy): Eukaryota > Metazoa > Chordata > Chondrichthyes > Orectolobiformes > Hemiscylliidae > Chiloscyllium > Chiloscyllium punctatum. The sequence continues at coordinate 32,722,452 of NC_092786.1, forward strand.
TTGTAAGAAAGATTGCGGCTTCTAATGTTTCGATTGCTCCCTCCTTATCCTCCCATTATCAACTTGTTTAAAGTTTGCAGCATAGAGTACCAGTTATAAGAAACAAGTAAATATTACTCAGAGCCTACTGGAAGCAATTTGCATTGTCCAGTATCTTCAGATGTCAAGTAAGATCCAATCCCATGTGCCTGTGAAACTACGCATGGTTGAAACTGTTAAGTATACTGGTCAATTACACCTCCTCTCTTTCAGCTTTTATTTTATCCCTTAACTGTGTTTGTCTGTCTATGTGTGGTTGGGGATGAGAATCAAGGGAGATTGGGTTTAAATCATAGAATTTGATTAGATTTCCTTGTTGTTTAACTTTGCTCAGTTAAAGGTGCTATTAATTGTAATTCTTTTCCGGTATTCAAAAAGTGTGGTTAAGAAACATTGGGTCCACTTTTGAGTGGCATCCCTTTACTTTACCTGTATTGTGAGATGGAGAGATAGGGAATCTGATTTGGTTTGGCTATTTGTTGTAACAATATCTGCATCATATTGCTCTCTTTGAGAGCAATATGTGTGCAAATTGACTGCCATGTTTCCTATATTAAAAGTATCTATACTTCTAAAACATTTCAATGACAGTAAAGCCATATCCTATGGCTGTTAAAGGTTCTGTTTTTATGTGGGTATGCAAATATTATTATTTTAATTCCCTCAGTTTATAACAAAAGGATGCCTATTCCTAATGCCCCTGAAAGTGGTTAAGGAAAGTGTGCAGAGGACACTGAAAGTCTGCAGAGGGAAATAGATGGGTTCAGCAAGTGGGCCAGGGTCTGACAGATGGAGTACAATGTTGGTAAATGTGAGGTCATCTATTTTGGTAGGAATAGCAGCAAAATAGACTATTATTTAAATGGTAAAATATTGCAGCATGCTGCTGTGCAGAGGGACATGGGTGTCCTTGTGCATGAATCTCAAAACATTGGTTTGTAGGTATAGCAAGTAATTCGGAAGGCAAATGGAATATTGTCATTCATTGCTAGAGGGATGGTGTTTAAAAATCAGAACCTATCTATGCTGCAGCTGTATAGGGTGCAGTTGAGGCCACAAATAAATAACTGAGTTAACCCTGATCTCACATTAATAAAGGCCCTTTTGAGTGCACGTAAAAGATGCCATACACTACTTGGAAGAAGAATAGGAGTTATCTCTGGTATTCTGTCTAATACTTATCCCTGAATAAACAATGGAAGAAGAACATATGCTAGAACCTGTGCTGCTTTTGTTTTTTTTAATCATATTTTGTTGTAATACTGTGTACAGTTTTGGTCTCCTTACATGAGAAAGGCACTGGAGGGATGCAGAGGAGGTTCATTGGATTGATTCCAGAATTGAGAAGGTTTCCTTACAAGGAGAGATTGTATTAATTGGAATTTAGAAGAATGAGTGGGGAATCTTACAGGAACATGTGAAATTTTGAAGGGATTAGAAAGGATAGAAGCAGGAAGGTTGTTTCCACGAGTGGATGAAACTAGAATTAGGGGGTGTTGCCTCAAATTAAGAGGGAGCAGATTTAGGACTTTGTTGAAGAACTTCTTCACTCAAACGTTTGTGAATCTCTGGAATTCTCTGCCCAGTGGGGAATTGAGGCTACCTCGTTGAATGTTTTTGAAGCAAAGGTAGATAGATTTTTGAACTGTAAAGGAATTAAGGGTTATGGTGAGCAGGTGGGTAAGTGGAGCTGAGGCTACAAAATGATCAGCCATGACCTTATTGAATAGTGTAGCAGGCTGAAGGAGCCAGATAGCCTACTCCTGCTCCTATTCCTTATGTTCTTATGTAAAGCTGTAGCTGACTCACTTGGCAGTTCACTTCACCTGAAGTGGACCAGAAGCAAGACACAGGCAACTGTCAAGATAAGTTTGATCTTTCCTCTGCAAATCCTCTTTAGACACCTAAAGGTTGCTAAAAATTCCAGAGATCAGAGCAACAGCTAATGGCACAAAGGGTAAGCAGGTGCACTCCTGATTTATTCTCTAATTTTGAGTAACATTGGCTGAAAATTGAACTAAAGGTGTGTTTAGACTATTTATTTCTCTCATTCCTGTTCTGATTTATCAATTGCTGCATAAAATATCCTATCCTGTGTCTGAAATTCACAATTCTGTTCGCATTTTATGCCACAGCATTTTACAATAGATCTTCAAGTAACGTCCACTTCTTCAGTGCATTGGATGTTCTCTAATTTGGAGCAGATGTTTATTTAATGCCAAGCTGATTTAATCTCTGAAGAAAACTGAGAAGAACACTCACTATATGTTTTAAAACAGTTAGATAATGGTGACCAGTTGACATCATGAATCAACTTCATCACTAGATATACAATTTAATTCCAGGCACACTGACAGGATAAGAATCTTCCCTGTTTTTCTGATATTAAATCACAGATTTGATTTATTGTGTCCCATATACCTAAGTACAGTGAAAGGTTTTGTTTTGCCTGCAGTAGAGGCAGATCTCACCATAAAAAGTACACAAGGGTGATATAACAAAGCAAAGAATACAACATTACAGCTGCCAAAAAGCTGATCAAAGAGTGAGGTCAACATTAAATTTGAAATTTGAGATGTCCATTCAGAAGTCTGATAACACAGGGGATTAAGCTGTTTTTGAATCGGTTGGTATGCATGTTTGAGATTTTGTATCTTCCGCCAGACAAAAGAGGTTAGAAGAGATTATAACCAGGGTAGGAGAGGTCTTTGATTCTGTTGATGGCAGCAAGAAGTAAAGATGTCAATGGATGGAAGGTTGGTTTGCATGATGGACTGGGCTATAGTCACATCTCTCTGTAATTTCTTATGGTCTGTGCAGAGCAGTTGCTGTACCAAGTTGTGATGCATCCAGATAGAATGCTTTCTATGGTGTGTCTATAAAAATTGGTAAGAGTCTTTACAAACATGCTGAATTTCTTTGGCCTCCTGCTGAAGTAGAGGCATTGTTGTGCTTTCTTGACCATTGCATCAGTGTGGGTTGACCAGGACAGATTGTTGATGACCATCACACCTGGGAACTTGACGCTTTTGACCATCTCCACTTCAGCTCCATTGATGTAGATGGGAACGTGCCCTCCTCCTTCTTTCCCGAAGTGAATAACCAGCTCTTTCATTTTGCTGATGTTGAGGGAGAGATTGTTATCTTTACACCACACCACCAAGCACTCTGTCTCTTTCCTGTATTCTTTTGTCCACTGCAGTCCCTGTGCTGTATTTACACACACTGCTATTATGGAGGGAGGTCCCAGATTTTTGGTGAGTGATAGAGAAAGAATAGCAATATATTTTCAAGTAAGGATGACTTGAAAGGGACCCTGCGAGTGATGGTGTTCAAGTGGTCTGCGTTTTTTTGTCCCCTCCGGGCTATAGGGTTTATGGGTTTGGAAGGTGCTGTTGAAAAAATCTGAGCAACTTCTGACAGTACATCTTTCTGGTAATGCACATTGCAGTCTTTACGTATTAGTGGTGGAGTGAATGTTTAAGTTAAAAAGGGGAGGAATTTCTTCCCCCTGAGGGTTATGAATCTTTGGAACTCCTTTCCACAGAGATTGAAAAGGCTGAGTTTTTGAGTCCTTAAGTTTGGGATAGATAGATTCTTGATCAGTATGAAGAAAGAGCAGGAAAATGGACAGGAGGAATGTCATATCAGCAATGATCCAATTGATTGGTGGAATAGGCCTGAAGGGCCCGAACAGCCTACACTTGTTTAGTGTATCAATCTTGTGAGCTGCTTTGTTCTAGATGGTGTTGAATTTCTTGAGTATTGTTGGAGCTGGGCTCACCTGACAAGTTGAAAGCATTTCATCATACTTACAACATTTGTTTCTAGATGGTCGACTATCAATGAGGAGTCAGGGAGCTGCCTGTCATCATCATTCTTGAAAATATAATCACAAATGTAATTACAACAGATACCACTGACACCATTAATATGCAGAGCGCTTTAGGGAACATCTCCGAGACACCCGCACCAATCAACCAAACCGCCCCGTGGCCCAACATTTCAACTCCCCCTCCCACTCTGCCGAGGACATGGAGGTCCTGGGCCTCCTTCACCGTCGCTCCCTCACCACCAGACGCCTGGAGGAAGAACGCCTCATCTTCCGCCTCGGAACACTTCAACCCCAGGGCATCAATGTGGACTTCAACAGCTTCCTCGTTTCCCCTTCCCCCACCTCATCCTAGTTTCAAACTTCCAGCTCAGTTACTGCCTCCTTGACTTGTCCGACCTGCCTATCTTCTTTTCCACCTATCCACTCCACCCTCGCCTCCTTGACCTATCACCTTCATCTCCTCCCCCACTCACCCATTGTACTCTATGCTACTCTCTCCCCACCCCCACCCTCCTCTAGCTTATCTCTCCATGCTTCAGGCTCACTGCCTTTATTCCTGATGAAGGGCTTTTGCCCGAAACGTTGATTTCGCTGCTCGTTGGATGCTGCCTGAACTGCTGTGCTCTTCCAGCACCACTAATCCAGTATTTGATTTTCAGCATCTGCAGTCATTGTTTTTACCTCATTAATATTTCTAGCTCATCTGATCTTTCCTTCCTTCAACAGAGAAAGGAGCAAAGCAAGAGGAACCACCTTGTGACTTCATAAATAACTGATGATTACTGTTCCTGACATCTAGTGAAATTCACACTGTTCCAGTCTTGATGGGAATGTTGCAGAATTATTGGTGATGTTATTTTGATGATAATGTTACTGGTGTGTGTTTTGGTTCTAGTTAGACTTTATTTAATTGCACTGCAAAACTTTTATTGATCATACAAAGAAGCAAAGTTAAATGCACCCAACATTAGTCCATTGGTTGTAAAGTGATATTGGCATCTTCCAAAATAGTGAGAAGCAGCAGATTAATGCAGGCCTTTTCACTTGGTAGATGGTTCTATCCTTACATTTGAATATGGGTAGAATCTGATTGGAAAATCTACCTCCTTGCAGAATCGGCCTTTCACTGCGAATGGAACATAAAAGTCTGGAAGTACATCCTAGCAGTGCAGTTATAAATCTATGCACAACAGTTGACCAGATTGTTATCCTTAATATTTTTCAAACGCACTCAATGCAAAGAGGACTTTATTTGATGCCACAAAATTAACTTAGATGTATATGGCACATTTAAGAGGACATTTTACAATTGAGGAATAATAATATCTCAAATGAAAAGATTTCGGAGAAGCAACTGCAAACTTCAAGGGAGATGGGTTTGAAATGAAGATGATAGAAGCATAAAAATAAGATGTATTGAGTATATTCCAGTGAATGCTTTATGGTGAGGCTAATTATAACTTTGTAATATACAAATGAGATGAAGTATACAGCAATTTTGCAGGGACCTTGCGATTTAGTGGTAGTATTTCTATCTCTGGGCTAGAAGGTCTGGGTTCAAGCCTCCACCGGCCATGGAGATATGTCACAATATGTTTGACTGAGTTGGTTAAATATAATTTTTATAGCAATGTCAGATGTTCTTTCTTGCAGCTTTATGGCAAGCCAAAACAACATTAAGAAATTTCCTAAATGAAGTTGATGTTTTCCATATCTCAGCAGACTTGGTCAATATAGCACAATAAGATCAAGGAGATCACAAGTAAGAGTGAGAGAACTGAAGGCTCTGGTATGTTTAGTTGGACAAAGAGAGGAATAGATGGAGAATTAGAAACGTAAGGGGTGATACATACCTGGAGACAGTTCCAGATGTTGTGGATTGAACATAGGATCTAAAGATCAAGATTTTAAAATTAATGTGGTGGCAACATAGGAATAAATGCAAGGCAGCAAAGAAAGGAGTGAGCAAGTAAGGCTTACAATGGGGCACGAACCAAGCAGTTGAACTTGGATGACATTCTGCTTTTGAGAGATCAGAGATGAGGAACAGGAAGTAGGAGTCACTTCAAGTGGAATCACATCAAAGTGAAAAATTGCAGTGAAGTATTTCCAAATTAATGATTATGAAATACAGTTAATGTCAATGTTTTGGAAGTTATTTATTAATATGCGAGTTTGAAGTTGAGTTAAACAAGCATCAAGGTTTTGCATGACTTAATCAGAGAAGGATGGTTTAACTCAATGGCTTTGGTCTTCCTGATACTTAGTCAGAGGAAATACTATGAGAAAATCCATGGATAAGTCAATAATCTAACTTCGATCTAGCAGAGGATGTTTATAGGGATGGTATAGCATTGTGGCTGGGTGGTTAGCAGTGCTGCTTCGCATTGCTCTGGGTTCAGCTTCACCCTCGGGCAACCGTTTGTGTGGAGTTTGCATGTTGTCCCTGTGTATGTGTGGCTTGCCTCCAGTTGCTCCAGTTTCCACCCAAAGTCCATTGATGTGCAGGTTAGGTGGATTGGTCATGCTGAATAGTCCATTGATGTGCAGGTTAGGTGGATTGGTCATGCTGAATAGCCCATTGTGTGCAAGGTAGGTGGATTAGCCATGGGAAATGTAGGGTCACAGAGATAGAGGAGTGAATCTGGGAGGGACGCTATTTGGAGAGTCAGTGTGTACTCGAGAGGCCTGCTTCCATACTGTAGGGATTCTATGTGTGTCAGTGACATCATATGTTCACAACCATTTTGAGACTGTCTATACATCTTACTCCAGGGCTATGCTGACTAGGTGGATTAGGCATGGGAAATGCAGGGTTACAGGAATAGGATGGGTCTGGGTGGGATGCTCTTTGGAGGGTCAGTAAGGAATTGATGGGCTGAATGGCCTGCTTCCACACTGTAAGGATTCTATGATCTATGATTATGGAAATGCAAGCTTGCATTTAGCATAATTTCCTAACTGTAGCTGGAAAATGGCAAAATACATCCAAACTTCCGATACATTCTATTGGTTGGCAAAACCCTGATGTGGTATTGTAAATACAAACTTTAACTGAGCCCTCCACTACCCCCTGGCTTTGATGTAAATGACTCCATGACATCACTTCAATAAAGAGCAGAGGAATTTTCCCTGTGATGTGGCAAGTATTTATCACTCAAATCAACAATATCAAAATGCAAGCAATCACATTGTCCATAGTAACTTGCTGTGCACAAGTCAGTGATTACATTTCATACATTGCAGCAAAGCTTATTTTGCAACTTTACAACAACCGTTCAAATTACCTATTAGCTATAAAGTACATTGGACTATCCTGAGAATTTGCAAACACTATATAAATATAAATATTCCTCCATTATGCAGATTTTGCATTTAGGTTTGGTTTAGACAGATGGTAAATCTCAAGGATTTTAACTGAAAAATGGAAGAAGGCAATGTGCTCAAAATAAAAGAAGATATGACTGAAGAAGAGGCTGAAATAAAACTTAAAAACAAGCATTGTCTATCACTCCGTTGTGCGTGGGAAATCATGTCTCACAAACTTGATTGAGTTTTTTGAGGAAGTAACAAAGTGGAGTGATGAGGGCAGAGTGGTAGATGTGATCTATATGGACTTAAGTAATGCGTTTGACAAGGTTCCCCATGGGAGACTGGTTAGCAAGGTTAGATCTCATGGAATACAGGGAGAACTAACCTTTTGGATTCAGAACTGGCTCAAAGGTAGAAGACAGAGAGTGGTGGTGGAGGGTTGTTTTTCAGACTGGAGGCCTGTGACCAGTGGAGTGCCACAAGGATCAGTGCTGGGTCCTCTACTTTTTGTCATTTATATAAATGATTTGGATGCGAGTATAAGAGGTACAGTTAGTAAGTTTGCAGATGACACCAAAATTGGAGGTGTAGTGGACAGCGAAGAGGGTTACCTCAGATTACAACAGGATCTTGACCAGATGGGCCAATGGGCTGAGAAGTGGCAGATGGAGTTTAATTCAGATAAATGTGAGGTGCTGCATTTTGGGAAAGCAAATCTTAGTAGGATGTATACACTTAATGGTAAGGTCCTAGGTAGTGTTGCTGAACAATGAGACCTTGGAGTGCAGGTTCAAAGCTCCTTGCAATTAGAATCACAGGTAGATAGGATAGTGAAGAAGGTTTTTGGTAAGATTTTCTTTGTTGGTCAGAGTATTGAGTACAGGAGTTGGGAGGTCATGTTGCAGCTGTACAGGACATTGGTTAGGCCACTGTTGGAATATTGCATGCAATTCTGGTCTCCTTCCTATCGGAAAGATGTTGTGACACTTGAAAGGGCTCAGAAAAGATTTACACGGATGTTGCCAGGGCTGGAGGATTTGAGCTATAGGGAGAGGCTGAACAAACTGGAGCTGTTTTCCCTGGAGCGTTGGAGGCTGAGGTGTGACCTTATAGAGGTTCACCAAATTATGAGGAGCGTAGATAGGGTAAATAGGCAAAGTCTTTTCCCTGGGGTTCTGGGATTCCAGAACTAGAGCGCATAGGTTTAGGGTGAGAGGGGAAAGATATAAAAGAGATCTAAGGGGCAACTTTTTCACACAGAGAGTTTATGGAATGAGCTGCCAGAGGAAGTGGTGGAGGCTGGTACAATTGCAACACTTAAGAGGCATTTGGATGAGTGTATGAATAGGAAGGGTTTGGAGGGAAATGGGCCGGGTGCTGGCAGTTGGGACTTGATTGGGTTAGGGTATTTGGTCAGCATGGACGGGTTGGACTGAAGAGTCTGATTCCATGCTGTACATCTCTATGACTCTATGACTCTAATCCAAACAGAATCAAGAATATTATGGGATGAGGGAAATGGACCTGTGATTTCTAAGACAAGCTTTTATCTTAGACCATCGCTGTTGAGAGATTTGTGCATGAAAACACAGATATTCCCATAAAAAATCCAGAGTTCAGTTTTTTGCCGAAGTTCCATCTATTAGTTGGATGGTAGAAAGAGAAGAGATTTGAAGGCCAAGAAGGAGGTAAAACAGATGATTTCCTGGACCTTGAGATGGCCAAAGTTGACAGAAACTGAGGACAATACATTTGTGGAAGATCAACGAAGAATGGTGTTCTGGTTAAGTGGAGAGTACCAAGGAAAAGGGTTACAAAGAGGCCATGGGCTTATTCAGAAGGGAATTGAGCCATGGACAGAAGCAGATAAGGTGTGAAACTAGGGAACACATTCAGTGACACTAAAGGAGCTGGATGCATGATACTAAAGAAGAAGGAGAATAGATGAAGGAAATGAAGAGGAAAAGACAGTAGCGTCTGAATAAGATGGCTCCCTATGCTATTATGGGGGCTTTGAAGGGACAACCAAATTGCTGCAGATATGGAATTGCATGTAGACCAGACTCAGAAACTGAGTTACCAAAGTAAGGACGACAGATTTCCTTTCCTTATGGGCATTGATGAACCAGATAGATTTTTTTATATGACAATCAATGATGCCTTGCATAACCACCATTGTTGGTAAATAACTTCATGTTCCAAATATACTAAGAAAGTTTGAATTCCACAAGCTACAGCCATGGGATTTGAACTTGCATGCCCAGCATATTCACTTGGCCTTCTGAATTAGTGGTTCAGTAAGATTACCATATACCACCATCTCCTCAAGATGCACATGTTTACGAGAGATCTTCGATAACTTTCAATGAAGATCTCAACCTAGCAAGAAAGGTGCTTGAGACAGGATTGCCAGAGGTATGAAACCATCTTGATATCTTGAGAGTCTATTTGGAAAGAGATGGTTTAAGGTTGGAGACTGTAAAGCTTTTGTTCAGGAGCCAGCAGAGCAGCAAAAGTTCAGCTTGGAGGAGAACCATGTTACACATTGAAACATCTTTGGCCTCATTATTTACTGATATTTCAATAGCGAGAGCCATGTAGTGCTGAATGCTGGTTGATGTTATTATTACTGATATTACCCAATCTCCAAGCCCATTTGTTTCACAGCAGCACAGTAAACAACCGAGAAATGAATATTAAAATCGTTTTTAAAACATGCCTGGCAGACTTACAAGGGAGCAATTTGCAGTTCGGTTGATCTTGAAAATTGCTTCACATTCATAGTTACAGTGTCATCAGAAGCTATTGATTCAGTTATTATTTTCCAACTCAGCAGCAGGAAGCCATTACTCTATTTCTTCCTGATTACTGCACTAAATGTACATTTACTCACCTTCCATATGTATCACTCATGGACAATAAGCTCAAATTGCAATATATGGCTGCACAACTTTTATTTTTGTAAACTTCATGCTCCCTTGTGCAACTGTACAAAGTACATTTTGCAGAGAAAGTCATCTTAAAATGAGGTTAACATTTACTCCACAAGTTTAACATTTTCTCCCAATATAATTTGAATTACTCAACATCTCCATACCGTCTTGGGATGCATCCCTGAAGGGAAACACGATAAATAGTAGTTTTAGCTTTTAATTGGACTAACTCGGGTTTACAGCTCTTAATTCATAAACTAACACAGCTTGGGTTTGTAGCTCTGGTCAAATGGGGTAGGTCTGCAGCTTTCAATTGATTTAATGACTTAATTGCAACATTAACATCCATTAACATTTAACTAACCTTTTAAACTAACCCCAAGCACAAACCGGCAGGCTAAATGAACTGAACTGCAAATATAAAAGAAAAGGCTAATGCACTTCCAAAAGGAACAATGCTGGGCTGCGAGAGGTGGATCCACCAGTGGGATCTTATGATCGCAACCTGGTCTCCCTCCTCTGCCAAGCTCATGGATAATTTCATTAAGGGATGAAAGAAAGACACTGTCACTGCTAAAGGTTATTAACAGTTGGATTTCTGTTCCAGTGAATGAAAGAGGCACAGACATTGTTTCCAAAGGTTAGTTTTATTCCACTTTATGATTGTAATATTTAAAAAATATGTACATGGATATTTGTGCATCTAGATCAGAGTATTTCAATCTGTTTCACTTCAGGAATTGCAAGGTTGTCTTAATAACTATCTAATACAAACTGGAAGGCAATGAAATGCCATACTGTTTGAACAACTTCTGTTGTATCAGCATCAGTGACTTACATTCAGATTCCTCCAATATTTTATTCTTGTTGAGAACATGTTGGATAATGTAATAATAGCTAGATGATCTGTTTTTGTAACATTGATTGATGGATAGATATAGACAGTGGGGAGAAGCTGCTCTTTCTTTGAGATAATGCCAGCAAATTGTTTTCATCCATCAGAAGGGGTGGATGGGGGAGAAAGCAGAAGTCGCTGGAAAAGTTCAGCAGGTCCAGCAGCATCTGTGTTTCAGATTGAGTGACCCTTCCTCAGAACACAGATGAGGGCAGAGGGGGCCCTCTGTTTCATGTCTAATCTGAAAGATGACAAGTCAGACAGTGCAGAGTAACTCCAGTTCTAAAGAGTCACAGCCTTGACTTTTACATATTCAAGTCCTGGATCTCATTGATCAGATGTGCAAGTGCTGCTAACTCAACCAGGGGTAAAATTCAATAATTTCTTTTCATGTGTAGGAAATTGTGATGGATGCCATTTCCTTTGTCATTCCATCCCATGATGTATTTTTCATTTTCTCTTTCTGCCATCTACAATAGTCACACTTTGAGCTCAGAGTGAGCTCCTTTGCCTTTATTGTAAGGCTGCCTTTGTTGCAAACATCACCATAAAGTGGCACCTGAAGAGGTGGTAGATCATTCCTCATTCAACAGCAATGGCATGAGGGAACAGCAGATTAGACAGGGAAGTGCTCCTTGGATTAGTCTCCTGGCTTCAAGACGGGCACTTTTCTGGGCAGGAGGGCAGCTAGAGAGGACCAGGCAGTGAGGCCAGAGATGGAACCATGTGCACACAGACACTTACTGCAGCCATGGCCATGGGTTGTATCTGCAGGCGTTCAGGAATCATTCTGGATAATGGTCCCAAGTGCCACCACAGATTCACATTATCATGTGTGGGGAGTAAATTTAAGAAAAAGATTGAAAGGTGAAATTCTTGCCAGGTTGATTTGAGTCAGGCATAAGGGTGAAGTGGAAGATGCTTGATCAGTGTGGAGAAACTCAGCAGCAGTTTCTATCACTGAGAATGTTTGCAACAATTTGTTTCTTTGATTGCTCCACATGGATTGGATTTACTTAGATCTGCTCTTGAGTGTGGAACAATTCTTCTGTCTTTGGTGAGTGAATCTCAGTGGCAGATATAGTATTCTTCTCAGGCTTAATTTGGCTCGTCCATTGACACAAGACTCCTTGTTATTTGAACATGACCAAGTTTAAAATGACTTTATTGATGTATGTGAGTCCCCTCATGATGCCAGTGAATGATATGGATGTTCATCGTACTAATGTGGGAAGGTGATAGCCTAGTGGTATTGCCACTGGACAGGAAAAGACTTGGGGACTTGGATTCAAATTCCACTGCGGTAGATGATGGATTTGAATTCAATAAAAATTTGGAATTATGAGCCAATTGCTAGGGAAAAGCCTGTCTGGTTCATAAATATCCTTTACAGAAAGAAACTGCTGTCCTTTCCGAGTCTGGTCCACTTTGACTTCAGACCCACAGTAATGTGGTTAATTCTTAACTGTCCTCTGGACAATTAGGGATGGGCAATAAACACTGACCTAGCCACTGATGCCCTCCTTGTGTATGAATAATAAAAACTAGAGCATATATTATTGAAGTTGGGGATCTTCTGCAGTTTTTCTACCTCTTGCTAAAGGGTTTAGCAGAGGTGATTCTTGAAACCTCCTTCTGGTGGTCTGCATCAGGCAGGGCTGAGAATAAGGGATTACATCAGAGACCCATAACTCGGACTTGGGGTTCAGGTCAGTGCTGGGGGACCCAGGCTAGGAGCAGCTCCAGGGCCTATGTTTTCTGTCCCTCCCTCGGATCTGCTTTGGGATTTAGCCATTCAGGTACCATGGGATCAGATTCTTGAGAGAGCTCAGAAAAACCCATTCTGGATAATTTTGCATTTTCTGAAATGCATTCTTGATCTACGTGTGACTTTACCCAGGATTATTGTCTTTCATGTGGCTGCTGGTCATATATTTTGTGGGCTGTAATGGGATGCTTGATTTGTGTGGGTGTGGAGATCAGCCGGTTAGAAACTCTGCTTCATTTCTCTAACACAACAGTCCAGCTTCCAACACCATATTAATAAAGGACCCTTACCCTTGACCTTCAGCCCCATTGCCACCTCAGATGCTAATGCTGCCCACCTTCGTGATCCTATGAGTCTTCCAAACCCCTTGCCCAGTACATACTCTACAGATAACAGCAAAATATGACAGATGCTAGAAATCTGAAATAATATAAAATGCTTGAGAAACTGAACAGCATCAGTTCCAAACTCCATTTTGGAAGCAGAATCCTACTGCTCTCAAAAGATTAACTGTGTTTCTATCTCTCCTCAGATGCTAGACCTGCTGAGTTTCTCCAATACTTTTGTTTTATGTCTGAAAAATTGTGTTTTTTTAAACAGAAATAAAAACAGTGTGTGGAAGGAAATGCCATCTCTCAGTGCTCCTCACAACAGAGACACTGACCTCAAATGATACACGTGTATTTTGCAACCAAGGTCATCCTTGGTCACCAAGGATCTCATGGAAATGGTGTGGGGATCAGTAGGCAGCGAAAATATGCTATTTGTTCAGAAAGATATCACTGAAGTTCACCTCTTCACATCTCAACATATACTTCCAATGAGAGACAGAAATCAAGTCTATGAGCAGTCCTTTTAAGCAAGATTTGATGGAAATTGGTAACTATTGAGGATAGCAAGATGCAGGACCTCATTTCTGATTATCCTACCATCAAAGTCACATGATTTACCTCAGGTGTTTCCAGGGGAACTTTCCAGAGCTTTAATATGACACTTATGGCATGTATTCATCAGCCCTGTCTTGTTCCTTTTTCTCCATACTAATCAAAGGAGTTAGGCAACCTTTACTGACACCACCAGATATTAATTTACCATCATGTCCTACTGCCCCAAGAAAGCAACTACCCCTCAAAAACCCCTACCACCCTGGTTAGACTCTCTTCCCCCTATTCCATTGAGCAGAAGATATAAAAGTTTGTAAACACGTATGAATAGATTCAAGAACAGCTTCTTCCTCACTGTTATTAGATTTACATAGAACAATAAGGCACAGTACAGGCCCTTCGGCCCCCTATGTTTTGCTGAACTTTTATCTACTCTAAGGTCAAACTAACCTACATACCCTTCATTTTACTGTCATCCAAGAGTCGCTTAAATATCCCTAATGTATCTGACTCTACTACAACTGCTGGCAATGCATTCCATGCAGCCACCACTCTCTGTGTAAAGAACCTATCTCTGACATCTCCCCTAAACCTTCCTCCAATCACCTTAAAATTAGGGCCCCTTGTGATAGCCATTTCTTTCCTGGGAAAAAATTCTCTGGCTATCCACTCTATCCATGCCTCTCATCATCTTGTACACCTCTATCAGTCACCTCTCCTCCTTCTTTGCTCCAATGAGAAAAACCCCTTACTCCCACAACCTTTCTTCATTATGTGTGCCCCCCAGTCCAGACAGAATCCTGGTAAATCTCCTCTGCCCCCTTTCTAAAGCTTCCTATAAAGAGGTGACCAGAACTGAACACAATATTCCAAATGTGGTCTAACCAAGGCTTTATAGAGTTGCAGCATAACCTCACAGCTTTTAAACTTAATCCTCCTGCTAACTCACCAAACATCTTCTTAACAACTCTATCAACTTCGGTGGCAACTTTGAGGGATCTGTGGATCCCTCTGTTCCTCCACACTACCAAGAATTTTGCCTTTAACCCTGTAAACTGCATTCAAATTCGACCTTCTAAATTAATCACTTCACACTTTTCCAGGTTGAACTCCATCAGCTACCTCTTGTCCCAGCCCTGCATCCTGTCGATGTCCCGTTGCAACCTACAACAGCGGCACGGTGGCACAGTGGTTAGCACTGCTGCCTCGCAGCGCCAGAGACCCGGGTTCAGTTACCGCCTCAGGCGACTGACTGTGTGGAGTTTGCACGTTCTCCCCGTGTCTGCGTGGGTTTCCTCCGGGTGCTCCGGTTTCCTCCCACAGTCCAAAACTGTGCAGGTCAGGTGAATTGGCTATGCTAAATTGCCCATAGTGTTCGGTAAGGGGTAGATGTAGATGTAGGGGTAGGGGTAGGGGTAGGGGTATGGGTGGGTTGCGCTTCGGCGAGGTGGTGTGGACTTGTTGGGCCGAAGGGCCTGTTTCCACACTGTAAGTAATCTAAGTAAGTAATCTAAGTAATCTAAGCACTCCACACTATCCACAATTCCATTAACCATTGTGGCATCAGCAAACTTACTAACCCACCCTTCCACGTCCTCATCTAAGTCTTTATAAAAATCACAAAGAGCAGAGATCTCAGAACAGATCCCTATAGAATAACACTGGTCACCGAGCTCCAGGCTAAATAATTTCCATCCTTTGTTTTCTATGGGCCTGCCAGTTCTGTATACAGACAGCCAAACTTTCCTGAATCCCTTACTTTCTGAGTGAGCCTACCAAGGGAAATCTTATCCAATGCCTTGTTAAAATCTATATACATCACATCCACTGCTCTACCTTCATGACTGCATTTTGTCATATTCTCAAAGAATTCAATAAGGCTTGTGAGGCATGACCTGCCCCTCACTTCTGAATGGATCTCTCAAATTTTACATTTAATGTTGATCTTGCTCTCTGTACATTTTCTCTGCAGTCGTAACATTGTATTATTTACTCTTTTCTTCTAGCCTATGCACTTTGTGTAAGGTATGGTCTGCCTATACTACATGAAAAACAAAACTTTTCACTGTGCCTCGGCATATGTGACAATAATAAATCAAATTAAATCAAATCAGTGGTTTGCTCTTCACCCCGGACTGAGTTCTCGACTAACACTGTTCTCTCTCTTGCTGATTATGAAGCTGTTTGTCACACTTCACCTTCAAAGAACCAGGTGATTTAGAGTCATCACTACGTCACATCAAACTATGATCCACGTATAACCTGGAGAATTCCTCACATTTGCTATCACAGAAACATAATACTTGTAAGGATTTTTTGGACATTTGGAAGTTTGGCATGACTTGCTTTGCAAACTTATCCAGCACCCTTCCTGATCAGAAAGGCTTTCTATTTCCTGAATATATGGATTCTGATGATTTATGAAGGATCCTACACCTCTGCCAAAGATATGCTGGAAATTGTCAGAATACATTCATGTTTCCAAATGCAGAACTCTCAAAGCCATTGAGGGAAGAAAATCGAAGGATGACAAATGGATAATGTTTGTGCTACCATTTGTGTCTTCTAATTATAGGGGTTCTTTAGGGGCTTGCATAATAAATGTGCCTGAGAATACTAATTTTATGTCTAATGAAAAGAACCTTGTAGAATGAACAAGATTAAGCTTACTGCAGCTGAAAGAGTATTCACACATTATCAGAGACAGTTGGGAGGACAGGACCTGAGATCTGTCTCCCACAAGATCCAACTTTACTCTCCCAACAAAGTCCTTGGACTAAACCATATATTAACCCTTTCAGATTGTCCAGATCCATCTACAGCAGATAACCAGTACATCATCTCTCCCCATGGATAATGATCCCAGGCAGCCAGCACCTCACAACATCAGTAGGTCCAGGATGAAGTTCCACTTGAAGCTTAATCTCGGCTGATGATTATTGAGGGGAGAGCTGCACCGTTGGAAGTGATGCATCTCAGACAAGATGATAAACCGACACCCATCTACCTTCTCTCGTAGATATTGAAGATCTCACGGTGCTATTTTGAGTAACAGGAGATTTCCCAGATCAATATTGATCATTCAATGAATCTCACTAAAGAAAATATTATCAGGTTATCGTTCTGTTGCTATTTTTGGGACCTTGTTACGTGCTTAAGGTTGCCAAATTTCATCTGTGATAATAGTATTTCAGTGGCTAAAAAGTGGTTGAGGATGTATTAAGTTTGTAAAAGATGCTCTACCAGTGCCAAATGTCTTTTCATACTTTGGTTATAATGGTGATAGACAGTATAATTAATATTAGTGATCCTGATTAAAGGGGTTGGGGAAGAAAACGGCAGTGTTTTCATTTCTTCTTGCTACTTAATGACCTTCTGGTCCCACAGTGAACAGTTAGTACCTGGTGCTTCAAGGAAAAGGTTGGAAAAGCCAGCAGAAGTGTGAAATATTACAGAAAATGGCAAATTGTGGGAAAGCAAATATGTTTAAAGCCAACCCGGGCTGATAATAGGAATGACTTTCTTATTTGATGGCAGAAAATGAAAAGAATTCGGGTTTGGTTTCGAAAGAAACACAGCCCACGGTTCTGGCATGAGTTCACAACACGTTTGCTCGCAGATGACATTGTGGGTTATGAAACGGCGATACTGCTTTCAAAAACCGGCAAAGAATTAGAAAAATCTGCACTTAACCAATGCAGAAGTTGGGAAAATGACGCTGACACTGAGGCACCATTGCCCTTCATTGACCTCAACAATTGAAAATGCACATTGGATTTTTTTTTAAATGAAGCAGGGACCAATGCCAAATTTTCAGTGGAACATTAAGACATCACTGTTGCTAGTCTACACAATGTCCTTAGTATGGGGCCTTTGGATGAATAGAAGAGAGACAGCCAGTTAAGACTCACATTGTTTTTCAAAGGGAGTGAAATTTGAACTTTGACCCTTAATTGATGTCATGGAAATTTGGCATTTTTTTGTTGGAAAATACCCCCCATACTTCTCAGCAGTTTCTTCATCCCTGTTGTGTATGAAATCTTTTAAAGGGATATGTGCAGAAAATAATTTAGAAATCCACTTTGACTGGCAGCATTGAGAGTGAAAATGGCAGCAAGTGGGAGAAAACATGCAGAGACAATCCCAAAGCTTTTCTTTTTAAAATGAACACAAGTTACCCTTCAAACTAAGAAGAGAAACGTCAAAGAAAAGGGATAAAGGGAACAACTCTTTCACACAGTTGACACAATCACAATAGGTCAAGTGGCTCCTCTACATCGTATGATTTTCCTTGCCCAGAACTTCCTCAGAGATGCCATCGCTGAAGCTTCCGAGGAAGTGATACAGCAGTCTCCACACAAATACAAATAGAGATTTGGTGAAGTAACGTTGGTGTCTTAACATAGGATCAGAAAGAGACCCATCAGTTTCTCTAGCCTGTTCCATCATACAATTAGATCGGGCATGACCTACATCTAACCTCACCATAGTTTCATAAACCTTGAAGTCACTCTCGATTTTGAAAACTTGTTGATCTGTCCTCAATAGTTTTTCTGTGGACAACAGAGTTCCAGATTTTTGTTGTCCTTTGGGGGGAAAAGAAAATGTTCCCTGGAGTCAGTTTTGCATTTTGAAGAAGAAGGCCAGACCCTCTTTGTTCTTGTTTTCTCCTTTAAAGAAATTTGCTTTCTCCTCCATTCAGCTCACCAGCTCTTAGAATTTTTCTTAAGCACGCCAATTAGTTCATTCTCAACACTGACTCAAATCCTACGTGTGTCTAAACCTCAGAATATTTTTACAACAATTGACAATAGTTTAGTATTTATAATTACAGTCACTAGATTCCAATTCTAGAAGTATTAAATTGGTTTACATCCCACCATGGTGGGATTTAAACCTATTGTTACAGAGAACTAGGTAAACCTTTGCTCTACTAGCCCAGTGACATTGTCACTATGCCACCATCTCTCTGAATGTACCCTGAAATCAGAAATCCAATGTCACCAAGCATGCAACAATCGGTGGCCTCCGAGCTCCTGGTACAAATCTTCCTAAAATATTAGTGTCATATAGGTCTATAGCACAGTAATAGACCCTTCAGTTCATGGAGTCAGTGCCAGTCAGAAACAGACACCTAACTATTCTAATCCATTTTCCAATACTTAGGCCCATAACCTTGGAGGCTTTAATGATTTTGGATGGAGGTTCAGCACACGCTTTTACAGTTGTTTTGCTGGGGCTATGCCCCATGATCAAAAGGCTAGCTCAAGCAATCTGCATTCACAGTAAATGGCAGATGGTCACATCTGGGGAAAATATTAATCTCACCAAATCATTATGAAATTGATTGATTGGGTGCATTGAGTGATTTGTAATGTTGCCCAATTTTATTCTCCATTGAAGAGTCTGTAAAGAGTGCTGTAAAGTTGAAATTCCATCCTTGTTTCTTCCTGATAAGTTAGGTTAAAATAACCTGCCAAAGCCATGCTCCCCTCATTTTTACAAACATTCACCCAGCCATGTCCAGTGAAACACTGTCTTTCATTGGTGGGGTGGAGGAACAGCGAAACCATGCACTTTTCTGAGCTTATCTGCCCCTGATCCACTATGAAAATATTGCTAATGGGAGTGGACCAGAAAAATCCAGTTTCCAATGTTTGCTTTGGCTAACAGCTTTAACAGCTTGCTGCAATAAGTTCTTATAAGTACTCTTGGCATGCAGTGCAAGGACATTAACTTGGAAGGAAAGTCTTCTTTTGTATATTATAGTGCAGCATTTACTCAGCAATGAAGCTCAGATCTGTTCTTTTCATTTAATAAATAACAACAAACTTGAACAGTGTAACGCAAATCATATTATTTATAGAATTCCAATTCTGAAAAGATTTTTATCCTAAATATGATTGTTTGATTTAGAAATGGCAATTGTTTAGAAGATAGTTCAATCAGCTGTTTCCAATTCTTAAGGAAGAAGTATTCTTGTAAAACTTTTACTAATTTTTCCCTTGTCAAAACTCTTGGCTAGTGATATGAGGTTCAATTCCCCTCTGAGACAGCCTTTATATTTATTTTCTTTTGGTAATTATTGAAACTGAGATGAAATGCAGGACAGATTTGTAAAAGTTTAAGTAAAGTGTCTTTGTATTGTGAAAAGTTTGCAGGTTTTGTATCTCAAACTTTTAATATTCAAATTCCTTTCAATCGTTCACAATGAAACATTATTGTCACTCTTCAAAAACAAGCAAATGCTGAATGCATTGTAAATCGATATACTCAAGCAGCGGCTGGTATATTTTACTGATTCTTTTTTTTTTAAGAGTCAGAGGTCACTTCTGCCATAACAGGGCACTGAACCATTGCCAGACCTTTCTAAACCTCTTCAACCACTGCCCGTAAATCTTTCACTTTGTCATGTTTAACCAAACCAATACCTATTCAACATCTCATCAATCAGTGTTACACTGTGAATGATGACAGAGTGCTTTCAATTTAAACAGTGAAACAACTTACTCTACAACCCTCCTTGTAGCAACCTCCATTCCCACATTACCACTCCAAAGAATGTAAAATGATAAGTCTTTACTGTCTTACATTATAAAATGTCCAAACAATCTGGATAAGGTTTTTTAAAACATACACTGATTAACAAATGGCTGTCAGTGTGTTAACATCAGATGGTGATGGAAGTTATGTGGATTGAAAAGGCAGTGAATAGACTTTTGCAGTTTGCACTCATGGAGAGTGTCAGAACAAACATGACAGAACTGAAATGTAAACACATACCAGACCTGCTGAATTGTGCAGGTGTTTCTACGTCTCGACATGCATCCACTTACCATGTCGGACATTTTGAAATAAAGTTCTAAAAATTAGGCCACTTAACTTTCATCCGAACAATTGCTTTCAGTGTTTCCCTTAAATTGCCTTTTACTAGAAATGCTTGGCTTAAGAGCAACAAGATCCTTTGTTCAGTTCCTCTGAAGCTGCATTTAATCAAAGTAAAATTGATTGAGACCCAGCATCTGTATGAATCCAATAGATTTTGTTATGATAGGTTCTCAGTCAGGGTGCTTTATAGAACATCTTATCTTTGAGAGAGGGCAGATCAGGGATAGGAAAAGCTGTGGGAAATCCACAACTTGGGCTGTCTTTTTCTCTTGGCTTGAAAATAAACTTAGGGCTCAGATTTCCATGTTGGCCCTTTCTACTTCTGAGGGGAAAAAAAAACAATGCTTTGTTGGTACATTGAAAATGAGAATCAGCATTTTGATTGTATGGTTATACTATCAGTTTCACGCATCGCTACAGCTCAATAAATCTATACCGTGAATTGTTTTCAATGATTTATGATTGCAAACAGCAGCAGCAGGACTGGCAAATTATACCAAATGGAAGACCACCCGATGCCTGGAGGAAGAACGCCTCATATGCCATCTTGGGACACTTCAACCACACTGGATCAATGTGGATTTCATCAGTTTCCTCATTTCCCCTCCCCCTACCTTATGCCAGTCCCAACCTCCCAACTTGGCACTGTCCTACCTGTCTATCATCCTATCCACCTAACTGCTCCACCTTCCTCTCTGACCTATTACTTTCATCCCCACCTTCATCTGCCTATTGCACTCCCAGCTACTTTCCCCCAGCCCCATCCTCTGCCATTTATCTCTTAGCCCCCTTGGCCTACAAAGCTCATTCCTGATGAAGGGCTTATGCCTGAAATGTCAACTGTCCTGCTCCTCAGATGCTACCTGATCGGCCGGCTGTGCTTTTCTAATACCACAAATGGAAGAATTGTCCAACATAAAAGGAATTCTGAAATAAAAACATAAAATTCTGGAAGTACTCAGTTTTTGTGGCACGAGAAACAGAGTTAATGTTTCAGATCTGTCACCTTTAATTCAAGGGTAGGTTTTGACTGGAACCTGTTCAAGATCTTGCCATTCTCACGTTCTCTCACATGTCCTTTGTTACTTGACATCTTTCATTCTTTTATAGAATGTGGCATCACTGGCAAGACCCAATTCATTACCCAATCCTAATTACCTTTGTGAGTTGCATTCTTGGACCATAGTGTAGACCCATAGTGATGTTAGGTAGGGACTTCCAAGATATTGATACAGTGATGTGGGAGAAAGGCAATATTGTTCCAAATCAGGATGATGGGAACTAGCAACTGATAATATTCACATGTGTCTGTTACCCTTGTCCTACTGGATGGTAGCGATCACTATTGTGAATTTGTGTTGATATTATCAGCCATTTTGGGTGAAAATAGCTTGGTCTGATCTGGCTACCTATAGATTGAACACATCCCTAATAATGCTCCTGATTTGAAACACCTTGATCTCCTAGTTCTTAAAATCATACAGCATGGAAACAGATCCTTTGATCCAAATAGTCCATGTTGAATATAATCCCAAACTAAACTCGTCCCATCTGCCTGCTGCTGGCCCATATCTGTCTAGACCTTTCCTATTCATTTATTTATATTTTAAATGTTGTGACTGTGCCCGGATCCACCACATCTTCAGGCAAACCATCCTTTGTGCATAAAAAAAACACCTCATGTCTTTTTTAAATCTTTCTCCTCTCACCTTAAAAATATGCCCCCAATCTAGAATTTCCCCACCCGAGGGAAAAGACATTTACCATTCACCCTAACAATACCCAACATGATTTTATACAACTTAGTAAGGTCACCTCTCAACCTCCCAGCCTTTTTTTTATAACCCAAAACCTCCATTCCTTGACAACGTCCTGATAAATATCATCTGAACCCTCTCTAGTTTACCAATGTCCTCCCCCGCAGGGCAACCAGAACTAGACACAGTACTCCAGAAGAGGCCTCACCAGTCCTGCTTAACCTCAACATAACGTCCCAACTCCGAAACTCAAAGGTCTGGGCAATGAAAGTAAGTTGTCTAAGCACCCTTTTAACCACCATGTCTATCTGTGACATAATCCTCTGAAGTTTATGTGCCTGAACCCCTACGTCCCTTGGTTCTACAATGCTACCGAAGACTCTATCATTAATTGTGTAGGTCCTGTCCTTGTTTAGAAATTAGCACTCGAGGGAAAACTGGCAGTAAGAATAAAACCTGCTTTGAGGTCCATCAGGTCAATCCACTGATTCTTTGGAAAAAAAAGTCATGATCCTTGCTGCAAATCTCATGGGCACTCTGATGTAATGAAGAAAAAAAAACCAAAACATGTCACCGCTGCACTAAAGCAGGTACAGTCAACAAAGGGGGAAAAATAATTGAATCACCCCAGGTCAGAGGTGCACAGTGTGGAAGAAGCTGTGAGAAATTAGAGCCCTACACAGAGGAAAATGTCTTGAGCTTGAGGTGCAGACTCAGGAAAAAAAACATGCAGCATCAGGAATTCTTCTTTTCAAATGGAAAGAAGTGAGGTCGTGCTAAAATCTTCATGGTACATTGTACTATGCATGCATTCCCACTTTCTTTTAATAAAGCAAGAAACTTTGGCACCATGTGACCAAATGATGAAAATACGGAGCTGAAACTCTTACATGAAGAGATTCCATTATTTTGTTCAAATAATTGAAGCAGGTATAGTCATCCCTGCATTCCTGAGTATTACAGGAGAGAAATTTTTAACTTCCTGAGAAGTCAGAGACTGGGATCCAAAATTTATGGAGTTATTGTAAGAATCCTAAAGAGTCATTTTATTTCAACCAAAACCATGGTAATTGTTGAAAGCTTTAGATTCTAGAAATGCAATTGGTATCATGGTAAATCTTTGTTAATTTATAGCAATTTTAAAGAGATTTGCAGAATTCTACAGATAGAGACAATATAAATGAAAGTATCATGGACAGTCTAGTATGTGTTTTAAGCTATGAAGCAATCCAAAAGAGTTGACTTTTGGAAAGGAATCTAGAATTAAAGAAAGCACTAGAAGTAGCTGTCTCCATGCATCTAGCAGCTAAGAAACCTCAATACCTAACCCCAAATATGAAGGTTCGCAAAATGGCGGCTGAGAGATGAACACCAGTGCAGACTCAAAACAGTCATAGGTGTGGAAAAAAAACCAGATCATACAGTAACTAACCACTGGTATAAAGAAGCTCAGTGTAAAAACTGCAGCAAATAAAAGGTGCACATTGAATCGGCATATTTAACGAAGAAAAATGTACAACATATAGCAAAAGTACAGAAATCAAGTAGAAAGAAAATCTACTTGTTGCAAAAAGGATATGAGAAAAGCCTAGTCTCACAGTCTGGGGCAGAGCTGTTATTAAACATATTGGCTATTGCTGGCAATGCTAACTGATACTGGGTCACTCCCTTACTAAATGCAAGAATGAAGGTCAATGCAAGCAGTAGTTCTATTGATACCTGAAAGTGTGTATCAGAAGCAGCTGAGTCACAACATGCGGCAACTCTCGAATTGTACGAAGCAACTCTCAAATTGTAACTGAGTGGTGCTTCTGAAAAGTTGCATAAACGTGAGTGATCAGTTGTGCGGTCAGTCTGAATATTTCCTTAAAAGTTACCAAAGGAAATTTTATTGGGAAGAACATGGTTGGAGAAACTGAAATTTAACTGCGATGAAGTAAATCACTTGGCAGATTCTGAGATTGGTCTATCACAAATTCTAAAAACGTGCCATTGTTTTCAGCAGGGATCTGGGAAGCATGGAAAAGATCTCTGTCAAACTGAAAATGAAGAAAGAGCATCACACAAAATGTTGCAAGGCTAGATTGGTTGCTTTTGCAATCTGACCTAAAGTTGAAGCAGAATTAGAGAGGCTGATCAGGATGGGAGTCTTTAAATCCATAAACATGAGTAATTGATCGTGTGTATGATGAAGAATGATTGGTACACATCTAAGGTGATTTTAATATCACTATTGATCACAACAGTGTCTTTCACCTTAAATTGATTATATATTTGCTGGATTAGCTGGCAATCAGGCTTGACTAAGTTCAATGTTACTGAAAAGATATCTCCAGATGAAAGTAGATCTTGCGTCACAGAAATATTTGCTGAAAGTATCACTATTCAAATAAAAGAAACTTCTATTTGGAATCCCATCTGCACCTGTGTTATTCCAATGTGCTGTGGATCCAACTTTAAATGGATTGGAATGAACCTAGTGTTACTTAAATGCAGTTTTAGTCATTGGGTAAAATGAGAAAAAGCATCTCTACAATTTATATGCTACTATGTAGAGACATGAAGAATATGGCCTAAGGATGAGGAAAAACAAATACGATTTTTAAAAAAATCTTCCATCCAATATTTTAGGCGATGTCATAAATACTAATGGACTTCACAAGTCACAACTGAGGAACTAACACCTAAAGATGTAATTGTTGTGCTTGCTAAATTAATGTGGCAGGTTTGTCCAATGTCTTGCTAGTATTCTCAACTCATTACACAAATTATTAGGCCAAAACAAGAATTGGAAACGGGGCGACCAATGTGAAAGAGCCTTTACACAAGCCAAAGAGGATTTATTAAGGCTGCAAGGCTTGACCCACCTTGACCCAACTTACTATTGCAACTAGCACACAATGCATCACCTTATGGAGAAAGAGCTGCTGCTTCTCTCATATTCCCCAATGGTGAAGTGAAACCAAAAACATTTGCATTAGGTCATTAAATAAAGCAGAAATGAACTATACACAGATAGAGAAAGAAGTTCTTGGCATCATTTTTGGCATTAAATGATTCCACCAATACTAGTATGGCTGGGAATTTACCCTACTAACAGACCACAGACCATTGATCGCAACATTTAGGCTTCATGTGGGGATACCTTCTCTAGTAGCAAGCTGTATGCAGAAGTGGGCATTGTCACTATCAAATCCTACTTTAGTAAGTATGTATCAGCAATGCAGCTTACAAAGGGATTATGATTGGCTCTCTAGATTATTTTTGCCAGATGAGTTGACTACAGTCCACCTTTTTGAAGTTCAAACAAGTAGAGAACACTCTGGTATTGGCAGGACAAGTTAAGAAGAACGTTGGAAGTGGATCATTTCTATCCAAAGAGATGGATATGACACTTTGTGGCAAGATCACTGGAACAACCCCACAAGGTGTCACATGGAAGCTGGAACTATCTGTACAAGCAGGATGTCTCCTATGAGGAACAAAGTTCATCGTTTCTAAGGAAACATGCTAAATCAATGATATGAAGGTCACGGTGGCCATTTCAGAATGAATGTTAGAAAATATTTGTAGGTGGCCCTGGGTGGACTTTGAAATTGAGGAGAAAAGAGGAATTTGTGAAGCTTTCAAAGAGTTTGGAACCTTCCACCATTTGGAACTTACCATCATTACATCCAGGGAATGACCAGAAAAGCCATCGCAAATAATTCATATTGATCAAGCCAAGCCTTCTGAATGGTGAATGTTTGTTTTTTAGTGATTTACACATACTAAACAGTTTGATATTGTCTTCATGAAAATGATGTTTTCTGACAGAGCAATTTAAAGTTTATGGGAAATCTTTGCAAAGTTTAATTATCTGGGAAAACATGTTTGTGATAATGGTCAGCAGATTATATCACCAGAGTATTTGGAGCAGAAGTCGAACCTCTCCAAACAGCTACTTAGTACCCAGCCACAAATGGTTTGGCAGAAAGGTTTATTCAGACAATGTAACATTCCTTAAGGATAACCCGATCAAGGATCAACAGACCAAATTTTTGTTAACATACCAGAATACAACCCACTCAATGATTCAAGGTTTTCGCACATTCTGGTAAAGTATCAGTTGAGCACGCCAGTTGATTTGCTGAAACAAACCACAAGAGATACTATTGTCAAGAAACAACAAAGTTGGGTCTTGCAATGAGAAACCAAGACCAAATGCCACATTTTCCAAAAAGGTCAAGAAATGTTGGTGAGAAATTACATCAACTGGCAAGAGGTGGGTACCAACCATCATTATAGCACAGACCAGACTGGTCTGTTATACCATGTAAATGAGATACACTGTAGTATGGAGAAGACATGCACATCGACTCTTGACACATCAACATCTAAATCCTAAAATGGACCTGCAGTTGCTATATGAGAAGGTTGCCTTGCCTTATTCTTATCATATATATGTTCAGGACAAGTGCCCATCATCCTACCAGCTCTCTTAAACTTATATTGGGATTTTGAGAGCCAACAACCTCGGGGACACATCACTCCTTTATTATTAGTCTTGGGAACTGGCTCTGCATTGTCACTGATCATTGGAGAAACAGATTGAATGATAATAACTAAACTGATGAGGCAATGAATGAGCAATAGAAAGCAGTTTTCACCAATCTGGCATAAATCTCAGCATTCATATCACTTACGCTTAAAGTCACAGAGTCATACAGCACAGAAATAGACACTTAGGTCCAACCAGTCCATGCAGACCATACTCTGAAACTAAACTAATTCCACCTGCTTGGCTGCACTTGGCCCATCCACGCACCAACCACACTCAGTGTAAAACAATTGCCCTTCTTGTCTTTTGGAAATCTTTCTCCTTACACATTAAAAATATGCCCCCTGTCTTGAAATCCTCAACCCTAGGGAAAAGACACCTGCCATTCGTCTTATCTATAATTCTGACCAAAATATTATCACTGTGATAAAGCATCAGTTGATGGGGCTGTCTACATTGCTATCCCTACTTATTGTTTAAAAATTGAGATTGTACATAATTATCATTGAAGTATGGAGATTTCACTCATGGAAGTTCTTTAATACAGTATTCTAATTTCCATCCTGAGATATGGTATATTTGCATAAATCTGCAATTCGCATTTCCTGATATCTGTTAGTGTTAAAATGATTTTTATTTTGTTTCAACAATTTCACCTTTCACTTATGTCCATCAAGATCTTAATTTTTGATAAAATTGATGTTCTTCCAGCTTCGACAGAACAGGAATGGGTATAATGTTATGATACAGTCAAACCAAATGAGCCTTTCTTCCTTGGTGTTTGCAACACAGGGACAGCATGGTGGCTCAGTGGTTAGCACTGCTGCCCCACAGCACCAGGGTCCCAGGTTCGATTCCACCCTTGGGCGACTGTCTGTGTGGAGTTTGCACATTGTCTGCGTGGGTTTCCTCCCACAGTCCAAAGATGTGCAGGTCAGGTGAATTGGCTATGTTAAATTGCCCATAGTGTTAGGTGCATTAGTCAGAGAGAAATGGGTCTGGGTGGGTTACTCTTCGGAGGGTCGGTATGGACTTGTTGGGCCGAAGGGCTGTTTCCACACTATAGAGAATCTAATCTAAAAAGTTATCACAGTCCCTCCAGTGATTCCTAACCAAACTCTTGAAGAACATAAACTTTGTGAATAATTCATTTGCAGCCATCAGGTTTCTATGTGAAACAAAAGACTTAACCATTTCCTAGATGCACAACAACTTCAGCAGAGAAAACGTTTATACTAATGTCTGTGCTTTAAACTAGAAACATTTGTTTCTGAGCCTCATTCACATAAAAGACAGACAGACAAACAAATACAGTTAAGGGCTCAGTAAACAAAATAACAAAATTAGCCAGATTACCTAACTAATTTAGGTAATTTAAGATTACTCAAATGGCTTGCACGATGCATTGTCTCACATGCGTATATGTTAACTCCTTGGTTGCTTTTTTTTGAGATGTTGGTCAAGGTTACCATCTCAGTTCATCCACGCAAAGGCAGTAATATTTTTAACTTGGCTGTCTAATGTTTTGGCTTCTGGAAACTGGTTTATCAGATTAGGCATGAAACTTTCAAATCTTCAAGATGTCTGCAGCCTGAAACTATCTCTTGGAAAATAGAGTTCAAAAAACAACTTTAATCTTGGTTCCACCCTGATAAACTGATCAACTGTTCCTGAGGCCACAATAACGATTTAATATCTCCTTGAATAGAGAGTCTCTTCCAAACTTGCCAGAACCAATTACCAGGTGCTGACATCATTAATAGAAAACTTCTACTATCTGTTTAAACACAATGTTCTTCACTGTGTCTGTTGGAATCCTTCTAATCAAGACACAGTCTGCTATTAGCTTCCAGGCCTGACCTCACAAACAAAGCTTGTTGACCTGTTCATAGAGTGCCTACATTGTAAATGCAGGCCACTCAGCCCATCAGGTCCACACAAACCCTCTGGAGAGCATCTCACACAGACCTATCTCCTTACCTGATCCCTGCGTTTCCCATAGCTAATCCACCTAGCCTGCATGCCACTGGACACCTTGGACAATTTATCATGGCCAATCCACCTAACATGTGGAAGGAAACCCACTCAGGCACAGGCAGAATATGCAAACCCCACACAGACTGTCTCCCAAAGCTGGAATCGAACCCAGTTCCATGTTGCTCTGAGGCAGCAGCACTAACCACCGAGCCATCATTCCTTTTTCCTTTCACCAGAAGGTGTCCCAAAGTCCACAAGTCATTTCCAACTCCTAATTCAAAATTGATAAAAAAAAATAAAAATTATAAAAAACATGATGTGGGTTCTAACAGCAATTTGAATATGAAATACCTCTGGCCTTGTTTCAACTATTTAAAATCACTGGGTTAATCTAATTTCAGTTTGATGTATTGAAAAGGTTATTAGTAAAGTATAAATTGAAGCTATGCTTTTTTAGGGAAAGCCAGCAATGACTGTATAAAGACTTTGGACATTGGCAATGTCTGTTGTAGCAGATCACTAAAAGGTACTAATTGTACACAAGATGAGTACAACAAGCACACTGATACTGTCAGCACTATATCACAACAAGCATAATGTTCTCAAACTCCCTGAACTCTTTTTAGAACTCATAAAGCCTGTGGCTTTAAATCATTATTTTATTCATTTAATTTATTCATTAAATATGGACCTGGTGTGTAAAACAGACAAACCTTTAAAATAGTGCGATATCTGTAATTTCTGAGCTATTCTGGTGCAATAAAGCAATGATTTGCAATACTGATGAAATGTTCAAGATGTGTCCCATGTATTTAGTGCAATAGAACTTGTGTCAGGGCAGAACAGCAAAATCAATGGATCAAAAAGTTGAGGAAATGGAACATGTCCTTCTCTCAAATAGAAAAGATTCACTGCAACCAATACCAATGAAACACAGACTATATTGTGTGAAGTGCCATCATAGTATGGATGACATTATTTGTATCATATTTAAACAAACATACAGAAGGGCTTGCATGCAATAATTAACAAAAATAGACCAAATATTGTAGATAGTAAAGCCACAAGCCAATGGTGAAGTGTGATATTGGAGTGAAACATCAAGCAGTTCCTCAATTACTGCAATGTCTTTCATCAAGTAATAGACCTTGTAGATCTTAATCAGTTATTATTGAAAATGACAAGGCAACCAGCTAAGGTACTATTTAAAAGATACTTCTCTCTGTGGGCAGGAAGCATGTCTTAATCTGCCGAATATGATATGTAATCTCCTATCAATTAAGTTTTTTTGATACCTGACTCCTTCTGCAAATAGAAATCAATGTTATTAGAATCTCAAACCATTAAGCAATTTCTATTGAATTAGCACCAAGTGCACAGACTGATAAAATATCTTGATGAAGCCTGGGATTTCTCAAATTCCTTAAAGGTGGAGCACCATTTTATGAAGACAGAATTGCTAGACAGCCCCATACACCTTTGGGATGAATATTGAGTCTTTGCTGGAGTCAGAATTGTCTCCTGTTATATTTTTCAAAGCTGACAGAGACATGAAGAAATTGGAGTAATGTGAGCAATTCAATATTCAGCTTCCAAAATAGAAGCTCATTATCAATCCTGGGAAGGTATACATTTTTGAGTATTAAAGAAAGATTTGAATTCTTACAACACTTGTCAAGACCTCAGGAAGTCCCAAAGCAGCTTACTATCAATGAAGTACTTCTTGAAGTACATTCCTTGTTGTATGATAGGAAATGTGATGGTCCATTAGCAGATAGCAAGCTCACACAAACAGTAAAATGCTAATGACCAGACAATGTATTTTTAATGGATATTGTTTGAGGGGAAATTACTGTTCAGGTTTCTGGGGAGAACTTTTCTGTTTGACCATGGCACAGGGGCTTTTACATTCTCTAGTGAGGTTGGTTAAATGTTTCATTCATAAAATAATTACTAAGAAAGATTTCAATTAAAAACGTCTATAGATTGTTACTTGATATAAAACACTACAATGACACAATAATTCTACAGCTGAATGGGGTAGCTTAATGTCTCTGCAATGGTACGTTATGATGGAACCTGTTTTAAATTTAGCGCATGGAACATTACAGCACAGTCCAAGCCCTTCGGCCCTCAATGTTGGACTGACCTGTGAAACCAATCTGAAGTCCATCAAATCTACACTATTCCATTTTCATCCATATGCCTATCCAATGACCATTTAAATGTCCTTAACATCAGAGAGTCTGTAGCAGGCAGGCTGTTCCACGCCCCTACTATTTTCTGAGTAAAGAAACTATCTCTGACATCTGTACTATATCCATTACGCCTCAGTTTAAAGTTATGTCCCCTCATGCTAGACATCACCATCTGAGGAAAAAGACTCTCACTGTCCATCCTATGTAACCCTCTGATTTTCTTACGTCTCAATTAAGTCACCTCTCAACCTTGTTCTCTCTAAAGTCTTAGATCCCTCAGTCTTTTCTCATAATACCTTCCCTCCATACCAGGCAACATCCTAGTAAGTTTCTTCTGAACCCTTTCCAAAGCTTCCACATCCTTCCTATCATGCAGTGAACAGAATTGTATGCAATACTCCAAGTGCGGCCACACCAGAGTTTTGTACAGCTGCAACATGACCTCATGGCTCCAAAACTCAATCCCTCAACCAATAAAAGCTGACACACTGTATGCCTGCTTAACAATCCTATCAACCTGGCTGGCAACTTTTGGGGATCGATGCTCGTGTATACTGAGATCTCTCTGCTCATCTACACTACCAAGAATCATACAATTAGCCCAGTACTCTGTATTCCTGTTACTCCTTCCAAAGTGAACCAACTCACACTTTTCCACATTGAACTCCATTTGCCACCTCTCAGCCCAGCTCTGCAGCTTATAAATGTCCCTCTGTAATATGCAATATCCTTCCACACTATCCACAACTCCACTGACTTTAGTGCAACATTACTAACCCATCCTTCCATGCCTTCATTTTATAAAAATGACAAACAACAGTGACCCCAAAACAGATCCTTGTAGTACACCATTAGTAACTGGACTCCAGGATGAACATTTACCATCCACCACCACCCTATGTCTTCTTACAGCTAGCCAATTTCTGATCCAACCTGCCAAATCACACACAATCCCACACCTCCATATTTTCTGCAATAGCCTACCATGTGGAGCCTTATCAAATGCTTTACTGAATCCATATACACCACATTAACTGCTTTACCCTCATCCACTTGTGTGGTCACCTTCTCAAAGAATTCAGTAAGGTTTTTGAGGCACGGCCTACTCTTCACAAAACTGTGTTGACTATCCCTAATCAAATTTCTTCTTTCTAGATGATTATAAGTCCTAACTGGTGTCACGGTGGCACAGTGGTTAGCACTGCTGCCTCATAGCGCCAGGGACCCGGGTTCAATTCCCGACTCAGGTGACTGACTGTGAGGAGTTTGCACGTTCTCCCCGTGTCTGCGTGGGTTTCCTCCGGGTGCTCCGGTTTCCTCCCACACTCCAAAGATATGCAGGTCAGGTGAATTGGCCATGCTAAATTGCCCGTAGTGTTAGGTAAGGTGTAGATGTAGGGGTATGGGTGGGTTGCGCTTCGGCGGGTGCGGTGTGGACTTGTTGGGCCGAAGGGCCTGTTTCCACACTGTAAGTAATCTATCTAACTCTCAAAACCCTTTCCAGCACATTGCCCACAATTGAAGTAAGGCTCGCTGATCTATAATTACCAGGGTTGTCTCTACTCCCCTTCTTGAACAAGGGGACAACATTTTGCTATCCTGCAATCTGCTGGCACTATTGCTGCAGATAATGACGGCATATAGATCAAATCCAAAGGCTCTGCAATCACCTCCCTAGCTTTCCAGGGAATCCTAGGATAAATCCCATCTGACCTAGGGGACTTATCTATTTTCACGCTTTCCAGAATTGCTAACACCTTCTTCTTATGTACCTCAAACCTGTCGAGTCTAATAGCCTGTATCAGTATTCTCCTTGACAACACTGTCTTTTTCCTGTGTGAATACTGATGAAAAATATTCATTTCGTGCTTCCCCATCTCCTCGGACTCCACGCACAAATTCCCATTACTATCCTTGATTGGGCCTAATCTTTCTCCAGTCATTCTTTTATTTATGATATCCCTACAGAAAGCTTTAGGGTTTTCCTTGATCCTACCTGCCAAAGACATCTCATGTCCCCTCCTGGCTCTTCTTAGCTCTCTCTTTCGGTCCTTCCTGGCTAACTTGTAACACTCAAGCACCTTAACTGAGCCTTCACATCTCATCCTAACATAAGCCTCCTTCTTCCTCTTGACAAGAGATTCAACTTCTTTAGTAAAACACAGTTCCCTCACTTGACCACTTCCTCCTACCTGACAGATACATAATTATCATGGACATGCAGTAGCTGTTCCTTGAACAAGCTCCACATTTCAATTGTGCCCATTCCCTGCAGTTTCCTTCCCCATCCTATGCATCCTAAATCTTGCCTAATCCCATCATAATTGCCTTTCCTCCAGCTATATCACTTGACCTGCAGTATATACCTATCCCTTTCCATCACTAAAGTAAGCCTAACCAAATTGTGGTCACTATCACCAAAGTGCTCAACTACCTCCAAGTATAATACTTGGGCTGGTTCATTACCCAGTACCAAATCTAATGTGGCCTCACCTCTTTTGGCCTATCTACATATTGTGTCAGCAAACCCTCCTGCACACATTGGACAAAAACTGACCCATCTAAGGTACTTGAACTATAGTGTTTCCAGTCAATATTAGTAAAGGTAAAGCTCCCTTAATAACTATCCTGTTACTTTTGCTCCCATCCAGAATCACCTTTGCAATCATGATGACCTTGAGTTTGCCAACATTGATCTGTCAGAGCTTGCGATTGATCTGACCAGTGATGTCAACTTTCTATCTCCACCATCACCATTTACACAGTAATAGCTCTACAGTGCAGCTGTTATCAGCCGACCTATGGAAGGTGGGATTTTGCTTATGGGTGCCCCTAACAAATGTTCTTTGCAAATGACGAATAAGAGGGCACTAAAAATGTATTGCATGCCAGAGAAGATCATGTGGGGAAGAAACTACTTGAGTCAATATCTTGATCATAAGAATTAGGTGCAGAAGTTTTGCTCTTTGATTTTGTTCTCCTATTATGTTTGAGAAGGGAAGATCACATTTGTCAGTGAATTGTGTCAAGGGAATAGATCATGGTAGACAAGATGGTCATCCTCAACAAAAACTTCTACCATTTGCAACAATATAAAGCATAAAGCTGAAATAGATTTTCTTAAACAACTGCTCAGGATCTATAATAATCAAAACCATTCAACAACAGCACTCATGTGCTCACCATTGCTAATGAAAACATAAGCTATTCTCCTCCAGTTCGTACGTTTGAATGTGTGTTTAAAGTACATTTTCGAAACAAACTAAATGAAGTAATTGCATCTCCCTTCGCAAAAATATATATGTTAATTGTGGATTGGAAGATCACTTCAGCTCATTGTTCTGTAAGCTATTTTCTCACATTCATTAAAGTGCTTTTGTGTGTCAGCTAGTGTCAAAGATTCAAACAGAAATTGGAAACACCACCAAGTTATCATTAAAATCAACAAAAGATTTCACGTAACAGAAAATCAAACAATAATAATGATTTGTAAAAAGGCTTCCAATAATGCATTAAATATCCACCTCATTATATGTTTTGAAGAAATTGGCTAGAGAGGCAAAAGAAATTACATCACTTCAATTGGAATTAAATAACTATTTGAAAAGGAATTAAGTGAACTAATTCAGGGATGAATGCAAAAGGAAATTAGATTATAGTGTTTCGGAGCTGGCACCAGAAGAAGCTAACTGAGTTGGTCACAATTATTATTTATGGGTGGCACAGTGGTTAGCACTGCTGCCTCACAACCCCAGAGACCCGGGTTCATTTCCCGCCTCAGGCAACCGTCTGTGTGGAGTTTGCACATTCACACTGTGTCTGTGAGGGTTTCCTCCGGGTGCTCCGGTTTCCTCCCACAGTCCAAAAACGTGCAGGTTAGGTGAATTGGCCATGCTAAATTGCCCATAGTGTTAGGTGAAGGGGTAAATGTAGGGGAATGGGTTTGGGTGGGTTGCTCTTTGGAGGGTGGACTAGTTGGGCCGAAGGGCCTGTCTCCACACGTATGTAATATAAATGAAAGTTGAAATAATTTTAAAAAATATTTTCAACCTTATTCTTAAATAAATTTACTTGGAAGACAAATTAACCAATAATAACTTAATTTTGTCTCCTTGGTCACTTAGCTATATCAATTATTCAATAAATACTAAAATTGTGTATTTAAATATACAATGCAAAGGCAAATGATTTTCAAAAATATTTAAGAACAAACCAATACTTTCAAAAGTAATAGATATTTGGCAATACAGAGCTTGAGTATTGTTGAAAATAAATATTGTCAAAGCTATTTGTCTTGCACTCATCGTGCTTCTCCTTAAATTGGTATTCTTGCAAATTGTCCTGATGAGGGCAAGGTGAAAATATTAAATGAAAAATGCCTACGATTTAAGCAATTTTCAAAATTATTAAAAAATAATGATTAATTCACAGAAAAGTCTTATAATTACTTACACTTGCTGGAGAGTTTGAGCTATAGGGCAGGGCTGAATAGGCTGGGGTTATTTTCCCTGGAGTTTCGGAGGCTGAGGTTTGCAAATCATTAGGGGCTTGTATCAGATGAGTAACCAAGATCTCTTCTGTGGGATGGGAGAGTCCAAAACGAGAAGGCATAGGTTTAAGGTGAAAGAGGAAAGATTTAAAAGGTACCGAAGGGACAACCTTTCCATGAAGAGGGTGGTGTGTGTATGGAATGAACTACTAGAGGAAGTGGTGGAAGCTGGTACAATTACACCAGAAAAGGCATTTGAATGGGTACATGAATGGAAGGGTTTAGAGGATATAGGCCAAATGCTGGCAAATGGGACTGGATTAATTTAAGATATCCAGCCGGCATGGACAAGTTGGACCAAAGGGTCTGTTTCCATAAGACCATAAGACCATAAGACATAGGAGTGGAACTAAGGCCATTGGGCCCATCGAGTCCACTCCACCATTCAATCATGGCTGATGAGCATTTCAACTCCACTTACCTGCATCCTCCCCGTAGCCCTTAATTCCTCGAGACAACAAGAATTTATCAATCTCTGCCTTGAAGACATTTAGCGTCGCGGCCTCCACTGCACTCTGTGGCAATGAATTCCACAGGCCCACCACTCTCTGGCTGAAGAAATGTCTTCGCATTTCTGTTCTGAATTTACCCCCTCTAATTCTCAGGCTGTGTCCACGGGTCCTAGTCTCCTCACCTAACGGAAACAATTTCCTAGCGTCCACCCTTTCCAAGCCATGTATTATCTTGTACGTCTCTATTAAGTCTCCCCTTAATCTTCTAAACTCCAATGAATACAATCCCAGAATCCTCAGCCGTTCCTCATATGTTAGACCTACCATTCCAGGGATCATCCGTGTGAATCTCCGCTGGACACGTTCCAGTGCCAGTATGTCCTTCCTGAGGTGTGGGGACCAAAACTGGACACAGTACTCCAAATGGGGCCTAACCAGAGCTTTATAAAGTCTCAGTAGCACAACAGTGCTTTTATATTCCAACCCTCTTGAAATAAATGACAACATTGCATTCGCTTTCTTAATCACGGACTCAACCTGCATGTTGACCTTTAGAGAATCCTCGACTAGCACTCCCAGATCTCTTTGTACTTTGGCTTTGTGAATTTTCTCATCATTTAGAAAGTAGTCTGTGCTTTTATTCTTTTTGCCAAAGTGCAAGACCTCGCATTTGTTCATGTTGAATTCCATCAGCCATTTCCTGGACCACTCTCCCAAACTGTCTAGATCCTTCTGCAGCCTCCCCACTTCCTCAGTACTACCTGCCTGTCCACCTAACTTCGTATCATCTGCAAACTTCGCTAGAATGCCCCCAGTCCCTTCATCCAGATCATTAATATATAATGCGAACAGCTGTGGCCCCAACACTGAACCCTGCGGGACACCGCTCGTCACCGGCTGCCATTCTGAAAAAGAACCTTTTATCCCAACTCTCTGCCTTCTGTCAGACAGCCAATCCTCAATCCATCCCAGTAGCTCACCTCGAACACCATGGGCCCTCACCTTGCTCAGCAGCCTCCCGTGTGGCACCTTATCAAAGGCCTTTCTCAGGCACACTACTGATTCTCCTTTATAAATGCTTGACAAATGTCAGATCTCCACTGAGATGCCATTTTCATCTGGTGGTAGATAATTTCAGAAGCCCTCTAAAACATTCTGGGTGTGCTAGTACATGAGCGGCACGGTGGCACAGTGGTTAGCACTGCTGCCTCACAGCGCCAGAGACCCGGGTTCAATTCCCGCCTCAGGCGACTGACTGTGTGGAGTTTGCACATTCTCCCCGTGTCTGCGTGGGTTTCCTCCGGGTGCTCCGGTTTCCTCCCACAGTCCAAAGATGTGCAGGTTAGGTGAATTGGCCATGCTAAATTGCCCGTAGTGTTAGGTAAGGGGTAGATGTAGGGGTATGGGTGGGTTGCGCTTCGGCGGGGCGGTGTGGACTTGTTGGGCCGAAGGGCCTGTTTCTACACTGTAAGTAATCTAATCTAATCTAATCTAATGAGGAGAATTAAAAAGCCAACCAATGTGTTTATTGTTATTTGCAGTTTAGTTAAAAAAAAGAACGTAAATGCAACTATTCATTTACTTTAAACAGATTACCAATCTTCATTGTCTCAGTGTCATAGTCATAGAGATGTATAGCATGGAAACAGACTCTTCAGTCCAACCCATCCATGCCGACCAGATATCCCAACCCAATGTAGTCCCACATGCCAGCACCCGGCCCATATCCCTCCACACCCTTCCTATTCTTAAACCATCCAAATGCCTCTTAAATGTTGCAATTGTACCAGCCTCCACCACTTCCTCTGGCAGCTCATTCCATACATGTACCACCCTCTGTGTGAAAACGTTGTCCTGTAGGTCTCTTTTATATCTTTCCCCTCTCACCCTAAACCTATGCCCTCTAGTTCTAGACTCCCTGACCCCAGGGAAAAGGCTTTGCCTATTTACCCTATCCATGCCTCTCATAATTTTGTAAACCTCTATAAGGTCTTCTGAAGCAAGGCTCTCTAGACACGAAATACAATCTCTGCTTTCTCTTCACAGATGGTGCCAGACCTGCTGAGTTTCTCCAGCAATTTCTATTTTTGTTTTGCTTATGTTTGCTTGCTTTATACAGTTGAGCTGATATGTTTCCTGCATTAATTACAACAGTGAATGTCCTTCAAAACAAATCTCTTGGCTGTAAATTACTGCAAGAACATCTCAAGCTTGAGAAAAGGCATCATATTAGAACATAGAACATAGAACATAGAACAGTACAGCACAGAACAGGCCCTTCAGCCCACGATGTTGTGCCGACCATTGATCCTCATGTATACACCCTCAAATTTCTGTGATCATATGCATGTCCAGCAGTCTCTTAAATGTCCCCAATGACCCTGCCTCCACAACTGCTCCTGGCAACGCATTCCATGCTCTCACAACTCTCTGTGTAAAGAACCCACCTCTGACATCCCCTCTATATTTTCCTCCAACCAGCTTAAAATTATGACCCCTCGTGTTAACCATTTCTGCCCTGGAAATAGTCTCTGGCTATCGACTCTATCTATGCCTCTCATTATCTTGTATACGTCAATTGGGTCCCCTCTCCTCCTCCTTTCCTCCAATGAAAAAAATCCGAGCTCAGTCAATCTCTCTTCATAAGATAAGCCCTCCAGTCCAGGCAGCATCCTGGTAAACCTCCTCTGAACCCTCTCCAAAGCATCCACATCTTTCCTATAATAGGGTGACCAGAATTGGATGCAGTATTCCAAGTGTTATCTAACCAAAGTTTTATAGAGCTGCAACAAGATCTCATGACTCTTAAACTCAATCCCCTGTTAATGAAAGCCAAAACACCATATGCTTTCTTAACAACCCTGTCCACGTGGGTGGCCATTTTAAGGGATCCATGTCCCTGCACACCAAGATCCCTCTGTTCCTCCACACTGCCAAGAATCCTATCCTTAATCCTGTACTCAGCTTTCAAATTTGACCTTCCAAAATGCATCACCTCACATTTAACCAGGTTGAACTCCATCTGCCACCTCTTAGCCCATCTCTGCATCCTGTCATATTAATGGAAGTTTCCACTGTAATCCTAACTATTTGTTTTTTTTTGAAAGGTGAGCCTCCTAACATTTGTTTCAAGCAATGGCTTAGTAAAATTGACTCTAGGATCTGACCTGCAATGACATTGATTCTTGTAACTCTTTTTAATAAAGTTTTTTTTTCCCATTTGTGAGGGATTTTAGTTTATCTTGCCCTAATCCAATTAGCTATTCAAATTTGCTAAACAAAGATTAAAAATAGTTTGGGTTGGAGTTTTAACAATCTATTATTAAGATGAAATGTTGAACAGGATTCTTCTCTTGTGAGCACAGTTTTGCAAGTTGAGCCATTTCATGACTCAAAAGCTATACTCCTGACTATTGTCCAGCTTTCTCTGGAATTGTTTGTCTTTTCCAATAGGGTTTAATTTTAAGTAGTGAACCAGTGTGGGAGAAATATAGATATCAAAGTAATGAGGAGACTTGCCTCGATTCTTAGTTACAGCAGCATCATTCCCCTGAATCTCATTCCCCACACCACACTACAAGTTGCCCAAAAAACCAAAATTAACCTTTCAATGCCACTCACCCTGTATCTATTGTATGCAGTCCTTAGATTTCATATAATTTAAATGGCAAATATTTTATGTACTTTGAGGAAAATAAAGAAATATCATGAATGAATGGTTTACCTCCTCTACTGAAAACCATTGATGCTTGAAACTCAGCCAAGCATTCAGAAAAACCAGACCGTGAAGAAAAAGTATATCCTGAGATTTCCATGGGAATCATTGAACATAAGGGATTGAACCATACCCTGCATGAAGAATGATGGCTGAGGTTGTTGAAGATCAAACAGCTCAATTCAAGGACATCACTGCAGGAGTTCCCTGGGTAATGTCACTGACCCAATACTACTGTCAGCTGCTTACTTAATGAACATGTTTGCACCATAGGGTCAGAAATGTAGATATTCACTGCTGATTGCACAATGTTCTGCGCCATTCATGACTCCTCAGATACTGAAGCAGCTTATATTCAAATACCGCAAGACCTGGACAACATCTAGGCTTGGGTTGGTAAATGTCAAGCAATGAGTATCTCAAACAAGAGAGAATCTGACTCTCACCCCTTTACATTGCCATCAATTAATCTCACACTATTAACTTTGTGGGGGTTACTATAAAATAGACACTGTACTTGTCCAGCCACATAAATACTATGGCTAGAAGAGTAGGGTAGAATATGAATCTTTGATGGTGAGTAACTCACTTTCCTGTCTTGCAAGTGCCTGTATACCATCTGTAAATTATAAGTCAGGCTGCCTGGATATTTGCATTATCCAGCGAAAAAGCAATACGCTTGATTAGCACACTGCCCTCCACCTTCTACATACTCTCCCTTCACCACCAAAACACGGTGGCAATGTGTAGCATCAATAAGATGTATTATAATTACTCAACAAGGCTTCTCCAATAATACCTTCCAAATGCTTGATATCTGGAAAGATAGTGTAGAGAATACGATCCTCTGCAAGTTCATAAATGTTGGCCAGAACATGAGGATATGTACAGGATCTTGGGTTTAATTGGTCCTTTGCAAATCTATGCACATTCTGTGCTCCAAACCTGTGGATTAGAAATTGCACCTTAACCCTTTTGATCCATAGTCAAAAAGATGATCATTGAGTCATAATCTTCACCAGAATAAGGTTTATAAATTTATTTAACTGAAAAATTAGTTTACTAGATGAATGAGATCTGATGGGCTGAACAGTTGTTTTTTTTTAAATTTATAGTTTAAGGCAGTTGCACTTTTAATTTTCATGGCTAGAACCTGACTATGGTCATCACTCAGTTCAAATGGTGAGTTCATGTAGCAGGTCACAATCACTGCATGCTCTTGCTGGCTTTGTATTGCAAGGCTTATCTAGCATCCCCAAAAGAATTGCCACGTTTGTACGTTTCTAACAGAAAACTAACATTGAAAACTAGTAACCTTGGTTCCTATTTGGACTGTTTACTTAACCAGTGTTACATTGTATCAGGATGTTGTTAGATTGTCTAAAATATTACCAATTGGCAAAAATTCATACATCCATCCTAAAATTTTGAATCATAGAATACCTACAGTGTGGAAGCAGGCCTTTGGCCCATCGAGTCCACACCGACCCTCCGATTTCACCCAGATATAACTCTTACCATATCTCTGTAAACCTGCATTTCCCAAGGCTAACCCACCTAGCCTACACATCCCTGGACACGATGGGAAACTTAGCATGGCCAATCCACCTAACCTGCACAATTTGGACTGTGAGAGGAAACCAAAGCACCTGGAGGAAACCAATGCAGACACGGAGAGAATATGTAAGCTCTACGCAGAGTCACCCAAGGGGGTGAAATTGAACCTGGGTGCCTGGTGCTGTGAGGCAGCAGTGCTAACCACTGAGCCACCTATATCATACTATGAACATTTATTAAAAATATATAGCTCCAAAAGGTTACCATGATGATTTTTCATTTATTCAACTTATTGCCTCTGACTACACTATCATGCAAGCAGCCAATGAACATACTGAGTTTGAGAACACTGTTGAGAAAAAAATGTCAATATAGAATTCAAACATAAAAAGACAAATAAAAATTAAACCTTAGTTATTAATCACTTCTTTCAGGCATAGATGTGAACATCTGTAATGTATTAAACAAAAGAACATGACTACAGTATGGGTCAAATTATTCAATGTGTATTAGCTGAAGCACAAAAGAAAACTTTCTTGCCAAAAGATTATAATGTTACAAAAGGAATTGGACTTCACGCGGTCTTCCAAAAAACATCCTCAAAACTTTGTTTGAAGACTGATTCACATTAACATTATGACGTGCAAGTTTGATGGCTGACAGCCGTGAATTATAATCTACTCAGTCCGACAAAAAGGCTAGCCAAAAAAGTAATCAGTTCTGAGCTGAAGAGTGCTTGCTATGGCTGATACACTAATGATTTCCTGCATAAGGTTTATAGAGCTGGATATTTATTTCAACAGAACTGGAGATCCAGCCCAGCTGCCGAAAAGAGAAACACATAACTTTATTTTACAATTGCTTATTTATAAGATCTTCCTTAAAACTGAAAGCATATAAGCAAAATCTTATCAATGAGACTGGAAAACAAACATTTAACCTGGTTCTTCTGACAGCATTTCAATATAGACATTAACTTCTGTTTAAAATAAACGGGTTAATATCTCTGCTGAGATATTGGACAAATATTAGAGCAAGGTCATATGAATCTCATTATACGGTCAACTTTCTGTCATACAGTCCGTTTCCCTCCTGTTTGCAGATTCCATGCACATCCTGGGGAGAGAGACGTGGGGACCTAATTCACTGCTCATTTTTTTGTAGTTTGCCCTATTCTTGTTACTCTTAGGGGCCCGTTAAGAGAAACCATGTGATTCGTCTGGGGTAGCAGTAGAAATGACCATGCATATGGTAAATCGAGGCATAATGCTGTAGTTTCTCCTCCATCTCACCTTGTGCTTCCTCTGAGCCTTTTGCCTTTCATCTCATCATTGAGACCCAGCTATTGCTCCCTTGTTTGTAATCCAACTAAACTGCTAACACACTCAAGCTTCCTCTCCTTTTTCCTTCTCTCCTCAGGTATAATTCCTCTTCCTAAATTAGCTTTTTCAACAAAATAACACTGGACCCACCATCCTTGCAAACAACCAGCCCATTTCCTAGATTGTGTTGTTATCGCCCAACTTTCCTTAAACATAGTGTTTAAATCCCAAAGTTTCACTCTGGCTGCAGTACTGAAATATATCTCACTATAATCATAGCTGGCATTGTATCTGATCGTAATAAATATAAACTATTCGTCTGCAGTGTTCTTAACCTGTCTGTAGCCTTTGACAGGGTTAACCACATCCTATCTCTGATGTCTTTCCAGCATTGTCCAGCTGGATGGGACTGTACTTGCCTGGTTTCTTTCTTATCTAATCATATCCAGAGGACCACTGTAATGGCTTCTCTTTGCTTCGGCTCCATTTATCCTCGGGCCCTTCCTCTTTCTCAACTACGGGCAGCCCATCAGGAGGAAGAGCATTATGTAAAAGTGCTACATGTGCAGATTTGGGGCAAACTGGCCAATGGGCCCTTAATGAATTGCCTTTCATGCAATATTACTGGTTTTGTAGGTTTTGCACTCACAGTGGTTTTGATATCAGTGCCAGTTTCTGTTTTCAGTGACTCAGGTAGCATTTCTGCCTTGACGTTGATAGCTTGTGATATCAAATCCATTTAGTCTTGAAGAAAAAGCTAGACTGACAGCGCATTGCAGTATGAGGTGCGGTTTTCTAGATGAGACGTTAAACTAAGATCATCTGTCTTCACAAGTAGATGGAAGTGATCATACTTTCACTATATATTTCAAACCAGAGCACAGAGTTCTTTCTGTTTCCTTGGGCAACATTTATCCTTCAACCACCATGAAAGGCAAGTATTGCTTTATGTTATTTAAATGAGCTCAACATCAATATTTGGGACTGAATCCCAAACTGAGAACAAAAGGACACCTGGTGGTTTTCAGTAGCACCTGTGGCAGATCAAGACTTCAGGAACAGTTTAATCTAAAGATGAATTTAATGAATTAATCCAGAAAAAATGGTATGAAGTGATTCTTCTAGACCATGGAACCAAGGGTATGCTGAAGATAAAGTGCATTGATCTATATAAAGATGGGCTTTGTGCATATAATCTCTTGTCAAAAGGCATCAAGATCTTCCTTCACAAACAAGGAAGTGGGAAGTTAATGTTAGAATGGATGTGTGTTTAATGGTGTATACCTGCACTTACAGCACAGGTAGAAGTTCATTGACTGCCTGACAAGCCAGTCATTATACTTTAGGTATGATTACATTTCTCCAAACCGTCCCCTTGAAGACAACAAAAAATGAACGTACAATAATTTGCAGAATTAACAAGTCATCAATATACATGGTTAGAAAGAAAATTATAATTCATTAAGATCAGTCTGATAAGTCCAGTCCATTCCATCTTCATGATTCTCTACATGTGCATTGCATTACAGTCTTTAAATTGTGCAGGTCATCTAATGGTACATGTGCACTGTATCATTGGCAGTTCTTTTAGCATCTGTTTGTTGTCTGGGTGATATTCCTTCTTTAGACAGTGTCATTGCTATGGGAAATCCTGTTGCCATATTAATTGTTGTTGCTGACCCATTTCTGTCACTGATGAAGAGTGAACTTCTCCAATCAATGGTCATTCTGTACTCTGTGCAGGTGGTGAGACTGTTCCTGTGATCTATGATTGTGTTCATATATTTGGCTATTAATACTTAGTACGTATGATTGATGCAACAAAGTCTTATCACAGGTCCCAAGTTGTGCACGGGTGACTTTTGTTGATAGTGTTGAGTATTCGTTCAATGCTTGACTCTGACAATAACAGCAGTTTTAACAAACTTTAGATAGCT
The DNA here is from genome assembly GCF_047496795.1 of Chiloscyllium punctatum. NCBI lineage: Eukaryota > Metazoa > Chordata > Chondrichthyes > Orectolobiformes > Hemiscylliidae > Chiloscyllium > Chiloscyllium punctatum. The sequence goes on from NC_092786.1 coordinate 32,767,010, forward strand.
TGTGTGTGATGTGACATGAGCTGAAAAATGTGTTGCTGGAAAAGCGCAGCAGGTCAGGCAGCATCCAAGGAACAGGAGAATCAATGTTTCAGGCATAAGCCCTTCTTCAGGATTCATCAGTCCATGCATTCCATAATAATGTTCTACCCTCAAGTATTAGTTTGTACAAATCTATAATGGATTTGCTTGATTTCATTTCAATCCTTTTGGGTGAGTTTCACTGCTGCTGCAGCCTTTCCATTTGACCAGGGTTTGTGTGGAGGTGGTGGATGAATTGGGGGTCATTGTCACACATCACAATATCTGGAATGCCATAATAACTGTGCCATAATAAAGTGTGCTTTCAGTCTTACTGGTAGTCATTGATAGTAGCTGGTTTAACTCTCAGTACAGAGAATAGCAGTCAACGTTGACCGCAGTGACAAGAGTTCCTGCAGGAGTAAAAATACCTACTTCAAGAGATTCTACCATAGTCTGTCTGGGACAAAGTATGTTATAAGCAGCTCATTCGCTTGCTCAGATTGGTATTTATTACAATTATTGCACTGGTTGATATGGCCCTTTATTTCATTGCCCATGTTTGGCCTGCATAGCTATTCTCTTGCTTTTCTCTGTCGAGATTCAATTTCTTAATGGCTTGCATTGATGCATCTCAGTTTCTGTTTTCCAAAATCCTTTGGGAAAAGGACTCTAGTTCCTTTGTCAAAGATGCCATCCTTAGCCATCACTTCATCTCCATATGCCCAAAATTCTCTTGTAGCCACCGGTGTGTCCCTAAAGGTTTCAGGCCATTCTTTCATCATTATTTCAGGCAGCACTTGGAGAGTTGTATCTTGAAGCATAGCTTGCTTATTTTGAGCAAGATGCTTTTCTTCCAGATTGATAACTTAGTTGATAACTTAGTTGATAACTTAGTTTGTCAACCAGTTGCTTCTCATTGAATCAGGAAGACTTCACACTCTGTTTAAGCACTTTCAAATTTCTGCAATGGGAATGCTACTCTCAACAGCATGTTGGCAACCTATATCTATTTGCCCTGCTTGGGTGTCAATGTTCAGATAGTATTTCTGAAAATGAGATAGCTTTCTATGCAAGTATATTGAAGCAGATATAAACGAAGTGGTTTGTAGTCAGAATTGACTGTCACTTCATCTCTCCAAAACAGAAATTGATTAAATTGCCAGACACCTTTTCTCTAGCTGAGCATAACATTATTCCATTTCTGTAACACTCTAATGAAATTGCAATGTCGTTGCTGCACAAGGGTTGCTCCATGTCCTGTTACTATCATTGCACTACAACATGTCTTCCTCATTAACGTCATACACTGGCATTGTCTCACTAGTTTAACTACAGTGAAAATTATTTCTCATTCGGTGCCCTAGTGTTGCTGCATATTCTGTGGAGGGAGCTTGTATGGAAGTTCATATTGTGTTGACAAATTAGGCAAAATCTTTGCTGTAAAATTCACAAAACTAACAAATACTTGCAATGCTTCCACATCTGTGGGTCATTGCAGCTCTGCTATAGCTCTCACCTTACCAGGAGCCACGTGAAGTCCTTTTTTCTGTCAGCACATGGCCTATGTATTGAACTTCAGGTACTTCTGTTGTAAACACTTCCTCTTCAAATTCATCTAATGAGCTCTCTCATGCAGTAGCATGAGGTTCTGGTTGCTTTGTGATGGCTTCTTCTGTTATAACTTCATAGCCTTTCAAATTACCTCAAAAGCTTTCACCCTGGAAAGATCCCTGACTATTATTCAGCTTCACCTGCTCACTGGGTCAGAATGATTTCTGCCTTGGCAAGTAATGACAACATTTTTCAAAGGCTACCATCCGGATAGAGAGTACTCTTTATTGTGATGCTTTAGACTTACATATAATCTCAGTTTTTCATTTTTTTTCATTGCTACCATACTGATTAAAACATTCAATATCTGTAGAAACATCTAGAATCTATTCAGGAGTCTAAGCTGAGTGGCCTGTAAAATGCTACAGTTCACGTCTGGCATGTTTAGGGTTATAGACTAAGCTTTAGACTTACTTCAGCTGAGATGAGATGATTTGCTTATGTTCTACTGTCTGGAACTCCACATCTTAATTGCACTGGGCTTAGTCTGTCCTGTTGGAATGAGTATTGTTCCATCATATAGGCCCAACCATACCTTCAAAGGGTCTTTCTTTGGATCATTATCTTGAGTGGATTGCCATAGACCTGTGAAGCTTATGATGTTGCATAAAGCACTGCTGTCTATCTGACATTTCACGTTTGCTTGATATTCTGCTTCTAAAGTCATCACTCTCACCTTACCAGGAGGCACGTGAAGTCCTTTTTTCTGTCAGCACATGGCCTATGTATTGAACTTCAGGTACTTCTGTTGTAAACACTTCCTCTTCAAATTCATCAAACCATTTTCACCTTTAAAATGATGACACAAACATGTTGTATGGTAGAGAGTGTTTCATCAAAATCATAGCCAACATCTCCGCAACAGACATATTTACAGGTTTGTTTTGCATATTAACAATCACATGCAAAGTGATTTGTTGTGGTGAGATCAGTGCTTTCTTTATGCTGGCCATGCTTCTTTTTCCTTAATGCTATGTTCTCCATGATATTGTGTATACCCTGCTCTTTGGCTTTGAACTTTCTACTGAATCTTATGCAAATATTCCTTTCTTTTATCCAATCCTGTAGCTGACGATTGACAATTTCAGAGTCCTTGCACATGTCAATAGCATTTTTAAGAATAGGTTTCTCCCCGCTCAGCAAATATGCTCTGACTGCAGGATCTTTCATGCCTAAAGTAATCCTGTCTCTGATGACAGTATCCTTCAGTTGTCCAAGCTCTTACAATTCACCTCACTGCATCAGTGTGGCATTTACTGAACCATTGTTTTTCTCTCTCCCAAGATCTGATGTTCACCGTCTCCCATTGGTATGTATATTTGAATATGGATTTCAAAGGATGTCTCAAAAGCTTTCAAATTCTTTCCTATCTGGCTTTTCTGCTCATCAGTAAAATCTAGGCTATGATACAATTGTAGCTCTTTTTCCCCAACACAAAGAGATTGCTATCCTTGTTTGCTCAGGTTTCTTTAATTTACTTATGCAGCCATTTCATAGCTTTGCCGTAATGAGTTGAAAAATTTCAATTCTATTTCAAATTACCTTTCATTTTCACAGCAGAAGGGAGTGATTCCAAGTTTTAGATTGCCGTTTTATTTAAACTTCCTTGCTATTTAATTCAGTAATACTTATAGCTCGAAATATCCAGACATTTCAGCTACACTATTCCTGATACCAAGTGATGACCATTTATTGGTTGCCATGGACTATATACAAAGGCACTTGCTACAGAAGTAGTGGGTACATAGTTAGCCAGTTAGTACAATAAGGGTTCAAATGCATTTCTTCACATAGGGAACTCACTCTTAATTTCTGAGTGCTTCCTAGTGTCCTATGGATCCCTGGACCTAATGTCTTGCATCCTAGGATCCTAAAAGATGTAGCTACAGAGATAGTGAATGCATTGGGTGTAAATTTCCAAAATCCTTAGATTCTGGAAAATTCTTGGAGAATTAGAAATCTGACCCTGTGACAAAAGAAAGGAAGGCAAAACAGATAACTAAAGGCTGATTAGCCTGACATTGATTGTTGGGAAAATATTGGAATCAATTATTGAGGAAGTAATATCTACACATTTGGAAAATCAAAATCTAATCAAGCAGAGTCAGGATTGCTTTTTCAAAGGGATATTGTGTCTAACTAATTTATTAGAGTTTTTTTGAGGAAGACACAACCAGAGTGGATAGAGGGCAATTTGTAGGCTTCGAGAAGGTGTTCAATAAGGTGTTTCATAGAACATTAAGTCACAAGACAAAAGTCCTTGTTGTTGGAGGTAGTATATTAGCATTGATAGAGAATTAACTAATGAGCAGGAGCCAATGAGTCAAGATAAGGGATTTGTGTTTCACTTTGGCAACCTGTAACCAGTGGAGTTTCACAGGGATCAGTGCTGGAACTGTAACTATGCAGGTGTATACATAAATGCTGGACAGCCAATGACATCCATGTCCTATGAGAGAATATTTTAAAATGAAGGTGGTTGGGCCAAGGTCACTACCCTGACAAATTCCTGCAGAGATATCCTGGAACTGAGATGACTGACCGCCAACAACCACAATAATTTTCCTTTGTGCTTGAAGACTCCAGCTTAGGAAGAGTTTTCCTCCCGTTTCCCAATGACTCCAGTTTAGCTTGGTCCTCTTGATGTCAAACCCAGTCAATTTGGCATCAAGTGCTCTCTCACTTCACCTCTGGAATTTAGCTGTTTGTTTCATATTTGAAGCAAAGCTATAATAATGTCAGGAGCTAAGCTGCCCTGGCCAAACCCAAACCAAGCATCAATGAGCAGGTTACTGGTAAGTAGGTGCTACTTAATAACACTGTTGATGACCCTTTTCATCGCTTTCATGATGATTGAAAATTGACAGGTGGATTGATAATTGTCCATATTGGATTGGTCCTGATTTTTGTGTACAGGACATACCTGGGCAAACTTCCACACTGTCGGAAGATGTAGCCAAACCGGAACAGCTTGGGGAGTGGCATGGTAAGATTTGGAGCATATGTCAATAGTGCCATAATTGGAATATTGTTGCTTCTCATAGCCTTTGCAGTATCCAGATGCCTTCAGCTGTTTCTTGATGTCATGTGGGATGCATCAAATTGACTTAAGACATCTGTGATCCTGGGGACCTATGGAGTTTCATCCACTCGGCACTTCTGCCTGAAGATTGCTTCAAATGGTTGAGCCTTATCTTTTGCACTGATGTACTGGGTTTTCCCACCATTGAGAATGGGGATACTGGTGGAGCCTCCACCTCCGGTAAGTTCTTTAGCTGTCACTTGCCATTCACAACTGGGTGTAGCATGACTGCAGAGCTTAGATCTGATTCATTAGTTGTGCGATTGCTCAACCCTGTCAACCACTTGCTGCTTCTGCTTTGTACATGCAAGTAGTCCTGTGTTGTGACTTCACCAAACTGACATTTTTCATTACACCCGGTGTTGTTCTTGGCATGCCCTCCTGCACTCTTCTTTGATCCAGGGTTGATCCCTTCGCTGGTAAAGTGGGGAATATGTGCTGCCACCTCTGTTACCGGGACAGAACATGCTGATTGTTGTGTCTGGAATGTTGTATGTAAGGCACAGTTCCATGACTATGACTATTTTAGGCTGTTGCTTGACTAGTCTGTGAGAAAACTCTGCCAAGGTGTTAGATAGGAGGGATTGCAAGGTCATTAAAAATGAATTTATCCTTGTTGTTTCTCAATCAATCAATGCCAGGTAACCCTTCTGGTTTCATTGTTTTGAAGTATTTTTTAGCAATTTTCTGAAACTAAGTGACTTGTTAGGCCATTTCAGAAGGCAGAGTCAACATTACTATGGAGTACAATTCCTTTTCAAGTCATGTATGGGTCAGACAAGGTACCTTTAAGTTTTTCTTCTCTCAATAAGAACATTTGCAAGCCAAATGTATTTTTCAACAATTAACAATAATTTTACTTGTTGAAATTCCAGTATCTGCTATGGTGGGATTCAAACCTATATGCCCTTTATCTGGGTGTCTGGATTACTTGTCCCATAAGAACACCACTGTACCATCACCTCCCTAAACAGGTACATCGAACAATTTGGAAAGCAAATGGGATACTGCAAAAGGATTTGAGTGTGGAAGTGTTTTTTCAATTGTGCAAGACATCGATGAGATTCACTTGACATATTATGTTCAGTCTAGTTCCCTTGTTGAAAGGAGGCTATACTTTCCATAGAGAAAGTGTACCGGAGATTTACCAGACTAATTCCTGGATAATAAGACTGTGTTATGAGCAGACAGTATTTTCTAAAGTTTCAAAGAATGAGGGTGAAATGACCCCACAGAGGCCTGTATCCCATCAGCGAGTCATCCTTTATTTACATGTGTATAGTTCTTGACACTGGCCTGGCTTCCTTAGAGCCAGCTCTCAGACTGAACAGCACCCCTGACACGCCTATTTATATCTGTCAACCAGGGCTCCCTGATTGAACCAGTTACATCCCCAGAGAACTCACATTCTATGAAGTCCACCTAGCAAACTAAGTTACAATCATTACTGAGGGATGATCTCATATAAGTTTACAAAATTCTTATAAGAATAGATCAAGTAAATGCAGAAAGGTTGTTTTCTTTTGCTGTTGAATCTAGAACTAGTTTTAGAATAAAAGGCAAGCCATATTTGACTGAGATGAGTTAAACTTCTTCATTCAGAAGGTGGTGAATTTTTAGCTATTATCAATCCCAAAGGACTGTGGAAGCTCAATCATTAAGTAACATCAAATAAGAGATTGATAGATTTCTAGCCACTACTGGTATCAAGGGAATAACATAGGAATATGGCTTTCAGGTTGATGATCAACCATGATCTAGAATTGCAGAGTAGGTTTGGTAGGCCTTGGGATTCCCGAAACATTGACTCTCCTCCTCTTCGGATGCTGTCTGACCTACCAAGCTTTTCTAGTGCTACACTTTTCGACACTGGGAGGCAGAATGGCTTACACTGGCTTTTATTTTCATATGATCCTGATAGTAAGAGAGAACACACCAGTTTATAGTGAGTATGTGAAGAGGGAGGTCTTAGACACCGCACTGGAAAGTTAAATTTGATAAGGTACTGTGGACAAATGTAAATGCCGGATTACCACAGTACATAAGGAGATGAAGATGCTTCGAGTGTCAAAGCAAGTTGTCACAGAGACAATGTATGTGCAGACACTCATAGCTCAGAGGTTCCAGACTGGTGTCTCAATGTACTATTAGCAGTGTTAGCTTCAAACTTTAAGGGTGCTATACAAATCCAAGTTGTGTTTTTTCACAAGACATGATGTAAAGAGAAATAAGGAATCAGGAGAGCAAATACCTTTTCTTTAAAAAAACGGTGGAATTCTAGCCCTGTAAAAGCTGGTGATAATGAATGGATTGTTAAGTTTAATTTAATTATTTGTAACAATCAGGGATATACTCAACTACAATATAATACTTCTGAGGCAAAGTTGATGCACCTGCAAATTGTCATCGGGGGAATAACAACAGCACTGGAATAATTGGAAGATCATTTGGACAATTATGATATATTTTTGATTGTCTCATCTTCACGCCGTAGATGAGCACATTCATATTTTTTAACATGTATTTGTTTTAAAGACACTAGCTGATGATTATGTTAATTGACATCACAGCTTGATACACAATTTAAAATGCTGACCTGCCAATGGCATTTTGTAAGACGTCCTGACTACATCTAGTGTTGTTAAAAGTGCTATTTAATGACTCATTAATTGCACCATTACTCGGACTGCTCAGCAGATGTTACTTAACTGTTAAAAACAAAATATAAAGGCAGCCATATTAGACAATCTTCCAAAAATGTCCCAAGCCTTTATTCACTGTCCTTCATAAACCCAACTCTTTATATGTAATCCCATTTAATTTTGCACTATTCTGTACATGAGTTTGTATTAAGTATTCTTGTTTATACACCCTGGTTTAGATTCTGCATGTTTCAGTGAGGAGTCTTCAATCAGGTTGGTTGTTGAGACATTTTTTTTTCCCTCTTCCCACATGTATTAGCTTCCAGTGTTGAAGCCATGATGTGGAGGTGCCAGTATTGGATTGGGGTTTGCAAAGTTAAAAATCACACAACACCAGTTTATAGTCCAACAGGTTTACTTGAAAGTACAAGCCTTCGGAGCACTGCTCCTTTGTCAGGTAGCCAACACAGGTTGTACTCCAAAAGCTTGTACTTTCAAATAAACCTGCTGGACTATAACCTGGTGTTGTGTGATTTTTAAACTTAGTGTATTGAAGCCATAGCGCTGAAAGAGATATCTAGTTAGTGTAAGTCACTACTCAAAAGTCCAGAAAATGTCGAAGTAACTGTAAGTTTCATGAATTGTGCACACCGTTCTCTCACCACTGAAGACAACTTCTTGGTCAATGTGTGTTTAATTTTAATTTTAGAAAGTGCAATGCATTGAGATTTAGAAGAAAACTATAGTACATGACATGAGTAGTCCAAAAATAGTGTGGAAATAACTAATGGTGAAGTTGATTATAAGTTTTGAGTTTCAGAGGATTTAGCCTTTAATAAAACAAATAAAATGTGAAATCCATTGTCCAAACAGTAAGAATAGGTTTAATTGTACTCCAGTTGTGTTCAGTTCTGGTCATTGAATCACAAGAGAAACCATCATTCACTCGATAAAGAGAAAGGTCACAAGATTGATGGGTGGTGAGGACTTCAGATATGCGGACGGACTGGAGAAAATTGGCTCTCCAGCATTGAAAGGTGAGAGCGTACAATTGAGTTTTCTCAGCTGAATAAAATGATGAAGCACATCTAAATTACTGCTGAGCAAAAAAGGATCTCAGGTTTAACAGAATGAAAGGTAAACTTTAGTCTGGGATTAGCAAGTTCTTTTCGACACAATGGAGTCAATTTTTACCTGCCTCAGTCAGCTGGGTGGGAATAGTCTCAAATTGAGGTCAGTCATTTCAGTATCACATGGACCTCATCAACAGAATTCCGACAACATGAAAGCAGGCCATTCAGCCCATCTAGTCCACAATAATCTTCTGAAGAGCATCTCATCCAGACCCAACCTTAGAACTCTACATTTCGCATGGCTAACCCATACATCTTTCAACTGTGGGAGGAAACCAGAGGACACCCCCAAGAGACACAGGGAAATATGCAGACTCCACACCAACACTCTCTTAAGAATGGAATCAAACCCAGGTCCCTGGCACTGCGAGACAGCAGTGCTAACTGCTGAGCCACCTCATCTGTTCTGGCCTGATCAGTTCAACAGCCTTTAGATATCCATAATGCTGACAAATGTTAAATGTTTTGCCCTTTCGGAGATGTAACACAGGGGTATATGATCCAAGTATGAACTTCATTTGCTTTCTTCGATTGGATTGGATCAAGTTCCAATCCGTTCCGACAATGATGAAGCAGGATAGATTAAATGCAGGTAATAATGTTGAATTTATGACCCAAGCATGTTTAACAGCCATTTTCTCTGCTTGCTGAATATTCCTATAATGCAAGAAATCTTTGTCAGACTGGGATACAAATAAATTTGAGTATGTGTTATCACAAAGTTTAGTGGTCCCAAGTAATGGTCTCATTGTTGCACATGCGATTTCCCACTCAACCTCTAGTATTCTTAATGATGGGGGGTTATTTTTGTGTTGAGATTTATTTCAATTCATAATTTGCATTTTTTTCAGATATCATCCCATCATTATGTCCTTTGTTCAGTACAATTTGGCGAATCTCAGCAGATTTGAGATTGAGTAAAGTGTGATTAATGTGCAATATTGTCCACAAGAAATCCCAAGAACAATTCAAGTCAGATTCCACCTGGACATAACTGGATGCTTAACAATACAAAAACTGACAAAATAAAGCTAGTTGCTGATGAATGGCTGAAGGATATGTGAACAGTTGACTGAGGAGAAAAATGTACCTTTCAGGACTAATTCCAGTCTCCTTATTTCCCTCATAATTCCCTTCCCAGCTTAATACCAGAAAGAAGAACAGAGATGCATTCTTTAGAAATTTTGCACCTTTTGTCTCCAATTTGTCTCCCGCGTCAGGCGACTGACTGTGTGGAGTTTGCACATTCTCCCAGTGTCTGCGTGGGTTTCCTCCGGGTGCTCCGTCAGGTGAACTGGCCATGCTAAATTGCCTATAGTGTTAGGTGAAGGGGTAAATATAGGGGTATGGGTGGGTTGCGCTTCGGCAGGTCGGTGTGGACTTGTTGGGCCGAAGGGCTTGTTTCCACACTGAGTAATCTAATCTAAGTAATCTAAGTAATTAAACACAAGATGTGTAATTTGTTCAAAGTCTTTGGCTGTTGATTCTTGAGGCCTGTAATGCACTTTTTGGGATCATTGCTGAGAATGGCCCATCTTCCACTCCTTATGGGTGTTGAATCTACTGTTCCTGGTGTATCATTCTCACCTATGCCCTTGAGATCCTGCTAAGTCCAAGGAGATTTGTGACTATATTGGTGGAGCTGAGTCAACAAATTGTTGAGAAGTACAAGTTGCTGGTTCAGGTTTTCTGTTTTGTTTGTGCTTGTTTGATCATGCCAGAGGCTTGAATGCAAAGTCCAAGTTGACCCTCTGCACTTCACTATCAAAGGCATTGTCCATTAGCGGAGATGTTGATCCCAGGGACCACCTGCCCTCGTTAAATGTTCTCAATCTGAATAATACCAAGAGAGAGCTACCCATTCTTCTGGTCAACATTAATCCCTCATGTGACATCCATATAAAACTGGTTTTCCAGTCGATACAAAAATCAGAAATTGCTGAAAAGCTCAGCAGGTCTGGCATCATCTGTGGAGTGAAATCAGAGTTAATGTTTTGGCCTCAGTGACCCTTCTTCAGAATTGTCTTCCTCTGGTATTTGTCCCATTTATAAAGCTGACTCTTATTATTTGAATTGTGAAAAGTTCTCTCTGTCCTAATGCCAGTGCCATTCACTTGAAAGATAAAGCTTTTGCCACAGTGCAGCATTGCATGGGATCCTGGTTGGGAAAAGAGACAAGATTACACTTAACCCAGCCTTTTTTGAGAGCAAAGTGTGTGATTTGATTTAACCATAAAAAGATATGGAAAGGTTGTTAGTACGAAGTTGCAAAATGGTACTTTATTTCTGGATTCTGAAGTTTAAACTCTCCAATTTCCCTGAGTAGCTTGATTCCCTTGAATTTAGAAGGTTGAGGGATAAATTTATCAAAGTGCCCAAGATATAAAGGGAACAGATAGGATAGATACAGGGTAACAATTCTGATAGTTGGAAATCTGAGCCAAGCCTAAGTGCCAGTGAGTTGCATTGAACATTGGCATTCTGGTAGATCGGAGGATGGGATCTGATCATGTGTGAGGAGAATGGGGCAGGAGTGAGGCTGGAGGGTGGGATCTGGGCATTCCATATGATGTGATGGCACTTGGGCAGACTCTAGGGAATAGTGGGACCAGGATAGCCACTCCTACAGTTTCCACCGCACTCCCACTTTCCATTTACGATCACGTAACCCCCCCCATACACCCCACCCAGACATCTGCCATCTCCACGCCTCCCCTACAGCTCCCCTACAGATCATGAGACAGTTTCCCCAGTCTCATCATCTCCTCTGGTGTAATGTCCCTTATTTCTGTCCCCCTGTGTGATATACAGATTTTTGTCCATTAAAGTTCTTAGGTGGACATAGGACAAAGGCAGACATAAAGTCACAGACAAGCCAGGATTAACTGGGAGAGATGTTGGCATGGGTAATGTCACTGGCCTACCTTTCCAGAGGACCACCATGGTAGCACAATGGAATTTAAATCCAGTTAATAAACCTGGAATGTAAAGCTGGTCTCAGGTGATGATGACCATGTCAGCTAACATTGCTTCTTGTAGCAGTCCAGGTTTACTGCTGTCTTTAACTGATCTGGTCTGGATATCACAAAGGAGGCTGATTCTTAACTTCTCTCTGAAATGGTCATGTAAGAAATTATTTTCAAGGGCATCTCAGGACTAGTAAGAAATGCTGACCCTTAGCAGTCACACCCAAATCCCATTGCAAAACAATTTAAAAATTGAATGACTGAAAGGGTTTACTTTAAATAGCTAACTCCTATCCTTATGTAACTCTATTACAGAAGTTGATATAATTGATATATTTGATTTATGTTTATCTAATCTCGTTAAAGTTATTAAACCACTAAGGAAGTTTTTGCTTTGGATCTGAAAGACATTTTCAGTTGCTGTCCCTTTCAGTATTATTTCAGTGTTTGAGGTGTCTTGAGCTTTATTAGCTGACATTGCATTAAATGGATTACCACTTCAATGCCTGCTTCAATCAAAATGATGAAGAACTTCAATTTTTAAAAACATAAATCACAGCAAGATAGCCCCAAAAATTCAAATTGCATTGTTGTAAAACAAAACTTTACATTGATTAATGTACATCAACATGAAGGCACAAATTTTGACGAGCTCTTTAATACCCTCACATTTTAAAAAATGAGAATGCTAAAGCACGTGTAGTCAAGTACTCTCTCTCTCGCTGCCTTTTAATGCCTGAGGGCTGACGACCTGCCAGTTAGACCTGGAGGAGACCACAGATGTGGTGGAAATATTTATACTGCTAGGAATCATTCATAGCAGATGCATTTTGCTCAGAATAAGATCATGCTATTTAAGTGTTCTAATATTAGTTGTCAGTTAGCAGCATTCATTTCTGGAAGCAGTTTATGGGAATGATCAATAAGGAAGACATTTACTGTAAGAGGCGGAGAACATCTTATACAGTTAAGCCTCAAATCTACGGATGTTCTTCAGGTTACAAATGTGTTTTTTCTTGGTTTGAGAGTTAATAGTGGTTTCACAGCACTGCTAACTACAGTTAAATAATAACTAAGCTTTTGAATCTAATTAAGTAAAGATTTTTTTATGTTAGTGCTTGAAATGAATAATTCACAATTATTCATTTTCATTCAGAAACTCCCTGTGCCACGCATGCATATTGGTGGAAGAACTGCAAATGCTGCAATTCTGAAATGAAAACAGAAATCGCTGCAAAAACTCAGCAAATGTTGCAGCATCCATGGCGAGAAAGCAGAGTTAACATTTTGAGTCCAGTGACCCTCCCTCAGAACTGGTAGTAGTTAAGAATAGGTGGTATAAATGCTGAAGACAAGGATAAGGGAAGGAGATGGAGCCCAGACATGTCAAAATGACAGTCAAGGGGACAAAGAAATGGATGATAATATGTTCGGGAGAAAGAGAAGCCTGATATGGGGGGACCCTAAGTAGGTGAAAATGAGTTGGTTGTACTGAAAGCAGCCCATGTCCTGACAGGGTCTGGGGTGTGGCAGTGGATAAAGGACATAGCAGAAAGTATTGAGGTTCCGTAATTATTGAACTTGATACTGAGTCCTGAAGGTTGCAGGGTCCCCAAGTGGAAAATGAGGTGCTGTTCTTTCAGCTTGCTCTAAGCCTCGCTGGAGCATTGCAGATGGCCCGACACAGAAATGTTGGCTAGAGAACATTGAAGTGGCAGGCAACTGGAAGCTCAGGGTTGTTTTTGAGGTCAGAATGTGGGCGATCTGCAAAACAGTTACCCAGAGGGTGGTAAGGCGGCTCAGTGGTTAGCACTGTTGCCTCACAGTGCCAGGGACCAAGGTTCGATTCCTGCCTCAGGCGATGTCTATGTAGAGTTTGTACATTCTCTCTGTGCTTGCGTGGGTTTTCTCCGGGTACTCTGGTTTCCTCCCACAATCCAAAGATTTGCAGATTAGGTGAATTGGCCATGGTAAATTGACCATTGTGTTAGGTGCATCAGTCAGGTTTAAATATAGGGTGGGAGAGTGGCTCTGTGTGGGTTGCTCTTCAGAGGGTCGGTGTGGACTTGGTGGGACAAATGGCCTGTTTCCACACTGTCTGTGTTTCACCACCCCAAAATAAAGGCGTCATGCTATGAGCAACGAATACAGTAGATTAGATTGAGTGAAGTCGAGGTAAATTGCTGCTTCACCCAGAAGATGTGGAGCCTTGGAAAGTGAGGAGGGAGGAGGTAAATGGGCATGTAATCTGGGATTACGTGGAAAGGTGGCAGGTGGAGTGGGGGGGTTTATGGGGAATGGAGGAGTTGGGAATGGAGGAGGAGTGGAATAGAAGAAACAGTCCCTTGGAATGTTGTCAAGGGAGGAGAGGGGAAATTGTGTCTGGTTGTAGCATCCTGCTAGAGGTGGAGGAAATGCTGGCTTATGATCCTTAGGACATGAATCTTGGTGGGGTATGAGGTAATGTTGATGGTGGAAAGTGATGACAAGGGGTACCCTATCACTGTTGTGGGAGGGAACAAAAGGGATGGGGAACAAATGCACAAAATGTAAGTTGTTGATTCTGTCTTCTTGGTTGACTGAACAAGTTGAAAATTGACAAATTACATGGAGGGAACCAGGTTTCATTTCAGTGTCATTTAGATTTACTTAAGTGTTGAAAATTTTCAACAAAGTCAATGATAGAAAATACAATTGACTCCTGATGCAGTGTTAGCTATTTCAAAAGATTTTTCACTGCACAATCCCATTTATATCCAGCTATATGTAGCCGTGCTGGCTGAGTACAAAAGAATGTGATGGAAATAAAAATTGTAACAAATAAAAATAGAAGTGAGAAATGTGATTACACACATGGACATTGTCAAAAAGGAAGTAAATGGAAATTTTTCAGAAATTTAGGAAAGAAGTGGAAAATCATCAAACCATGTATTTGTGAAATGTGCATCATCTAACCAGCATTTGAAGTATTCATCTGATAAAGTTTACAGTGATGCTGATCAATCAAATTTATAATGAATCGTAAATTTTAGTCAACGTCAATTTAAATATCTAATTAACTATTTAATCACTAAAACTAATCAGTGAGGGCATGGTGCTAGTATTCTTCACACTTTTGATCTCGTAATTCAATTCTTGCTTCATAGGGAGTCATTGTGACCTCATGATTGGAACAATATAAGTATCATGAATGGAGGACTAAATATGCAACTTAAAATGGGCTTTTGTAGTGTGTGTGGTATTCAAAAAGAATTAGCTGCTTGCTGACAACCTAGGAACCATATGTTCTCTAGATCAAACAGGTTCCCATGAGTTCATGATCAGCAATGTTACCCAGTATTTGTGGTATGGTAATGATGCAGGATTTGCACAGAAGATGATTGTGCAATGGTAATTTCACTGGTCTAGAGCTCCAGCAACCTAACCAGGGAATGTGGGTTCAAATCTCAGTCTATTGTAATTTACACTCAATTAACCAAATGTGGAGTTGAAAATAATGGACCATAAAGCAACCATCAAGTGTTGTAAAAACACATTTCATGTAGTAATGCCCTTTCGGGAAAGAAATCTCCCATCCTTGCCTGGTTCATCGACTTCCAGGTTAACTCTGAATGGTCTAGCAAACCACTTAGTACAAAGGAAATTAGGGATGAGCAGCATTGTTATCCACATCCCTTGCTTTGTTTTGCTTCATGTCAATATTTTTCAAGCTAATAATTAACTTAAGTACTTGGCATTAGTCGACATATAAAGAAGTTGAAGATTAATCTTCAAAACTGATAGTTAAGGATACCTGGTAGTGTCTTAGTTACCTATAATTTCCAATTTCAATTCATTCTACATCACATCTCAAAAGTGGAATACAATGTGAAGAGAAATTTTGTATACTTTACTTAATGAGACAGGACGTCCATGGGGTGGTGATTCAGAACATTTCACTGCAACTTCACATCAATGATTGATACTATAAGTGTAACACATTGGCTAGATAACAATTTACTGGAGAGGAGCGGGCATCCAAAGCGGAAGGAGTGTTCAGCAATTGTCAATTTTGAAATAAGCTGAAGACAGTCAGACATTATCAGCATGTCAAATCAAAATGCAATCAGTCATGTGAAAGACAAGAAATGCAGGACTTGGGGTGGAGGATATGGCAGTCATGGTATCTGAAAAATAAGCAAATTCTATTTTAAATGTTGATTAGGCTATGCACATGATATCTCCAAGATCTGAGTCGATAGTTTCAATGTAGAAAATATTTGAAAAAGAAACAGACATAAAGGAATCTACCATAAAATAAATAGACAAAAATTGTGTGGGTGCATCAAATATTCCCAGTTTTCCAACTTTCACTGCACAGAGCAAAAACCAAGAAAAATCTCCCTGATATTTAATTATTCTCTCATCGACTATAGCTACAATGTGTTTACAAAGCACCTAGACTTCTCAGGTCATCTGGAAAAGCACAGCAGGTCAGATAGCATCTGAGGAGCAGGAGAATTGACGTTTCAGACATAATGTTTGGGCATAAGTTTCGGGCATTCTTGATGAAGGGCTTAGATTCTCAGATCTAACATTGCAACACTAAAATGGCAAATGGAAACCACAGCATATTAGTGACCAATAATTGCTTCAATTCATTTATCAAAAACTCCTGCCAAGATGGCCAGCAATGAAATGGCCAGAGGATTATCATGTTTGGGTAAAAAGTTAACAAGAATGACTTTATCATGAAATGTCAATTATATTACAGGTTATGAATAACATGGAAATGAGTGAGTCAGGAAAAGAATTAATGACAAATCAGAATGTAAGGACTGGAACACTAAGAGGCCATTCAGCCTCTTCAATCCCTTTTGCATTTAATTAAATCGTGGTTCATCTGTAAATTAAAGTAAAACCAAAACCCAATATTTTCAAAAATGTAGCTACACTGAAAAGTAAGACTTCTGATCAACAAAGTCATTCAGCATCACCTGTCTCAACAGACCATTCGTGAACTGAATAATTTCAAGATTTAAAGCAAAACTTAAACCAGGAATGTTGACTTTTTGCCCAATGATTTATCCGCCAAATAAAAACTATTACATATTTTCATTACAAAGGTGAAAGATGAAACCTTGTACAGAATGCTCCACCTATGAACACATTGACCTAAAGTGTGTTTCTACAGAATGCTGATGCCATGACAAGAAATCTGGCCAAAGCATTTACTGAGCAAATCCTGACCACGACAATTAGCAAGTCACCATCTGGCTGCTGTGAAGTAGGCATTGCTGCTGATAGTTATGATTAGGATTTTGAATATACAGACTCCAGATGTGAAATTGTTTGTCTTAAGCATGCAATGGGCTGCCCCAACAATTAAAAAAAAACAAAGGTTTAGTGCAGCAGATAGCCAACACATGTGAGCTGAGGATTTGAAAAGTTATTGCACTCAAAACAGCCAGCAAAGCTAATCTGATGTATTTTCTCTTTGTTATTTGAACTTTTCTCCTTTACCATGTTAAAAACATAACCATGGCCCTTAAAGGAATCTCATTTCCAGGACAACAGATCTATACAACACAATGCTTTAGATTTTTAATTTTTTTTTTGCAGGCTGGTGGCATCACTGGCACTGCGAGCAACTGTTCCCCATCCTTACCTCCCTGTGAGAGCAGCTTAGAATCAACCAAGCTCTCTTCAGATTTCCTCCTCTTCATTAAACTGAACTCTTTGGAATTTTTGGAGAAAGTGAAGATTACAGATGCTGGGGATCAGAGTCAAGAGGGTGGTGCTGGAAAAGCACAGCAGGTCAGGCAGCATCTGAGGAGCAGGAGAATTGACGTTTCAGGCATGATGTTCGGGCATACGTTGAGCATTCTTGACGAAGGGCTTATGGCTGAAACATCGATTCTCCTGCTCCTCAGGTGCTGCCTGACCTGCTGTGCCTTTCCAGCACCACACTATTGACTCTTTGGAGATTTTGGTGAAGACATAATTGGAAGGTCACCAAAGATCCTTAGACTGCATCTGCCAAGCCTTCAGCCACTGACAAGTAGAAGGACAAGGGCAGCAGATACACAGAATCCTGACAATGTGAAAGCAGGCCATTCAACCCATCAAGTCCACACTGTAGAGCATCCCAACCTGATCTATCCCTGTAACCCTGCAGCTTCCATGGAAGTGCCACCTAACCTACACACCCCTGGATACTATGGACAATGTAGCAGCCTATTCCACTTATCCTGCACATCTTCGGACTATGGGAGGAAGTTTGAGCACATGGAAGAAATCCAGGCAGATATAGAGAGAATGTGCAAACTCCACATGAACAGTCACCCAAAGGTGGAATCAAACCCAGATCCCTTGTGCTGTGAGGTATCAGTGCTAACCACTGATCCACCGTTCTATCCATAGGAACACCAGCACCAACGTAAGTTCCTGTCCAAGCCACACACCATCCTGACTTGGAAATATTTTGCTGCTCCTTCACTGTTGCTGGATGAAAATCCCAGAACACCCCTTTTCACAGCACTATGGATGTACCTACACCAACTGAACTGCAGCAGTTCAAGAAAGCAGCTCTCCACTACTTTCTTAAAATCAATTAGGGATACTCGAGAATTCCTACCCTGGTCAGCCACAACCACGTCCCATGAAAGGATAATAATAATTCTAAAAACTCATTGGAGTCACATGAGAGACCAGGTAAGGACAGCAGATTTCCTTCCCTAAAAGGTATCAGTAAACCAGATGTATTTTTAATAATAATTAATGATTGTTTAATGGCCACCATTATTCCACATTTGTTTTGTTTAATTAATGGAATTTAACTATGGATTATTAGTCCAGTAATACAAACACAATGCCGCTATCTTCCTGTTTCTGTCATTTTGGTTAAACCCCATCAAAGTTTGCAACATTATAATTTGGTGAGCTCCTCAGATAAGGAATGCATAAGGATAATATTATATGCAGAAGTCTAGTCAAATTTCCTTTGCTGCGTTTAAAATAATGTTGTGTGTTTTGCACATTTTGCCGAGAGGGCAGATTAGAAGTCTAATCTAAAATATGGTACTCACACAACTGAGCACATTCTTCGTACTGAACTAAAGTGTTCAGCAAGCAATGGTATACCCCTTAAATTAACTACATTAATCGAATGTGCTGGGAAGGGAAGATGCAATTTCTATTAATTAGTCAACCCATTATCTGGGAGAATACTCCTTTATTATCTGGCAGTCAAGTGGTATATGTATTTTCTGATTCCTGGCCCTAGATAGTAACTACAGAATTGCTGGTTAGTCTAATAGCTCCACACTGTACTTTTATTCATTAGTATATTAGCTATGTAGTTGCAAATGTTATTGAAAGAAA
The DNA here is from genome assembly GCF_047496795.1 of Chiloscyllium punctatum. Taxonomy (NCBI): domain Eukaryota; kingdom Metazoa; phylum Chordata; class Chondrichthyes; order Orectolobiformes; family Hemiscylliidae; genus Chiloscyllium; species Chiloscyllium punctatum. The sequence continues at coordinate 32,785,827 of NC_092786.1, forward strand.
TTATATTCCAATCAGCATGATGGCAAAATGTAACGTGATATAATGATGCATAATTAACCAGAACATTATAACATGTGTGTGATGGCTTAACATACTAGAGCACTATTAATTGCTCCAATAATCAATAGAAGTTGTTGACAAGTGCCTTACTTATGGGGCATCAAAAGGTGTTGTTTGAATTGCACAATAAGTAAACATGCTGCTCAGCCCTATCCTTGGAGGCCAGCAATATTAAATCTACATTTCAACTTGATTTTAATTTCTAACACTGTAAGAAGGCAATGCAACTCAGATCAATATTGCATGGATCTTTCTTTTATTGACTACTTTTTTTTAATCCTAAAGGTTTTAAGCAAGTTTCTATCTCCAATGCACAACTTGGATGCAAGGTGCAAGGGTATCAAACCACTTAATTTTGACTTCCTGTGACATTTCTGACTCAAAATGGCAATTTAGAAGGTTTGCAGTACTGTACAAGGCCCTTGGGATGCTAGTTATAAAATTGTGATTGCTGCACTTAAGGAAGATCACTAGCCTCTATATTCTTCATCTAGACATTGTGTCTCCAATTCCATCTGCAAAACTGGTACTGTGTCTTGTGAACTGTGTTAAAGCATTAATTCAACTTATTTGGCCGTAACTGTACCAAATACAGCAACCTTACTAAACAAAAGCTACATGCACTGATATTTACTTTAATATTTGATTTAAAGATTTAAAGATTTTGAATGGAAATACTATTCCTAAAATGCATATTCAACATTCGCTTTTGAACATGCTTTAACCATAGTGTTGCAATAAGGTGTTTGTGAAAGTTAAATTTTACTTCTTGGAAAATGTCCAGCATTTTTTTGTAATCTGTAGAGAATTTTAATAGTGTGGCTAAATTGTGCATTGCATGGGAGAGGAAATGTTTCCCTTAGGTATTTTCCAAGAATCTGCAGCACTCTTCTATAGATAAGAAAGGAAAAGCAATTCATTATTCCAATGACTTCAGTTACATTTTAAAATTATCTTACACATAGATTTACTGTGAAATATGAGCACAGAACATTTACTTAGAACTTCAAGGAGTTTTCTAACAGAATAAGTACACATTAATCCAGTATATACTCTATTAAGGTTCTTGATATATTTTAATTTAAATCTCAGCTAAGCTCACTTGATAGCACTCCCATCTCTGAACCAGGAAAAGACCCTCTCCAGGATTTGAGTGCATATTTTCAATTAACCCTTCAGTGCCAAGTTGGAGGCATCCTACACTCATTGGTGCCATCTCTTTAGAAGCTGTTCCCGCATCTGGTGGTTCATAAGTAACTGAACGATGCTATCCAATGATTTGAACAGAATGGGTTTTAACCAGCTTTCTCGCTAAATGTTTTTCCCTCAAACACTTTCAACCAAAACAGAACAGCGATGATCTTAATTACTGTTTGCAAGAACCTGCTGCCCTTACTTGCCTAACAGCAGTTACTGAAATTCCTAATAGTTATGATTCAATCTGAAATACCCTAAGGTCAAAATAACGAGCTGGAAAATGCAAATATATTCACTACTTATAATGCAAATTATTATGGGACAAAAGTTATTTTGGTCATGTTGGGGTTGAAATTTGTAAGGTGGCAGAACTTTGTTGGGGCAAATGTATGGTGTAAAGTTGGATGCCTCCACTTGTTATAGGTATTTGCATTTATATAGCACCTTTACTATGGCCAAGGCAGTTCCAAAGAACTTCATACCAGCATTAGGAGAAAATGAATGCCTGGCATTTTCTCTTTCTCTCCTGTCATTTAACCAATTTCCAACCCACATTACTAGATTGCCTTGAATTTTACACATTTATTTTTCATAATCTCATGCACTTCATCAAATTCTTGTTTGAAATCCCTATATATAAAACATTCATGTCAGCCATATTAGTGACTTTCTCAAAATGAATCACCTAGATTAGCCTCACCTTCATAAATCTAAACACACACTCTCAGATCACTTCATACTTACAAATTGACAACCACTGTATTGTGGTGTACCTACAATATTCACTGAGTCTGCACAGTAAACTGAACCAGGAGCTTAAGGCCCGGTGGGCAGCACGATGGCACAGTGGTTAGCACTGCTGCCTCACAGCGCCAGAGACCCGGGTTCAATTCCCACCTCAGGCGACTGACTGTGTCGAGTTTGCATGTTCTCCCCGTGTCTGCGTGGGTTTCCTCCGGGTGCTCCGGTTTCCTCCCACAGTCCAAAGATGTACAGGTCAGGTGAATTGGCCATGCTAAATTGCCCGCAGTGTTAGGTAAGGGGTAAATGTAGGGGTATGGGTGGGTTACGCTTCGGCGGGGCAGTGTGGACTTGTTGGGCCAAAGGGCCTGTTTTCACACTGTAAGTAATCTAATCTAATCTAAAAGGTAGAGACACGAGTGCTACACCATAAGACTGGAAGGTTAATGCACTTTGTAACATGACATTATGAGCAGAGGAGCAATGAGCCCTCTGTCATGATTGGAATGAGGTCAGCCAGATGGACTTCATAGAATCTGAGTTTCTCAACTGGGGTTGTAAACCTGACCCAATCAGGGAACCCTGGCTGACAGATATAAACAGGAGTGCCAGAGGTTCTGTTCACTCAGAGCTGGCTCTGAGTGGGCTGGATCAGTGTCAAGTACTATGCCCGTGTAAATGAAGGTGATGGGATACTGGCCTCTGTGGAGTTACTTCTCAAACAAAAACAAATTGCTGGAAAAGCTCAGCAGAACTGGCAGCATCTGTGGAAAGAAATCAGAGTTAATGTTTTGGGTCAAGTGATCCTTCCTCAGTAGCTTGGAAGATGTCAGTTTATATGCAGAAGATAGGGTGGGGGAGGGGGTAAGCAGTAAATGATAGGTGGAGATAGAGTCCAAAGAGAGAGAACAGTTGGACAGACAAAGGATTGGATAACGATATTTCAACCTCAGTTATGTTGCTTAAAAATTAGGTCCCACATGTCTCATGATGAAAAATGTGTATTAAACCTGTTGTACTACAGTGGTACCTGCTCTTGTTGAGGGATGCAAAGGAGATTGTGAATCTGCATATGAGAGCACTTCTTCCCCCCTCCACCTAGAAACCTATTGATGGCAGAAAAGCACAAAGTATGAGTGTCATTTCTTCCTCAATAAGAAAACTTTGCTCCCTTTTGACACAATTGAAAAGTCTGTGCAAGAGGACACTGTTCACAATGTAGTTTTCTACATTGTAGCTGATAGAGATTGGTGTTCACAACTTACATTACAGAGTCCACCCCTTAACATCCAAATTAATTAAATAGTGATTGAATTTGACTGTAATACATTTTAGTTTAAATGATGAAAGCTTCCAGAAATATAACAGATATCCAACACCTCCACCAGCTTTCCAGTCTTAATGGTATGTGCAAATTATTTTTATTTTCTTTTTAGAAAAGATTGTTTAAGCCTCTCAGGCCTGAGTAATGAATCTTCTGGTCTTGTCAAAATCAGGGAACATCCTGCAAAGGATGACATTTCAGATCATAATGTCTGTATATCCAGGAAGTTAAACTGAAGATCTGATTCTGACCATGTTGGTTGGCCAGATTGCCAGGGGCATAGCCTTCTCATATTAAATGGCAATGATAAACCTGATTGTACTTACCTGAATAATGTCAAAGATTGGTAAACCTTCCCCAGCACAATCACAAGCCTGCCTGTGCTTCTACATCTGTCTTTTGCAAATGCCAACATCAGTATTTCATTATCAATAAACAAGGCAATTTTGATTATTCTTCCACAGTTTAACCACTGAACTCTTCTACTGAATATAAAAATGGCTTTCAGATTATGCCGTGATTATTTTCCATGCAACATGGAAGCAGCATGAGAAGTTTCCTTCTTCACGGTCAAAGCATGGTCACTCTCTTTCAGTTTTATTTCTTTTAGAATTATGTTAAAGTTTAGAAATCTCGTTAAGGAAGCAAGAAAGTGCATAATTTTATCTGATATCAGTGAAGTGTCAATTTCAGTAGTTCCATGGAGCTCCGTGAGCTTGAGCAAGATATTTCCCACAATTCTGCACTGGTCGCCTCATTATGTATGCACCACACCTCGGTGGTGCAGCGCTTGAACTCACCATCAGAGGGAATAGAGTTATAGAGATGAACAGCACAGAAGCAGACCCTTAGGTCAACGTTGTCCATGGCGACCAGATATCCTAAATTAATTTAGTCCCATTTGCCAGCACTTGGTAGATATCCCTCTAAAGCCTTTCTATTCATGTCCCCATTCAATTCCTTTTAAATGTTGTAATTGTACCAGCCTCCACCACTTCCTCTGGCAGATCATTCCATACACACACCACCATCTGTGTGAAAAAGTTGACTCTTGGGTCCCTTTTATATCTTTTCCCTCCCATCTTAAACCTATGTCCTTTTGGGGGAATGATCTTGGCTATTTACCCTATCCAAGCCCCTCATGATTTTAGAACCTCTATAAGGTCACTCCTCAGCTTCTGATATTCCGAGGAAAATAGCTCCAGCCTATTCAGCCTTCCCATATCGATCAAACCCTCCAGCCTCCTTGCTACTGCTCGGACTTTCTAGGATTCCTACCAATTTGAACCTTTGTTGTGTACAAGGTCTCTTGCTGCAAGCTGGAAACCATCCTTTACAGTCACACAGTTGCAAGAATTGCCCCAGAGATGGCCAAGGGAAACAAGTCAACACTACAATTTGCTGACAGGTGGAAGTCCAGGTGGATATGGTGGTGGAATGGGAGCTGTTCTCTTTCCCCAGAATGGTTGGAGCAGACCATGGCACTGGACCCTCCCACCATGAACTGGGGTTGTCACCCAGCATAGTGTCAAAGAGAGTGGTGCTGGAAAAGCACAGCTGGTCAGGCAGCATCCAAGGAGCAGGAAAATCATCATTTCAAGCATAAGCTCTTCGTCAGGAGCTGAGCTCTCATATGCTCAATGTCTGGCACCACTCTCTGTATTGCCTCTTGCCACAGTTCACCCACTATCAACAAAACTGGCATGAAATATCACTGAACATTCAGTATACATCCTGAACATTAAGCATAAGCTCTTCATCAGGAGGAAATGTCGATTCTCCTGCTCCTTGGATGCTGCCTGACTGGCTGTGCTTTTCCAGCACTATGATCTCCAGCATCTGCAGTGCTCACTTTCACACAGCTTAGTGTGTTGTCCACAGTCCAGGGGAACACCCAGCAGCACTGGAATGTTAATGTTCTCTGTGAAGATAAATGCCCTATCATTTACCTCATACTTACTCTAACTCTGTTAATGCTGCCACCCAAGGCTCTTCTTCCACCACTCTCACAAGAAGAGTCTTCCCTCAGTTACTCACACCTACCCAAAGTTCAGACTAATAACCCTGCATGACCTCTGCACTGCCTGCTCACTCACTCAGGAAAACCTTTCCCCACTTGCACCAGAACTAGCCAATATCATCTCAATCAGTCCCTTCCATTGTCCTTTTCCAAGAGAAAACAGCCCACAATAGGGCAGAGAGACAGGGTGAGAGGGTGCCCAACATTTATCTCTTCACATCCTAGAGAATCCTTGCCTTAGCTGGAGAGAATTATAACATTCAAACTGCACGGTTTCTCTTGCCATAGCCATAAGTTAGACAGCATTAGGTTATCGTCCAACAGGTTTACTTGAAATCACAGGTTTTTGTTGTGCTGCTCCTTCATCAGGTGAAGTCTTCAGCTGATAAAGGGGCAGTGCTCTGAAAGCTTGCAATTCCAAATAAACCTGTTGGACTGTAGCCTCGTGTCATGTGACTTCTGACTTTGTCTACGCCAATCCAACACCTGCATCTCCACATCATGCCTTGCCAGAGTTCACCCACTATCAACAAAACTGGCATGAAATATCACTGAACATTCAGCATACATTGTTTTCAGTGCTTTATGAGCTTCTCGGATCTTATGTATTACTTTTAAAACATGGGTTTAGAAACAGGTCCCACTCACTAAACTAGCCTTGTCCTGAGTGATTTACTCACCAATTGAGTCTGTTTTGGAGGTTTTCAAACTGCATGTTTGGGCCACACCACAAGGACACCAACTGGTGCATTTTGAAAAGTTTGAATATTTACAGGAATACGCATTGACTCTGAAACTGACAACTGTACCCAAACCTAACACAAATAGTTTTTGCATTTTTTAAACACACACTTTCAGTTAAATCAGTGGAATCATAGAAGTTACAGTACAGAAGGCAATCATTTGGCCCATTATTTCAGAACAGCTCCTGACAGAGCTACCCAGTTTGTCCCATTCTCCAGCCCTATCTCCGGAACCTTCAAATTCATCACTTTCAAATATATATCCATCTCCATCACTCTCCCAGGTTGTTCATTCCAAATCCTAACAACTTTCTTAGCAAAAAAGTGTCTCCTCATCTCACACCTCTTGATGACAAGCCTGAAACTGTGACCCCTAGTTACTGACATACCAACCAGTGGATACAGAATATCTTTCTCTTTACATATATTTATAACTCTAAACACCTCGATAAGGTCACCTCCTAATCTTCTCTGCTCCAAGGAGAATAAGCCCAATTTGTCAAACCTTTCCTGGTGTTAAAATTCCTCATTCCTGATATCATTCTAATAAATCTCTTTTGCTTTAAACATCCTGCCTTAAATAAGATGCCCAGGACCGAACACAATGCTCCAAAGATTTGTACAGGTATAGCATCACTTCCTTGCTTTGATACTCTAACTGAAGGATCCGAGAAGCCTTCTTAACAACTGTTTCAACTTGCCTGTCCACCTTCAGAGAATTATACACATGAACCCCAAGGTCTCTTTGCTTTTGTACTCCCCTCAAAAATACACCATTGAGCTTGTATCGTCTCAGTGTTTCTTCTGCCAAAATGCATTACCTCACATTTATCTGCATTGAAATTCATCTGCCCCATTGTGCAAATGTCCCCCTGAAGTTGCTCAGTGTCAGTCTTACAATTCACTATTTTCAATGCCTTACCTAGTATCAAGCATGGACATGTTTCCCTCAATACCCATCTCAAAATCATTTCGATAAAACAAAAAAGGGTCCCAAAACTAATCCCTCGGGATCACCACACTCATTACACCTCCAATCTGGGTAATGCCAATCTATACCTATCCTTGTTATTATCTTGTCTAACTATTTGGGATAAATTCATTTTCAGCTACATTAATCAAACCAAGTTACCACTCAAATATATTGCAGAGTATATTGCAAATAAAAAGAAAAAAAAATTAAATTACATTTTAAAATGGTGTCCAATTACAGATTTTTGTTTGGGTGATAGGCAAATGAATTTCTGTATAAACTTGTGGTATTGAAGGGTGGTATTGGAGGTGGGTGGGAGTAAACATTTCACAAATTAGGCACAATCCTGAGTGCAATTTGCCCAAAACTGCTGAATGTGCCCAAAGTGGAAACTCTAAACAATGAAATATGTACATTTCATAAATTTGAATGACAATCTATTCAAAGTTGTTTGTTCAAACAGTACGTAAGTGTAATGGGACTCCTCATTACTGATAAGGAACGTTTGGACCTAATCTGTTATTATGTCTTAGTCACTTCCAAGAGATAATGACATTCAGATATGGGACAGAGCTGAGACAATTTTAAGAAAGATTTATAGACAACATTCTCAAATGTAGAGAATAATCACGTCAGTGAGTAGAAATAGTTTTAAACTCAGCCTGGTGCCAGTTTTTGAACACACAATCACAGACAAACTTTCTTGTCCGATTATCCCTGACATTTTTTGAGTTTGCAGCAACATGCATTCTTTCATTTGAGTGAGCAGGCACAAAGAGAGGAAGCGAGCAGATCTGAGATGCAGCCTGGTCCAATCTGTGAGTTGGGTGCCTGCCACTGAGTGAAAAGTGTTCATGCAGCATCCCTTTCAATGCTAATTGCAAGTGAATCCCGCAATACAGTTCTGTGCTTCCTAAGCAAGTGTATCAGAGAGGTGCCATCATGAAGGGTTGATGAATGTAAGATGCTTGTGACCATGAATGAGAGGTGCATGCAGTTGATGCCCATAGATTATTCCCTGAGTGCTGAGCAACATGGAAGTTCCTTACAACCAGCAGTGAGCCTAAGTTCCTGTTCTGACTTCCACATCTAGAATTCTCCATGTCCAGCTTGTTCAATGCATTTAATAAGGAAAGAAGCAGAATATTAACAATGCAAGTTGGAGTCTTAATAAGGCACTTAACTATCTATAACTGCCCTTAATTGGTAACTCACAACTGCATATTGGGGAAACTATCTGTGCCATTTGGCAAATGCATAAAACATGCAGCAAGTTGCTCCTAATGTCTAGTAGGCCTCATCAAACATCTCACCTGAATGCTATTAACAATTCACTCAAGCCACTATAAGGTCAAGTCCACTGAGTTTCTCTGCTACTTTCTGTGTTGTTTTCATTTCAGATTTGGCATATTATTTGCAATACTATGCTTCAATTGAAAATATATTTAGCCCATTTACTAGAATATACCTTTCAGATTTCCAAATGCCTTTTGTGTAAAGAATATCTTTCTAATTAATTCAGTAAAGTTCATATGCTCTCTTGAGCTGTCGGATAGGAGGTTTTGTTTGCAAAGGAAGCCTAATAAGCATGAGGTATAATTTGGTAGGATGGGAAACTCTGCATGCTCAAGTCCTCTTCAGAATACTTATCAAGGTAATTTGGATGTAGAGACGTCATCAGAATGTGTGCAACCAGCTGCATCGATAATTACACGAGCCAATTATCTTTAAAGATGCTCCTCTTAGACTTTGCAACCAATGATGGAAAATTCAGTGTCAAAGGCCATCAAATTCAACTGTAACTGTAAGAAAATATGACAGTAAAATGTAAATTATTTATGAATGGTAATGCTAGTTATTTTAGAAAAATGGTTTGATTTCACAGGTTTGGATTTACCACACTTCTAGTGCCCACAGTGTATTATAAATACTGGACAACCTCTCTGTAATCTTCCACATTGAAAATAGCATGAAGACATGAGTACTCTGTGTGGTTGAGATTATGTATGTTTTAAGTATGTGTTAAATGTGGCAACGTTTATGTTTTTTCATGTGACACTGACCAGGTGTCATTTATTACTGACCTTCAGGATATTAAAAATGAGGACATTAGGAATCAAACATATAATGCTAGATGTGAGTGACATGTAGGCCAGTTAGGAGATCCACTTCCTTAAAAGGATATTACTGAATCTGTTTGGCTTTTACTGCAACACAGCAGACTTCATGGTTATTTTCCTGGTAAATAATGAATTCTAAGACTTTTTAACACAGTCACATTTGAACTCCCAATCCCTGAATTGATAACTAGGTACAATAGCCAACAGCTACTGCTCAATAATTAGTATTAATAGAAAGTTTTCCCAATTTTGTGCATATTCCTAAAGTTCCCTTCAATGATCCAGATCAACATATGTTAACACACAGACCCTTCTTTAACGTTTCTTTTGGCTTGTTATGGCTTGTTGAACAGCAATTAATGATGAATGTGCAAATTATCTCATGCTTGCCTTCCAGCACATATCATGTTAACGATGTTTGCTATAAAGGTGACATTAAGACATTGAAAAAAATTGGCAGTGTTCCAATAAAAAGGAAAGTGGAAGACGTCGTAAGGAGAAACTCAGCAGGTTTAGTCCACGAGTACAACAGGAAGTCTCTCTTTACTGGAAATAGTTAAACATCACAACAGCAGATTATAAAATCTGGTGATTTTTAACTTTGTCTATCCCAGTCCAACACCATCTTTATTGAAGGAAGAAAAGTAGAACAAGTTTCAGAGGACGGAAGTGGTTATTGCAGATGCTGGAGATCAGAGTCGAGATTAGAGTGGTGCTGGAAAAGCACAGCAGGTCAGGCAGCATCCGAGGAGCAGGAAAAATCAACATTTCAGTCAAAAACCTAGAGAATCTAGGGAACTGAAGCTCTGAGTAAGTTGGCAAGGTTAGATTCTAACCCAGAGAGCATGTGAAGGTCAGCGACAAAGCTGCCTCAACCTTATTTTTTATAACTCTAGATATAAATGGAATCTTTTTGGATTAATGCCACTTTTGAGAACCAGCCTTATAGACATGAAGCTATGATATAATGGTAGGAAAGACAATGGCAATTGTCTTAGAACATAAATTTTGCTAATGAGGCTTTTGACAAGCTCACAAATAAAAAAGAGAATGATGGTAAAAGAAGGGGTGCCTGTGAAATGTTTCTAAACACCTATCTAACACCCCATGTGTCTTGTGAAAAGAGCATCCCATGAAATAGACTTCATTCGTATCTGGAACCATTGGCGATACTTAAATAAATGCTTCCAAAACCAAACCTTCATGGAACTGTAAACTCCCTTATGTGGTGTATCTTGAGTGTTTATACTGGCATAGCCTGATGGTCAACCAGAATGCTATTCTGCCATGAGTTCTCATGTGCCCTCTCCCATTTGGAACCTGCAACTATGATTTAACATTGAGTGTTTCTGACAGGTGCTTCAACTGTGTTCATTGTTCATGTGCTCGATGTTACCTGAATATAAAGCATCTTGCCAGCAGAATGCTTGAGCATTAACAGAGTGAATTATATTCAACTCTACACATGAATAGTTGCTCTGACCCTTCAGTCTTTCTCAGCACGTACCTAACTCTCCCTTTTCAACCCATTCCACTAGTTCTCAATCATCTTTGTTACTTTCCTTGGCAGTGCATTTGCAGAAGGTCACTGAGTCAGTTAGCATGAAGCTTACCCAGAAATTCGAAAAAATATATCTGCTCCTTGTAACAGAAGTTGATTGGCACTAAAGGATTCCTGGATAAATGGTTGTCTCCCTATAAGGCTGCTTAGCTTTAGTCAAGTTCAATCTCACTTTTCAATTTTTTTAAGGTAAAATGTGATAGTTAGACATAAAATCTCCTTCCAGCATTTCCAGTTAATGATCATACATTGTTTACTGCAGCAATGACAACAGGGTTTTATCCAGAAGAGACTTCTAAATTTAAAATTCAGTAAGGAAAATATAACAAATGCATTCCTTCCTGACCCTTTCTTTATTAAGAGAGTAAGAAAACCCTCCTTAACATGGTGAAATTAAACCTGCAGTATAGATATTGATATAGTAAATTAAATATCATTTGGATCACATTTTCCCTTCCTTGGTACTGTCAAGTGTTCATAATTTCTTTCCCCCAACTTGACAGCTACACCATAAGTAGTTCATTCCGACATTAAGGAAGCACTGCACTAAATTCCCAACCTTCCTAACTTAATATTGAACGTCGGCATCAAATTAGAAAAAAAGGATATGAAGAACAAGCTGTCACTTGTCTGTTGACCAAAGCTTGAAAGAATATTTTTTCTTACTGATTGTGAAAGTTATTTCCTAGTTAAGCTAATGAGGTTATTTGGGAGTGTTCACACTTCAGAAGGGGAAGCAATGGCTGTATTGCTCATGCTATGAATAATCTTCGGAGAAACATTGCAAACAATTGCTTAGAAGTGAAGAAGACATTGGGCTGAATCTTAGCAGATTCTACTGAAATAAGTACCAGTTTTGTTGTGTTTCATGGATGGTTTCTTTCCATGAGGCCTACTGAGATTTCTCACTGCATAATCTTGAGTTTGCCTTATTAGCTACCTACCACATCCCCCTGGATTCCTTATTGGTCAGTGCTAGTCTGAATTCGATCATCTTGTCATTCATCATATACCCATCAAATGACACTGACGCTGACTGCCCTGGACACTGTCCTAGGAAGTCACTGGTCACATCTAGCAAAAAGCAAGGAAGTGATGGCAGGATGTACAGCATACAGTTGACATCCTCACCACTGGGCTAAGCTTGGTCACCAGGGACACCCTGCCTCTTGAGTCTCCAGTTGTGAATGGGGCTGAACATTGCAAAGTCATAACTTGCAACTCATAAGATATTAACTGTCTTGAGATGCTATTAAAAACAAATAATGTGTATTGTCCACATGAGAGGAGCTGTATGAGTTACACTGGGCTACAAACAGAGGCTGCAACAGATTCTTTAAGGTGTTTGAGACAGAAAGATAAATTACATTGATGCATGCCTTCAGCAAATTCTGAAGTATTTCATATTCAAAAGAATTGCTTTTCAAGTGTAATGCAGTTGTAACCTGGGCAAACAAACAGCCTAATACGCATAACAAGTTCCCACACACTGCAATGAGTTAGATTAGTCACTAACCTCTTTTAGTGACTTTATCACCTCTTAAAACACCAGAGAAGATCCCATGAGTTATAATACTGAATACAAATTCCAAAATACTTAACTGGTTGTAAAGCACTTTGGATTGCCCTGGAGGTTGCGAAAAACTTTACACAAGCCCGTGTTCATTTTTTTCAAGCATTACCATTAAACGAACCTGAGCAGGCAGACCAATTCTGAATTAAAAATCTCATCTAAAAAGCCACACCTGAAACAGAACAACACCCTTCCCCTGATATACTGGCTTAGATTATGTGGATCAAATCTCTGAATTAGGACTTGAACCTGTGGAGTCTTGACTCCAAGGTGAGCATGCTATCACTGAGATTGAGTGCTATCACAGTATCAGCCTCATTACTGCAGCTTCATTGGAAAAATATCTGTTTGTATCCCATGAACAGAATTTTTGCACATGTGCTCGTTAATATTTGTGGTAGAGGTCTGAAACTGGAAATCAGCAGATTTGCAAAGGTGCTGTCCAATTTGATGGACATTATAAGTAGTTAACAACATTATTTGGCTTTTGAGGTTAATACTGATTAATTGGTTCTGAAGATGCCAATCCAGCGAAGATTGAGTTGCATTTCACAATAATGGCAACTTAATTTAACAAATTCAATCTAAAATCCGAGAAAAAATGCCCTCAAATGTTTTATTTGCTATTGGAAGATATTTAACATGTCAATCATGTCATTATATTTTAAAAAATGAAAAGCATTTTAAGACATCATATATGCAGTTGCTAGAAACCTGTTACCAGAGACCATTCTTTTGATGTGGTTCTATGTTTAATTATTCTATTTTCCTAGCTCTGACTAAAATAATCAAGTTAAATGCTAATAGGTCAAAACATCACCATTTCACACACTAGGACTCTCAGTAAGTAATTTCATCTTCAAAACACTTAGGATGCTAACTTTACATTATTTAAACTTGTTTTAAATTAACAGAATAAAAATAATTGCAAATGTGCCAAGAATCATAGAATGAGATGCATTAATTTCAATCTTTCTGTGTCAGTTGATGCTGAACTCAATAAATGTGATTGTGTTCTTTCTCTGGAGTTAATAACCACAAGATTTAGTTTTAACTTATTTTAGCAGTTTTCTATTTGTGTGCAAACAAATAATACTTCTGAATGCTTTCAGAGAAGTAATACTTCTCTAAATTATTGAGGAAATCCCCTGTTAGAAAAGTGTTTCATCACAAAATTGACACTTAGGCTGTGGATTTTGAACTATGTCAGTTGTTAACAAGAGGTATCATGCTTTTGCAGAAGTAGTTTAGGAATTTTAAATAAAGCGACACTTTTACAAACTATGATATTGCATCGTGTCTCCTAAAGGAACAGTGAGTTATGTGACTATAAATTATGTAGCATTTCAATGAATTACCTGCTATTGGTCAAGCTAACTTCTCAGGTATATCAAGGACACAAAGTCCGAAAGGATGAATGTATAGTACATTCACTGGTGTATTCCAGAAACATTTGGGTAGTTTGAGGCAAATGTAGTTGGGACAACAAGGGAAACTTTGGCCATGGCAATCAGAGAAACCTCCGAATTCAGCAAACTGAATTCTGGCTCTTTCAGATAATCAGCCCATACTTGCAAAATTCAGAAGTGAAAAGCTTCAACAACAGCTCTGTTTATTTCAAAGAACAAATAACAATACAGCACAGGAACAGGCCCTTCAGCCCTCCAAGCCTGCACCGACACATTTGTCTTTCCATACTAAAACTGTTTTCACATACAGGATCCGTATCCCTCTATTCCCTTCCTATTCATGTATTTGTCCAGGTGCTTCTTGAATGCTGCTATTGTATCAGCTTTCACCACCTTTTCTGGCAACTCGTTCCAGCCACTCATGCCCCCTTTGTGGCCTCACAAATCTCTATTAACCTTCGCCCCCCTCGCCCCTAGTAATTGATCCCTCCCCCCTGAGGAAAAAAAGCCTCATATTTTCCATTCTGTCCATGCCATTCACAATATTCCAAATTTCTAGTAGGTCACCCCTCAACCTCCTGCATTCCAGTGAAATCAAACCCAGTCTATCCAACCTTTCTTCCTGGCTCTCCTCGATACCATCTTTTGCCTCAGTCTGCCATGAGGGGCCTTATCAAAGGCTTTACTGAAGTCCATGTACACAACATCAACATCCTCAAAAAACTCAATCAAGTTAGTGAGGCAAGACCTCCCCCACACCAAGCCCATGCTGTCCAACACTAATAAGTCCATATGCTTTTAAATGCATATTGAACTTGTCCCTGAGAATCTTTTTCAATAATTTCCCTAGCACAGACGCGATACTCACAGGTCTGTAATTTCCAGGATTATTCATGCTACCCTTCTTAAACAATGGGACAACATTGGCTATTCTCCAATCCTCTGAGAACTCACCTGTGGCCAAAGAGGAATTTGTTGTCTTGCCTCCCTCAATATTCTAGGATAGATTCCATCAGGACCCCAGGACTTATCTATATTAATGATTTTTAAGACAGACAACGCTTCTTCCTTTTTAATAGCAACTCAGCTCAGAAACTCGACACTCCCTTCTCTGAGACCATCCTTCTCTTCGGTGAATACCAACACAAGGCATTCATTTAGGACCCCACTTATCTCTTCTGGCTCCAGACATAGATTCCATCCTTTGTCCTTGAGTGGGATAACCCTTTCCCTGGCTACCCTCTTGCTTTTTATATAAGGTTCTCCTTAATCCTATTTACTAATGATTTTTCATGATCCCTTTTAGCCCTTCTAATTCCTTGTTTAAGTTCTTTCCTATTTTCCTTGTATATGTCAAGGACTTCATCAGTTCCATCCTCCTAGACCTTATGTATGCTTCCTTTTTCTTTCTGACCAAGGTCATAACATTCCTGGCTGTCTGAGGTTCATATAACTTGCCAAACCTATTCTTCATTCTTGCAGGAATGTGCCGTTCCTGAACTCTTATCAACTGCCATTTAAAATACGCCCACATGTCAGATGTGGGCTTACTCTCAGACAGCCATCTCCAATTCTTGCCTAACATTGTTGTAGTTCGCCTTCCCCCCAAGTTAACACCTTCACCTGAGGACTGCTGTTATCCCTTTCCCTGAGTATCTTAAAACTCATGGTATTACGGTCACTACTCCCAAATACTCCCCCACTGAAACCTCACTCACCTGGCTGGAATCATTTCCCAAAACGAGGTCCAATGTAACCCCTTCCCTGGTTGGACTGTTTATATTCTGTGTCAAGACTCCCTCCTGAATGATCCTTACAAAGTCTATCCCATCCAAACCCCTAGCACATCATGAGTCCCAGTCCATATAGGGGAAGTTAAAATCACCCACCATAATAACCCTGCTGTTTTTACATCTTTTCAAAATCTATCTACAATTTGTCTCCTCTATCTTCTGCTGGCTCTTGGGAGGCCTGCAGTACACTCCCCGCATTGTGATATCACCTTTCCTATTCCTGAGTTCTACCCATATTGCCTCGCTGCATGAGTCTTCTGATGTATCCTCCCTCAGCTAAGCTGTGAGCCTACTGCTATTATCCCTTGAGTGGCCACTCCCCTCAACAGTACTCAAAATGGTGTCTCTGTTGTTGGAGGGAAATAGCCACAGAGGTTCCTATACTGCCTGCTTAGCCCTCTTGCACTGCATGGTGGACACCCATTCCCTTCCTGAGTCTGAGTCTGCAGTGTGACCACCTCTCTATATGTGCTTTTCACAACACTCTCTGCCTCACAAATGCTCCACAGTGTCCCCAGATACCACTGCACCTCAGGCTTCCAGGGGCTACAGCTGAAGACACGTCTTGCACACGTGCAGGTCCCGGGCACTGGAAATGTGCTCAGCTTCCAACATCGAGACGACGATTTGGCACTCTCCTGCCATATCTTACCTCTTTAAATTAATTCATCCTTACAGTGTTAAGTATTTTAATACTAAATTAAAGCTGCTGTCGCTTTCTGCTCCAATAACAATTTCTCAAAACGTACCTGTTCCTCACTGACAACAGTTTCCAGAAACAGTTTCGTCTCACGCTCCTTTTCCTGCTGAAACTCTCGCTGCTGATCTTCCATCTCTTCTGAACCTTGCCTCTCCTTTTTCTTGGTTTTGTTTTATTTCAAAAATATATTTATTTCATTAAAACTGTATGCGTACATTGACACAAAGCAGTTCAGGTCTGCACAGTTGCATAATCAAGCAAACAATCAAAACACTGAACTTTGACTATCCCCAAAACAAACCAAAGATCTCTCTTACACAAAACTAATATTTACATCTATTTGAGATACTGGGAGGGGCTTTTTGGTTCGAGGGAGATGGAGGGATGGAAACACTAAGGTAATGTTTGGGGCTAACCATTTCTTAACAGTGGGTTCTTCCACGATACCTTTCACGGCCAAGCTGACTGCAGAGTCAAGATTAGAGTGGTGCCGGAAAAGCACAGCAGGTCAGACAGCATCCGAGGAGCAGACAAGTCGACATTTCGGGCAAAAGCCCTTCATCAGAACTCTAATCTTGATTCTAATCTCCAGCATCTGCTATACTAACTTTTGCCTATGCTGACTGCAGAGTCCACTCCCAGAGTTACTTTTTTTAATTTCAAAAATAAACTTTCTTCATAAAAATCTTTTTGTACATATACATTGACACAAAAGCAGTTCAGTTCTGCACAGTTGCATATCCAGCAAACAATTGAAACTTTGAATTGTGACTATCCCAAAAATAAAACCCAAGACCTCTCTTACACAAAATTAATATTTACATTTATTGGAGGCTGCCGGAGGGTTCAAGGACTGAAAATACCTTCAGCATTTACATTCAGTAGACGACCTCAGGCTGTGGTCTTTCCCCACTGCGCCTTGGCAGCAGCTGCCCCAAGCTGTAGTACATGCCTCAGCACCTAGTCATGACATTGGAATGCACCAGTCTGCAACACTCGGCTGAGATCAACTCTTTGCTCTGGAAGACCAACAAGGTTTGGGCAGACCAAAGAGCATCTTTTACTGAGTTGATGGTCCTCCAAGTGCAGTCGATGTTTGTCTCGGTGTGCATTATGTGGAACATCCCGTAGAGCACAGAGTCCCGTGTCACGGAGCTGCTCAGGATGAACCTCGACACAAACCACTGAATCTTCCTCCAGACTTCCTTTGCAAAAGCATGTTTCAGAAGAAGATGTATGACAGTCTCTATCCCCCCACAGCCCAGTTCAAGGGCAACGTGTGGTGGTATTGACCAACTGAGCGTACACAAGGGATCTCAGATGCACTGCCTCTCTCACCACCAACCAAACAATGTCTTGGTGCTTCTTAGATAGTTCTGGTGATGAAGCATTCTGCTAAATGACTTTGACAGTTTGCTCAGGGAACCATCTGACAGGATCCACCCTCTCCTTTTCCTTTAGGGTCTCGAGAATGCTGTGTACTGACCACTTCCTGATGAACTGGTGATAAAAGGTGTTTTTCTTTGCAAATAGAACATAGAACATTACAGCGCAGTACAGGCCCTTCAGCCCTCGATGTTGTGCTGACCTGTCACCCCAATCTGAAGCCCGTCTAATCTACACTATTCCATGTACGTCCATATGCTTGTCCAATGAGACTTAAATGTACTTAAAGTTGGCGAATCTACTACCATTGCAGGCAAAGCATTCCATACCCTTACTACTCTCTGAGTAAAGAAACTACCTCTGACATCTGTCCTATATCTATCACCCCTCAATTTAAAGCTATGCCCCCTCATGCTTGTCACCATACTTGGAAAAAGTATCTAACCCTCTGATTATCTTATATGTCTCTATTAAGTCACCTCTCAACCTTCTTCTCTCCAATGAAAACAGCCTCAAGTCCCTCAGCCTTTCTTCATAAGACCTTCCCTCCATACCAGGTAACATCCTAGTAAATCTCCTCAGCACCCTTTCCAAAGCTTCCACATCCTTCTTCTGGCCGCACCAGAGTTTTGTACAGCTGCAGCATAACCTCATGGTTCCGGAACTCGATCCCTCTATTAATAAAAGCTAAAACACTGTATGCCTTCTTAACAACCCTGTCAACCTGGGTGGCAACTTTCAAGGATCTGTGTACCTGGTCACCGAGATCTCTCTGCTCATCTACTTTACTAAGAATCTTACCATTAGCCCAGTACTTTGCATTTCGGTTACTCCAACCAAAGTGAATTACCTCACACTTGTTCACATTAAACTCCATTTGCCACCTCTCAGCCCAGCTCTGCAGCTTATCTATGTCTCTCTGTAACCTACAACATCCTTCATCACTATCCATAACTCCACCGACCCTAGTGTCATCTGCAAATTTACTAACCCACCCTTCTACGCCCTCATCCAGGTCATTTATCAAAATGACGAACAGCAGTGGACCCAACATCGACCCTTGTGGTACACCACTGGTAACTGGAATCCAGGATGAACATTTCTCATCAACCACCATCCTCTGTCTTCTTTCGGCAAGCCAATTACTGATCCAAACTGCTATATCTCCCACAATCCCATTCCTCCGCATTTTGTACAATAGTCTACTGTGGGGAACCTTATCGAACGCCTAGCAGAAATCCATATACACCACATCAACCGGTTTACTCTCATCTACCTGTTTGGTCACCTTCTCAAAGAACTCAATAAAGTTTGTGAGGCATGCCCTATTCTTCACAAAACTGTGCTGACTATCCCTAATCAAATTATTCTTTTCGAGATGATTATAAATCCTCCCTCTTATAACCTTTTCCAACACTTTACCAACAACTGAAATAATTACCTGGGTTGTCTCGACTCCCCTTCTTGAACAGGGGAACCACATTTGCTATCCTCTACAAGGGACAGGTGATACTACTTGGAGTATTCCACAGCAGTGAGGCCAGTCCCATCCTTTGCAATACTGGGGACAGGTAAAACCGCAGTATGTCGTGACACTTGGTGTTTACGTATCGAGGGTCTATGCACAGCTTGATGCGCCACATACAAAGGTGGCCATCAGGATGAGGGCAACATTAGATATGTTCTTCACCCTCTTTTCCAGTGTTTTGTACATGATGTCCCTGCTGACCTGGTCTATTTGAGGCTTCCAGATGAAACAGAAAATGGTTTGGTTGACTGAAATGCCAGCGTTTTAGGGGATGGGGCAGCCTGCACCATATACAACAACAGAGAGAGTATCTCACATCAGATGACCAGGTTTTTACCCACAATAGAGAGGGAGCAACCTCCCAAAGGACCAGTTTCACCTTCACCTTGGCGATGTGCTCCTCCCAAGGTTTTGTACATGACCTGGCCCCTTCTGGCTATATTCCCAGCACATTCAGGTAACCTGTCCTGACAGTGAAGGGAATGAAGGATTGGTCAGCCCACTTCCCAAAGAAGACAGGCTCCGCTCTTGCCTCAATTTACCTTGCCTCCTGAGGCCTGTTCGATCTGTCGCAAATGCTTATGTGTCTGTGCACTGACAGTGGATCTGAGCAGAAAACGGTGACCTCATCCATGTACAGGGAGCCTTTGACCTGCAGGCCTCCGCTGCCTGGAATAGTTCCCCCTCTCAGGCTCGCATCCTTCCTGATGGACTCAGCAAAGGTCTCTAAACAGCACACAAACACGGCAGGAGAGTATGGGCAATCCTGCCTGACTCTGGATCTGATCAGGAAGCTGATTGCCACCCATTGTTTGAGAGTGTACTAACGCTGTTGGTAAAGAACAGTTGGATCAAAATGGAGATTCCCTCCCTAAAGCCCATTTTGGAGAACATATCCCATATGTGGGTGTGCGATATCTTGTCAATGGCCTTTTCCTGATCCAGGCAGATGAGCCAGGCCTTTCCTACGCGTAGGCGAATGTATCCCTGAGGAGCTGCCAGAGATCGTCCTGACTGGTACAAGCACAGGTTTAATCAACATGTATCACCCTGCCAGAGCAGATCTGACCTGCCTGGTGATGACCTTAGAACAGGATTTTGTAATGTGCAGTCAGCAATGATATTGGCCGCCAATCTTTAATTTCTTCCCTACCCCCCTTCCACTTGTAGATGAGGGTGATGATACCTTTCCTCATGGATTTGATCATGGTGCCTGGGAGAAAGCGAGAACTGCAAATGCTGGAGATCAGAGTCAAGAATGTGGTGCTGGAAAAGCACAGCAGGTCAGGCAGCATCTGAGGAGCAGGAAAATTGACGTTTCGGACACTATTAGACGCACACTCCTGTATGCCTTCAGCAGGTCCTGGCCAGCCCAGTCCCACAGAGCCGAATACAACTCGTCACTTTTGGAGTTTTACTCTTTTCCAAATTGGTGCTGGGCCCTCTACTTTTTGTCATTTACATAAATGATTTGGATGTGAGCATAAGAGATACAGTTAGTAAATTTGCAGATGACACCAAAATTGGAGGTGTAGTGGACAGCGAAGAGGGTTACCTCAGATTATAACAGGATCTGGACCAAATGGGCCAATGGGCTGAGAAGTGGGCGGCACGGTGGCACAGTGGTTAGCACTGCTGCCTCACAGCGCCAGAGACCTGGGTTCAATTCCCGCCTCAGGCGACTGACTGTGTGGAGTTTGCACATTCTCCCTGTGTCTGTGTGGGTTTCCTCTGGGTGCTCCGGTTTCCTCCCACAGTCCAAAGATGTGCAGTTCAGGTGAATTGGCCATGCTAAATTTCCTGTAGTGTTAGGTAAGGGGTAAATGTAAGGGTATGGGTGGATTGCGCTTCAGCGGGTCGGTGTGGACTTGTTGGCCCGAAGGGCCTGTTTCCACACTGTAAGTAATCTAATCTAATATAAGTGGCAGATGCAGTTTAATTCAGATAAATGCAAGGTGCTGCATTTTGGGAAAGCAAGTCTTAGCAGGACTTATACACTTAATGGTAAGGTCCTAGGGAGTGTTGCTGAACAAAGAGACCTTGAAGTGCAGGTTCATAGTTCCTTGAAAGTGGAATCGCAGGTAGGTAGGATAGTGAAGAAGATGTTTGGTATGCTTTCCTTTATTGGTCAGAGGATTGAGTACAGGAGTTGGGAGGTCATGTTGCGGCTGTACAGGACATTGGTTAGGCCACTGTTGGAATATTGTGTGCAATTCTGGTCTCCTTCCTATTGGAAAGATGTTGTGAAACTTGAAAGGGTTCAGAAAAGATTTACAAGAATGTTGCCAGGGTTGGAGGATCTGAGCTACAGGGAGAGGCTGAACAGGCTGGGGCTGTTTTCCCTGGAGTGTCGGAGGCTGAGGGGTGACCTTATAGAGATTTACAAACTTATGAGGGGCATGGATAGGATAAATAGGCAAAGTCTTTTCCCTGGGGTCGGGGAGTCCAGAACTAGAGGGCATAGGTTTACGGTGAGAGGGGAACGATATAAAAGAGACCTAAGGGGCAATTTTTTCATGCAGAAGGTGGTACATGTATGGAATGATCTGCCAGAGGAGGTGGTGGATGCTGGTACAATTGCAACATTTAAGAGGCATTTGGATGGGTATATGAATAGGAAAGGTTTGGAGGGATATGGGCTGGGTGCTGGCAGTTGGGACTAGACTGGGTTGAGATATATGGTTGACATGGACGGGTTGGACCGAAGGATCTGTTTCCATGCTAAACATCTCTATGACTCTATGACCTAAAGGGCATTGTTCAGTTTGTCCAGAGATAATGACCGGTCCAGCCTCTTCTGCATGCTGTTGTCTTAGACCTTCGTGATGGAGGTCAAGAACAATTCTGAGGCCGTTCTGTCTGTGGGCTTTGTGTCATACATCCTGGCATAAAAGGATTTGCTGCTCCTCAGGATGTCAGACTGAGATGACACTACTGTGCCAGCTTCTTCCTTCAGGCTGCTGAGCAATGAGCTCTCCTTGTGCACCTTCTGGAGGAAGAAATATGAGCACGTCTCATCCTGTTCCACAATGTAGCAGGTAGCCGTCCTGCTCCTCCCTGGGGAATGTTGGGGTGGGGTGTGTGTTGGTGAAAGTGGGGAGTTGTCCTGCTGTGGTGTTGTCGGGGTGGGAATGAAGCTAGCAGGCTCTCATTCTCAGTCTCACAGACGGACTGTCAGAGCATCATGGCTCCCAGTTGCCTGGAGCTGTGGTGTGGCGTGTTCCCCCCTGGTTCTCACCATCTGGAGGTTGGGGCTTCCCAAGCCCATCAGGGGGTCAGGGGTTTCCGGTTTTGGAGAGCGTGGGGAGGAGTCATAGGGGTGCTCCTTTTTTTGGTGATCGCCATCCCTCTGCACACCTCTGTCACCAGAGGAGCTGCTGGTGTGTCTATTATGCAGCTGACTCTTTCCATTTTGCTGTGGGACTCTGACATGATTTTCTTTTCCGGTTGTTTCTCACTGAATCCATTCCACCTCCTCCTTGGTTTCCTCCTCCTCCATCTGTCCAGGTAGAGGTTGTGTCATAGAGTCATAGAAACAGACCCTTTGGTCCAACCTGTCCATGCTGACCAGATATCCCAACCCAATCTAGTCCCAACTGCCTCGTCAGGTAGCCTCATCTCCCTCCGATCATGAAGCTAGAGGGTGGGTGGAGGATGTCCCAACTGACATCCACCTTCAGGGTCACCTTGACCTGCTGCTTGCTAGTCCAGATTTTGAAGGAGTCCACTACAACAATCCACAAAAACTGACTTCACAGAGAATGCCCCATCAACTAGTGATCCTTCCTCCAACCTTCTTCACAGTCATCCAGACCGGGTTTGGGATTCCCTGGGCTAGGGCACAGCTGGTCGCTGAAGCCATAACTCTAGGTTGGCTTTATCTCAAATTGGCATTAGGCTGAAAGCAGCATAGTGATCCACCAACAGCAGGTGAGCTCAACCAACAGTCCTCCAACATCCAATCACAATCTAGTAATGATCTCAATATTTTTGATGACTCACAACTTGATCAAGGTGTCTCCCCTGTCAGGTAAGTCCACTTCCAGAATGCAAGCAAGCAACAACTCAACCCCCTCTAGTTGGATGTTCTTCCTCATCACCGGGGATGATCTTCCACAGTACCCTTCACGCCCACACTGACTGCGAAGACCACTGCCAGAATGCAAATGAGTGACTGGTTAGATGTTAGTTGACAAGTTATACAGTCACTTTATGTCTGCAAATGAGTAGTTACTGTGTCCAATTATTTCTTTTAATAGAGTCAACAGCATTTGTTCTGTGAAAGCAATCTGGCTTTTGGACCAAAAGTTTGTGAGTCCAGAGACATCAGCATATGGTCTAAGCTGAAACTCTAATTCTCTAATAAAGGAGTGTTGCACTGTCAGAGACATTGTCCTTCCAATATTAAGCTGTCTGCTCTTTCAAGTGAATGTAAATGTCATTACTGGAAAACAGAGAAAGAAGGCATTAGCCTACTATCTCAAGTAGTATTGTATCAAGATTAACTTGATTTATGTGATGCAGTTTGTGGAATCTTGCTGTGTACAAATTAATAACTGCATTTTAAAAATGGAGAAGCTGAGATGACAATTCAAGAATGCTTTGTTGGCTGTGAAGTTTTTCTGATGTTCCTAAGAGTGTTATAACAAAGCAAATTCTTTCTTCGAAAGATGAGATTAGATTACTTACAGTGTGGAAACAGGCCCTTCGGCCCAACAAGTCCACACCGCCCTGCCGAAGCGCAACCCACCCATACCCCTACAGCTACCCCTTACCTAACACTACGGGCAATTTAGTATGGCCAATTCACCTGACCTGCACATCTTTGGAGTGTGGGAGGAAACCCACGCAGACACGGGGAGAATGTGCAAACTCCACACAGAGAGTCGCCTGAGGCGGGAAGTGAACCCGGGTCTCTGGCGCTGTGAGGCAGCAGTGCTAACCACTGTGCCGCCCATGAACACCAACACCAACATTAGCAGTTGAAAAGTGTGGTGCTGGAAAAGCACAGCAGGCCAGGCAGCATCCAAGGAGCAGGAGAGTCGGTGTTTCGGGCATAAGCAGACCTACTGAAAATAGTGGACAAAGGGAACTAAACCCAACCAATGTTTTATATTTCATTTCATTGAGGAACCAGATGAAAGTGTGAAAATTAGCCAACGAGAGAAAAACAAATTCCAAGCAAAGTTAGGCAGTTCCACCTAATATATTGATGCAGGCTCTTTCCTAGAGCAATCCAAACTAATGTGACTGCTTTCTGTCATCCATTTTTAGCCTGTGCCTTAGAATATTTGTCATTTTAAAATAGTAAACAGTAGATATTTTAATAAAGCTATAAATATTGTGCTTCTGTATGTGAACAGTGTGAACACACTGAAGACCCGCATTGCCCTTTCCCTCTGCAAAATCTAAAACGGTTTTACTTAACTTTTAAAACAAATGATTAGTCATTAATGCTTGTGAGGAGAATTTAAATTGCAAATGTATTTGTGGCACTTGCAGGCTTGGTTGTCTCATTACAGTCGTGATGTTGGTGCATCCAATCTTGACAGCTGACCCACTTTACAGATAGACATCCGGCATGCTAGCACACAGAATTCCAACAAATCTGTAATTCCAAATAGCCTAAAAATATGCAGCTGCTTATAAATGTCCTCTCCTCTCCAAGGGAGAATGAAACTTCATACACAAAGGTTTAAAAATACAAGACCATTTGTTTCAGTGGCCATTTTCAGCTCTACTTCAAAAGAAAAAAATGCAAGAGCAAGGAATGCAAATCTACGTTTAAAACAATGAGTGGAATCTTGTTGACCCACATGAATTCAAGAAGGAGACAGGAGGACTTGTAATTTAGGTGCATCACTGTCCAGCCAGATACCTGATGCATCTTCTCAAGTAGCCATGATGTGGAGGTGCTGGTGTTGGACTGGGGTGGGCAAAATTAAAAATCACACAACACCTAGTTATAGTCCATCAGATTTATTTGGAAGCACTAGCTTTCAGAGCGCTGCTCCTTCATTAAGTATTTGTATCAGGCAACTACCTGATGAAGGAGCAGTGCTCCGAAAGCTAGTTCAGAGGAACCTTGATTATCCAAAAGACACAGGCAGGGAGTATGTCATTCAGTTAATTGAGTGCAGATAACATTGTTAGCTAAGCACTGGGACCTTGCAATCTTGTTCAGATAATCCGAAATTCAGTTTATCGAATGCTGGATAATCAAGGTTTCCCTGCACTTCCAAATAAATCTGTTGGATTATAACCTGGTGTTGTCTCAAGTAGGTACTGAGCAGGAATATCCATGGGCAACCTTTCTGTTGTATTTGTACTTGAGACCTTTAAGTGATGAAGTAACAAACATAAAAGCAGATTATCGAAATGGCAACAGACAAGGAGTGCGGAAGATGCAATGAGACCTGGGTGTCTTTACGCACCATTCTGTTGGGAACATCAGAATGTCACAAAACACTTCACAGCTAATAAAGCATTTTTGAATTGTCCCCTCTGCTGCACCATTTTTAAATGCAGCAAATAACTTACACAAATGCACCAGTTGCTGAAAGCAAGCACGAAGGTTCAGCAAGTAGTGAAGAAGGCAAAGGCTTTCATAGTGAGAGGATTTGAATACTTTTTTTTTATTCATTCAGAGGATGTGAGTGCCCTTGGTTAAGCCAGCATTTATTGTCCAACCCAAATTACCCTGGGGCAGTTAATAGTCAAACAAATTGCTGTGGATCTGCAGTCAGTTGTAGGCCAGACTTGATAAGGATGGCAGATAACCTTCCCGAAAAGATGTGGGTGAACCAGAAGGTTTTTTACAACAATCAGCAGTTGCTATTAAGCCAGTTCCTTATTTCAGATTTTTATTGATTTCCAATTTTCATGCAGAGATGTGTACTAGGCGGCTTATTTGCCACATTACAACTGAATTATACCTCAAAAGCAATTTTTTTGATGATGAAGTACTTCAGAACTTACTGAAGGAATCAAAACATATATAAATGTACGTTCTTTTTCTGTCTCATAAACGTTAAAAAAACCTGTTGCAGCATTAGTTTACAATTCATTGTAAATTGTATAGGGCCATGCTGAGAAGATAACTGGAGTTGTGTGCGCGGTTTAGGTCTCCTTTATCTGAAGAAGAATGTTTTGGCAATGAAAGGAGTGCAACAGAGGTTTGCCAGACTGATTGGTGGCAGGGCTGGTGTATGAAGAGAGACTGGATCTGTTACGATGATATTTACTGGAGTTTAGAAGAATGAAGGGGGATCTCATCGAAACCTATAAATTTCAATGAGAC
This sequence comes from Chiloscyllium punctatum, assembly GCF_047496795.1. NCBI lineage: Eukaryota > Metazoa > Chordata > Chondrichthyes > Orectolobiformes > Hemiscylliidae > Chiloscyllium > Chiloscyllium punctatum. Next base: position 32,812,255 of record NC_092786.1, read on the forward strand.
AATAGGTCATTCTGTTATAATGCGTGTTTCGTCAATGTGAATTCGCTATAATGCAATTGATGAGTTGGGGACACTTTTTCTAAAGTGCGAACTTTTAAAACATGTATTGGCTGTAATGCGATTACATCGGCAACACTTTAAGAGTTGTTTCTAAAGCACAATTTTTCTAGAAAGCAGGTTGCACAAGAACGCAACCATCATATTACAGAAGAACTGACTGTACACAGGGTAAATGCTAGAATGATATTCCTGAGGACTAAGTTGTTCAGAACCAGATTTCACAATCTAAAGTTATGGGGAAGTCCACTAAGACTGAGATCAGGTGAAATTTCTTCATCCAGAAAGTGCTGAGTTTGTGGAATTTACTGCCATGGAAAGAGATTGAGGCCAAAACATTGAATGATTCAAGAAGGAGTTATATTTAGTTCTTAGGGCTAAAGGGATCAAAGGCAATGGGGAGAAAGCGGGAATTGTGTTGGCTGATCATCCATGATCATATTGAATCGCAGAGCAGGCTCAATGAGCTGAATGGCCTAATGTTTCTGCCTTTTTCAAAGCATTTCTATGTAAGCAATTATCTAAAGGCCATTTAAGGCTCTATGCCTTCCCCGGTTGCTATTTTCTCTGCTCTAGACAGGACAAATAAGAGGCATCTCACCTGACAGGTAAACCTTCACGGGCCACATGAGGGATACCTTGATCTATACTAATTTGATCAAGGTCATATATGTGAGGCAGGAGTTTCACAGCGATAGCTGAACTCCCTGCCCTTGTTTCTAACCCTCATGGTTCCCTCTCCCAACTACACCCACCATATGAGTCACACTAGAACCTCCCAACACCAGTTCCGGAGTGGTCCCTGGATGCATAGTCCACCCAGGAAGTCCAAGGGGTGCTGTAACAGCTTTGTGCAAGGTGCTGCCAAATTCTAAAGCCACTAATTCCTGATTGACCTATAGCTCAAGGCTGCCAGGGCACCTTATTCTAGGTTCCTCAGACAGGAGGAAGGCCAGCAAGCTGTCAGGTAGACAAAAGCTTTGGTGGGTGTTCTTTTTAAAAGTCAGCATGAATTTCTTGGCTCTTCTGCAGGCAATGTGCAAGGCACAGAGTCACACCACCTATATGTTAACATTGATATTCATGTCCAATGGTTTTGCTTATTTGAAAACAGACCTAACATCACATGCACAGTGGTTAGCACTGCTGCCTCACAGCATCAGAGACCCGGGTTCAAATCCTGCCTCGGGCAACTGACTGTGTGGAGTTTGCACATTCTCCCCATGTCTGCGTGGGTTTCTTCCGGGTGCTCTGGTTTCCTCCCTTAGTTTAAAGATGTGCAGGTTAGGTAAATTGGCCATGCTCAATTGCTCGTAGTGTTAGCTGAAGGGGTAAATGTAGGGGAATGGGTCTGGGTGTGTTGCTCTTCGGAGGTTCGGTGTGGACTTGTTGGGCTGAGGGGCCTGTTTCCACACTGTAAATAATCTAATATAATCACACCTCTGACATACGGTATCTTTTCAGATGGTTTATATAATCCTGATTGATTCCAACATAAATCTTCACAATGCTGTCAATGAAATATAGTAATGGCATGACTTATATCCATCCAGTTTGCAACTGCTAATTCCCTATATGGTGCTTACTGCAACCCCTGCCTGAATTACTGTCAGAAAGGCTTATTCCACCTACTCTGTGCTGTTTGGTGGTAGAATATATATTATGCTGTGTATGTCTGTCATATGTGTTGCTTGTTGTAGAAAGCTCAAAAGTACAGCAGAAATGGGTACTGCAGATGCTGGAGATTAGAGTCAAGATTAGAGTGGTGCTGGAAAGGTACAGCAGGCCAGGTAGCATCTGAGGAGCAGGAAAAATCGACGTTTTGGGCAAAAGCCATTCCTGATGAAGGGCTTTTGTCCGAAACTTCGATTTTTCTTGCTCCTCTGATGCTGCCTGGCCTGCTGTACCTTTCCAGCACCACTCTAATTTTGACTCAAAAGTACAGCATTCTAGTGATTGAAATCAGCATTTTACAGGCTTTATCCAGGACAGGATGGTGTGGACATAATTTTGTTAAGCAACTATTGACAAACATAAAACTGAAAGAACTGTGGATGCTGTACATCAGAAACAAAAACAGAAGTTGCTTGAAAAGCTCAGCAAGTCTGGCAGCATCTATGAAGAGAAATCAAAGTTTTGGGACCAGTGACCCTTCCTGAGAACTGATGGTAGCTGGGAAAATGTTGGTTTATATGCAGAAGAGAGGCTGGGGGGGAGAGGCTAAGCAGTAAAGGACAAATAGGGATGGAGCTCAAGGAGAGAGAAGAACAATTGGACATACAAAGGAGTCAATAATGATCTGGTTGGAAGGGTGAATAGTAATTAATGGAGACTGTTAATGGCTAACAACAGATCATGTATAATGGCAGACTATGTGAAAACATTGCATGCAAGTAACAATAATATGTGCAATGTTATTTTACAATATTATATAATACATTCAATACTTGCATTCCAATTATCAACCAAATCAACAGCACTATATTTACTCGTACAGATTCTTGTGGCTTCTCTGATCTGTAGGTTTGATATAAGAGTTATCACATAGTCTGCCATTGTACACTACCTATTGTAAACCACTAATAATCTCCATTAACAGCTATTCACCTTCCCATGCCAGATTGCTATCGACTCCTTTGTCTGTCCAACTGTTCTTCTCTCTCTTTGGGCTCTATCCCTATCTATCATTTACTCCTTACCCCCTCCCTCACCCTATCTTCTGCATATAAACCAAATTCTTCCTAGCTATCATTAGTTCTGAGAAAGGGTCACCAGACCTGAAACATTAACTTCGATTTCTCTTGACAGATGCTGCCAGACCTGCTGAGCCTTTCCAGCAACTTCTGTTTTTGTCATAGACAAACATAGCTCCATGAAGCTAATATTCCACTGTTGGAATGCAATGCATCTGAGGCAATTCCACTCAATCTTCCTCCGTGAATTGGAATTACTGAAATAGGCTTACATACCACATCTTAGCCCAACAATAGCAATACAGACAATTTCTTTCCAATTTCAAAAGCTAAAAACTGAACCAATTTCCCTGGTGGTTGAGTTGGACAGTTTTGCTCAAGTTGCCTCAGGTACAGAAAACTTGCCAGAAGGGTTTCTTTTTGCTTCTGTGTAAGCCAACATTGTGATAATTCTCCAAATTAAGGCTGACAGATGAATGGTTTGTTCAAAAGCCATCATATTCTATCTTCCAAGCAAAGGCTGTGGCATGAATGCAAATACATGACTCTGGGGAGTGAATAGATTAGGACTGACAATTTTCTATTCTTTATATTGCAGCAGTAAAAACATTGCATGCAAGTGGCAATAATATGTACAATGTTATTTTACAATATGGCATAATATATTCAATTCTTGCATTACAATGTGCAACCCTTTCTACAGCACTATATTTACTGATACAGATTATTGTGGCTTCCATAATCTGCGGATTTGACATAAGACTTTAAGATCGATAGACACTGGCTCCACGTGAGTGCATTTGACTCTGCAGCTGTTTAAAAATTCCACTTTGAATTGTATGTTTCACTTTGTAAGAAATGAGAGCTATCTCTGTATGCTTTCTGCATGAAATGAGAAGATCAGGCTACAGTACAGGAATTTATTGCTAAACATCCTTGTGGTGAATGGAAAGCATAATATCTGATAATTAAACAATTCCATATTTTAAAATAAACTGTTATGACAATGCAAGAGATAATTACAGACTGCTGATTTTAAAAGTATATTATTTGATGCAACATTTTCTTGTACACAATATTTTACATCATTTTGACAATTTTACCAACACATTTTGGTTCATCAACGAAAGGAGAACAATCTATTATTGAATTACATAACGTCTTAAAAAATTAAAGCACAGTCGCACAATATACAACTATTATGGAAGTGCTCCCTTTTCTGTACTTTTTTTAACAATTAATTGTCCATTTAATTTGTAAATGTATTATAACAGTTTCTGAAGTTTATTAAATTAACTTCTGATAACACTTTCTTCATTTAAGTATAGAATCAATTTTTGCAACTGAAGTGGGTAGTTCGAGCAAGAATTGCTGACCCTCTGGACCTCAGTGAAAATTACCCTAAAGTGAGCAAAGCTGGAAGCAGAGCACTGGCAGGTGACTGGTTCCAAGCCCATCTTGATTTTATGGAATGCCATCACAGTTTTTTCAGAAGCTGTTAGGCCCTCTTACCCTTCACCACTCACATCCTCTCATGCCACTCCCATTCTCTCTCATTCCCTCCATTCCAACTCATGCCCCTCACTCACTGCTCATGGCTCTGCATAGCATCCATGTCACCTCTTTAACTATTTATCCAGTATCTATCTAAAATGGCTGTATCTCAGAAGTTATATAGAGATAGAAATAAAACTTCTAGCCATCTAAGGCACCTCTCAGCTACACATACTTGTGAATGAAATCTCCAATTCACAAAATGATTCAAAGGTTTTAAATTTTCCTTAACTTCTATTCAGATCCCATATTAAAGACAGCTAAACCTTTAGGGGCCTTTTTAAATCATCAATCAAACTGTGAACTCAGACCCAATGCTGAGATAACTGCAACTTTTGAATTTTATCTAAACATTCAAACTCACGTAACGTTAGCACTTGGGAAAATGTCAACAAAGAAACTCCGCTAAAGTGGAAAACTGTCAACCAAAGCAAAGTTGCAGCCATTTTATTTAAATCTGTGACAGCTGCGTCTTCTTGTTAAGTTTAAAGAGCAGGAGATTTTAAAACTCCATACCCTGTTAGTTATACAGCCCTTATATTCCATTCAAGCATGTTTATGTCCACTGCACCAATCACCAACCTTTGAATCATTTTGCGAATTGGAGATTTCATTATCAAGGATGTGTAATTGTATCCCACACCATAGGTTAATGTCCAGGCAACAGCCAAAATGTAGTCTGTTTGATCTCAGTATTAGATGCAAGTGACCTTGCTGAGTTTGGGCCTTCTTCCTATCTGAATCACGTTCCATTCCCTTTCTTCCAACAGAAAATATCAATCTGTGAGAAACAAGGGTGGGATATCCACATCGGGTTCCATTGACATCTTTAAATGTTTATCGAAACTTTCTGGCTCTGAAAATGCTGTCCGTAGTCTTATCTCTTAAAATAGATATTTACTGGGTGGAAATGCCTTTAAAATGTTATAAACCTGCTCTGAAAAGTGTTTCCCAATTAAAACCACCAGCAAAATTTTTATATTTTTCTTCTTCATTAAATTTATTGCAATAATGTGATTGCAATCCACCAAGGATTAATGAAGAGCATTATTTGATTTTCTGGTATTTACTGACAGTAAATTACAGTTAAATCAAATGGTATTACAATCTAATTACCTTTATTTAAATCCAGGTTCAGTTTGTTCCTGTAAGTTTAAGTTTTATCTGAGATGAAAATGGTGGGTGTCTTGAAATAAACAACAGTGCAATATTTATGCAGAGTGGCCCACACAAGTTTAGCAGTAATACAATTTCATTTTATTTAAACATTCAGCGAGAAATATTTAATGTGAAAGTGTGCCAAAATATCAGAAAAGGAAACTATGTGAATAATTATTTATACAGGCTGAATAACAATAAGGTTAACCTCATACACTGAAAATAAGATGCTTTAAGAAAACTGTTTACCACGTTTGCTCTGACCATATTATAGTGCCATGGAACCATTACAGTGAAATTCCTGAAAAGTGCATTCTGTCATAATCTCTTACATTTATAACATTGGCATAAATCCTCCTAACAGGCTTTTCTTATTTATTAGTAAGCTTTACTTCTTAGTGTTTGAGACCATCATGGAATAAAAACGTATGATATAAAACTGTTGTAAGCACTTTGGATGTTACCCATTCCTATGTTCATTACATTTCTGAAAGCATGATCTGACAGTATTACATAGTGAATACTATTATTATAGGCGTCAATATTAATTCCATTCATCAATCACTTAGTGAGTACTCAGTTAGGTAATCTGTTATTACAAAATAGATGTCCAGCACATGTTCATATCAGCATTACAAATGGACTGAAGTAGTAAGAAATGAAAAAAAATGCACTTGTTTTGAAAATGCCTCCTGTTTGGATAAAATCCAGTGAAACACAACAAGAAATGTAACAAAGAATAGGTCTGATTCTTTGCAGAACTGTTGCATATTATGAGGCAGTCGTCTTTACATTCAGGACTTCTTGTTATTTTTGCATTGCATTTTTGAAATGCTTACATTGCTTGCTGGCTGTAGTGGCACACCAGTAGTTTAATGATCAGCTCCTGGGTCTCTTGTTGTAGTACAGAGAAACACCATTTCTGATTGGTGGCATTGTACCCATGCACTTTAGACCATAAGAAATAGGAGTGGAAGTAAGGCCATTTGGCCCAACAAGTCCATTCCGCCATTCAATCATGGCCGATGAGCATTTCAACGCCACTTACCCACACTCTCCCCGTATCCCTTACTTCCTCACGAGATTAGGAATTTATCAATCTCTGCCTTGGAGACATTTAACATCCCAGGCTCCACTGCACTCCGTGTCAATGAATTCCATAGGCCCACCACTCTCTGGCTGAAGAAATGTCTCCTCATTTTCGTTCCAAATTGACCCCCTCTAATTCTAAGGCTGTGTGCATGAGTCCTCGTATCCCCACCTAACAGAAACAATTTCCCAGTGTCAGTCCTTTCTAAGTCGTGCATTATCTTGTAAGTTTCTATTAGATCTTCCCTCAACCTTCTAAACTCTAATGAATACAATCCCAGGATCCTCAGCTGTTCGTCATATGTTTGGCCTACATTCCAGGGATCATCCATGTGAAGCGCCTCTGGACACGCTCCAGTGCCAGTATGTCCTTCCTGAGGTGTGAGGCCCAAAACTGGACACAGTATTCTAAATGGGGCCTGACCAGAGCTTTATAAAGTAGCACATCACTGCTTTTACATTCCAACCTCTTGAGATAAATTACATTTGCTTTCTTAATCACGGACTCAACCTGCAAGTCAACCTTTAGAGAATCCTATACTAGCACTCCGAGATCCCTTTGTACTTTGCCTTTATGAATTTTCTCAGTTTAGAAAATAGTCCATGCCTGTGTTCTTTTTTCCAAAGTGCAAGACCTCACATTTGCCAGGGTAAGACATGCATTTCAGTCAACAACAGAGCTCTTTCTTTAAACCTTATACCACAGTTTCAATGTTAGCTTACACAAACTTCCATAGACTCATTAACACTTTCATGTTACTCCTTTTTGAGGTTCCTGGCCCCTTTCATCTTCGGATAATTTTGAGTGTTACTTTGTCCACTTAACTTGACATAGTAAGCTTGCTGACTGGTAAGCTTGCTGACTGCTCCAGTCAATTTTCACCAGAAACTGATCTGGCCTGATATTTATTTTTGAGCACATGTATGTAAATTTGGCCCTACCTGAGGTGGGATGGGGTTCTGGTCTCCAAACCCTCCCCATCTCACTAAGAGGGATGTACAGTGCCTTTCTATTGGATTAGCATTTTTCTTTCAATAACAACAAAAAAAAATTGCTGAGGATGTATTACAGATAAAGGGACAGATGTTTCTCTTTAGCACAGAAAGGTAAATCATTACGCAAATGGGAAAATCAGGTAGGTATGGATTGCAAACCACTAATGCCACCTGCCATGTTTTCATTTAAATGAACAGACAAAATAACTGGCTTTGTTATGGACAGCCCATTCTTCCTGGTCCAAATTGTCACTTAAGTGCCATACATCCAACACTTGCTGTCTAAGTGTGAAAGAGGAATAGCTCCCCTGTAAAAACACAGTAGAAAGAAAAATCAGTCAGTCATGCCAATGTATACAGCACACTCCTGAATAACGAACCATATGGCACAGTGTGACTTTTGCAGCAGATTTTGCAGTTCAGGACCTAACACCCATAGTGCAAAAGTTTGCAGAAAAGTTTAGTGCTGTTGGTGGAATAAACAGAAAATGTTAACTAGTGGGGATGTTTGGAACTCTTTCGCATAACACTGTTACTGCAGCACAGTTACAAATCACAATGGAAAAATGTCCAAAAAGATTCTTTTAATTTTTGCAATTCTTCCAGTTCTCACGTAAGCACCTTTTTAAATTCTTATTCCTGGAACATAGAACAAAACATACTATCCATTAAGATTGAAATTTCCTCTTAATGCAATTAAACTGTAAATTGCTTGTTGTAGATCATTGCTGCAGGTAAAGTAAGATTAATCTTATTTTTTCACAATCAGTACTGTGATAAAGGGTAAACATAACATTTTAACAACATTTCTTTCATTGAATATCTAGGAGTTCATCAACAGTGCAACACCATTACAGTAAAAGTTGAAAATGGCAAAAGTAGAACTGAGATGAAACAGATCCACCATAACCTTTCTTCCATCCAATTCATTAACAGAAAAATTATCAATTCTGTCTTATGGGATAACAAAGATATGGATACCTAAATCAATAAAGAATTGATTTTTCACAGGCAACCCACTTCAACATAAGCTGACGACTTTATATTAGGTGACTGTAACTCACTGACCCTCAAATCTCTTTTGATGCGATAGATAGCAGTGTGAACCAGGCAGAAGGGATCAGAAGAACGGGTGAACCACTCAGGCACAGGACCCCCTGCCCTCCCATCCCCCCCTATTCCCTGAAGGTGTCATGTGACAAAAGTCCATGTATTATTCTCCCAAAGAAGAAAGAAGGGCCAATGTGCTGGCGCAGGCTGATAGAGATGTCAGAGGCGCTTGAGTAATCTCATGACGCCTTGGCCCAGTGAGGGGGCAGAGTGGGATTGCAGTTGGCGTGGTGTGACGGGCAAGACCACCCCGATCAAACCTGTGAGGGGCAGCCATTTGGACAAATCAAAGCAGAAGAAAGTAATTTTCAATAAATTAAAGAAATCTCCATGGAAATTAGCATGAAACACTTTATAATCTTCAGCTTTTCATTGCCGATAAGGGTCACTGGTTTAAGTTCTTTCTTTCCTTCTTCTTAATTATTCCCTGGCAGTGTATAGGCTTTTTTTTCCCTCTTCTGCATTGCTTTCTATCTCATGTACCTTCTCACATTTTGCTCAATGTTGAATGTCAGCAGTATTAAACAACAAATCCACAGCCTTCTGTTTAACAAGCTGCTACTAGTTAACTAAGTGCAGTGTCTGCAGCAATGAGCGAGTTAGAATGAAAGGTACACAATTTTTATGCTCAAAGTTCTTCCGAACAGCTCACTGATTTTTTTTAAATGAAGCCAGTCAAATTTCTGTGAAGGCAAAGGGGCCAATGTAAAGGATAATAATATTGTGTGGATGTACATATTTTGAATATAAAAACAATTACAAACCTTCAGGAATGTGCAGCCACTTTAACATTCAAACTCAAGGCTCTTTCTATTACGGACTGGGGTTCCAGTCAAATGTTTTCACAGGAGGCTTGGTTTGACAGCCCAGTCTCCCTTCTACAATGAAGGGATCTAAAGCACTCACTCTTCTCTAGTGTTATCACACACTGTAGGCCCAATAGTGCTACATTCGTAATGAAACAAAATTACATCTCAGCAATCCTTCCCTTGTGGGTGGACTTTATTTTGTAGAGAGAAAGGAAGGACAGGAGCAGGAAGTTGATTTAAACTTTTTGTTAACTGAACTATTTGGCAACTTAGAAGACATTAGATTTCTCTAATTTCAGCAAAAAAGGAATATTTAATTGTGGTCTTCAAAAGTAATTACTTAAACGGATGTTGAGCATCTTAAGCCTAACCCTGTTTAACTTCAGAGTATACCTTCAACTTTGCATTACCCAGGAATGGGCAATCTGGAGGTAACTGTACAGGAAACATAGCTGCTTTCTCACAAATGGTGAGGCACATTTGATCATTTGCAATAGCTGAAGTCAAATGTAACAAGAAAATGAGAAGTCACATTTAAATCAATATTGAATAATAAGTAAGAATTAAAACACAGCAAACAGTATTTATTGAAATAAGATTTGACTGAATATCTTGGGAAAAATAGGGAGCAGTGTAAAATATGTCATAAGCCTGAGATAACACTCAGGAAATTGGTTTAAGCATTGTCCTACATTTGAATTTCCCATGCACGCAAACTTTTAATAGCATTTGCACATGCCTACTCATGCAACCAAAAGCTGGGTTTGTGTACATGCCTAGCTCTCCATTATATGTCAGGTGCTAGTGATCAAATTAGCTTGCTAAAATGAAGTTGGCAGTTGAAAACACTGTATTAAGTCACAGGTAAGTGTTACCTAGTTAAACCTAATGAAATATCGCAAGTACTTATGCCTAATCATGTACAAGTGTACATTCCTGAAAAGTTTGTTAAATGTTACTGTGAATAGGTTACTCATTAGCACTAATTAAGCCTGCCACAGACCCTCAGGTGTTTAATAAACTTGTTCAGTAAGACTAAGTTTATTTGAATATCCTTCTGCTCTCACTTTACGCTTTAGTGCCTTTGTAGAGCTGTTGTAGAAAGAAAGGAAACTGCTGTGTTTGGAATGGATAATGGTACAACAATCACAATCCAATTTCTTAAGCACACTCCATAGATAACATGAATTTATGTCTGTGGACAGTATGTAAGTACTGATTTTTAAGAAAGAAGAATGCCCCATATTTACTTATTCAATTAGCTGGGAATAGTATTTGTAAATCAACTTGACTAATAGATTCTTTTTTTAAGAAATCATTTTCAATCACATAAATATTTACAAAATCTACATTCATGATATATGTGTTAATCAAGCAACAATTGATATTGTGTGAAGAAAATTGTTCAAGCATGAATTTATACTTCTGACATTTTATTAGTGGTAAACATTTTCCTCAATTCAAAGCTATTCCAGTTAGATGTCTGCAACAAACAGTATCAAAAAGCTCTTAAATCTATTGTTTAAATCAACTATAATGCATCCAAGGTTAACATGAGAAATGCAAGAAATATATTTTATTTAAAAACAAAGTTATGGAAGTCACTTATGGCTTTCTTTGCTTAATCCTAATCCAGCAACATCTTTTATTTTGACACTGGGTAAATTTAAATATATGAGAAAATGCTTTGACCTTCAGCCAACATTCATCTGTTTTATGGTTTCCAGCAGGACTGAATGATGGATCCTTAATTCTATCGACATCCTAAGGTTTCTGAAGCTCGAAAAGGTAAAATGAATTTATTTACATTGTGCAAGGCAAGAATGTCTAACAGGAACTCCTTGGAGCTATCTCTCTTTTAATTATACCTCAACCACTTTCAGAAATGAAGTCAATCCAAGCCACACGCTTTAACAAAATTTTAATAATCCTGCAGCATTGGATTAATTGATAACAAAGGCATTTCAAAACTTGATCAGAATAGCAATCTTTTTTAAAAAACTTGTAAAAATTACAGATTTTAATAAATGTATAATTTTAAACTTTTATTTGTAGATATATATTAATAATTAATTTATAACTAACTGCTAATACTTAATTATAAAAAATGCCCAAATATTCTGCTTTTACTATAACCTTTAGTGGTGGATATTTGTACTGAGAGAAAAAAAAGACATTTAAAGGATAACCTATAGCAATTATTCTACAGGGCTTTTGAAGAGCATAGTCTAAACATAGGTTTTTGTAAAGTATGTTTAGACCTTCTACCTTTGATTAATGTTTTAATAATCATTTAGAAGGAAGAATTTTAATTGAATTTTAATATCACTGCATTTGTTTGCACAAGTGTTTTAAGTATGCCAGCCACTATTGAGCTTCTGATAATATTTACTGTTTCAAAAATGCTACACTTTGAGTCATATCTATATTATATAACTTCAGTACAAAATACTTAAAAGAATACTTAAAGCTTTTGAAGATAGCTACATTGGAGTTGGATAAAATCACACATTAATAATGTGCTCACAATAAATTCATTACCTGCAATCACTTTTGAAAGTTCGTTCTATTGACCTTTGCAAAAAAAAATATTGTTTTCATTCTAATTTATCTTTTCAAAAGTTCACTTTGCAGTAATCTATAATACTGCAAAATCAGCCGAATAGCAGTCAGTTCCTTCAGCCTAATGTCTGCTTCATTATTCTTTCACACCACTTCTTATCATACGATCAGATTGTGCAAAAGTAAAGCAGATTTTAAAAAAAATACAATTCAGTGAACAGGTCGGTTCAAAGGCTATAATTCAAAGTGAAGTGCTGCGATTGTCCAGGAACAGAGAACTTTCACTCTCTGGTTTGTGATGTCACAGCTGCTGGTTTGAATTGCAACCTTGTTAGTCACTACCAGTTATCTATTAGCCCATATGTAAGACACTGAACTGATTGTTATGCAACGTTAGCTTCGTTTTCATTGTCATTGAAATATTTGACAAAAGTGTGATAATGTCAGTTGCCTGTCTTTCATCAAAGTGACCTAAAATGGTAACCTGCTACACACATTTTTTTTTCTTTTTTAAAAAACTTCTTTCAAATATTAACTTCATATTTGGTCACACCAAGCCGCCGGCTGCAGTTTGCTGGGTGCTGGGTAGATGGCACTACAGCCATAGTGGAGATCAGACTGTCATTCCTCTGGGTCTTATTTCCATTATATGCTTGTAAATTAACCTGTCAATTTATCAATCAACACCATCTTGATTTTTTTTCATCCACGGTAGCAGTCGAAGTGAATTTGCCTCGTAAATAACTGGGAGCCTGTGTTTGTTAGTATTGTGAATGAGTTTATTATCACTTTGATGACTGCTATGAATCACAAATGCTGCCGGGAGGCTGATAAGGCAGTACGAGTTAACAGGGTTTAAGCCATTTTAGATGAGGAGGATAACCATGCATGCAAATAACATAAATGAAAAGAAAGGGCAAGCATGTTCCCCTGTTAGTGAACAATGTTAGAGCTGGACTGAAATGGTGCAATGGATGTACTGAAGAAGTCCTGTGTTGGACTTTTATGGATTTTTTTTGGAATACCAGTGATTTGGGGAAGATCGTCAAGACTTTACAAAGTGGAGAGGCTGAACCTCACCGCCTGTTTCACACAGAATATTGTTACAAAAAAAAGATCAGGACTCAACGGAGCCGAAGGATGCAATATTAAAAGTGAAAGCAGTTGTTCAGCATTTCATCTTTAAACCGGCAGCTCCATGATAATCGCCCCCCCCCCCCTGGAAAAATGAGAAGGAGGGGACCTCAATTGCCCTGAATCATCCTGCCTTTCATTTTTAAGTCTGTTCATTTTCTCCCAGTTCACATTATTAGCCTACACATGAGTGCATAATAAAAAAAAAGTGGTGCGAGATAGGCTTCCCTCAATAGCTGAAAAGCATTTCATTTCACTTGTTGTTATTTGCAAATGGTGTATTGTGAGAACGGTCGGCCCTTTGCAGTGGGCTTGGCGGTTGGTCTTTCACGTGAAGGGACAACAGCTGGTAATTAGTGTCAGCAAGCTTAGCCTAGCCTAACTATGTAAGCAGATTATTTCTGACTGGAAAAAATACTACAGCTGAGCTACTCAATGGACTATTTATGGTTATTAGTCCTGTTTTTAGCACTGGTACATAATTAACTGATTCATTTTCTTTCAGGGGTTTCTTAAGATTTTTTTTCCCTGAGATGAGAAACGTGGGAGTTCTCACTCCTGTGGACTTCTGGTGGTCTGTACTTGTGCATTGCACATGCTGAGCCCCATATTTTCATCTGTGCAAGGATGATTACCTTTACTGATTGGATTTCCCCCAACCATGCCTCCCTTACAGGAACATCTGGGGAGCCCCAGCCCTTCCAGGATTCTCAGTATATTGGCTGCAGCAGATACTGAAGATAAAAAAAAACACGTTGAAGGGTGGTGGCTGTTGAAGATAATTTATGATTAACCTGTCAAGGAATTCAGAGCTTTACTGTTTGACTCGAGAAAATAAACTAATGAGCAGAGGAGATATTTAAGATGTAATTAACAGTTGAACATCCTGTTTACCTATATACTTCCTTAAAGCTGAATTGAAAGGAAGCTTCAGGTAGGCAAATTAGATACTTTAAATACTGCAAATTTCAATACTTTCTGCACATAAATACACATGTGAGCAAAACATATGCATTATTTGTAAAATAAAAGCTTATCTTGAAGAAAAAAATAACTCTTTCAGCTAATGATAATTTGTTCCTTTTCTGAGTATTAGGCCTGTGATTTGGCACAGTGTCTCAAAATACTATGCTTACAATAACACAAATCAAAATTGACTTGTTTTATCCTGTTTAACTAAATGCCAACTGTATTCACTTCAGAAATCCTATCTGTGCTACTACTAGGATGACCAAGTATCGTATAAATCTGCAACATTATATTACACACAATATAACTATTTCACTAAATGTTTTCTTATAGTTTATATATGGCAGCCTACAATACTCACAAGAATGCAAGTGGAGTGAAATTCTGCTTCCTATTATTGGTACATAAATGTATTAAACTATTTGTTTGAATGTGTTGAACTATTTGCGTGAATTTCCTTCTGTCATGGTTTTCATAGACAAAAATATTTCAAACACACGTTACATTGCCAAGTTTCTGGTTAATTCTTCAGTTGGCCAAGGGAATGTCTTATGAATATGTTAACATCATATGGTAACACGTCAAAGTACAATTTCACTTCAAAGGACCAAAGAAAAGTTAGCATTGAATGTAAATTGACTTCACAAGTCACACTATATGGAATAATACTTTTATGCTGTCATAGTTTTAAAAGTTTTTTTATTGTTTTATTTTATTATTTCAAAAATATAAAGTTGTTGAATGCTTATTGTTAGCTCTGCTGGCTAAAAAGTATATTTTTCCTTGTAAGGTTTTCCTGAAAATTTGGACGACGTGCAAAACTGCTAAAGATTATGTTGGGGAGAAAGTAACAAAGAGTGAACAACTTCCACAGAAATGCTTTCTTAGTACTTTTGTTCAGAGTTATACACAATTACTGCCAACAGAGGTCAAAGGCTGCAAATGTATAGATGTGATTTTTGATAGTTTTGATTCCAGCCTCTGTATACCAACAAAAGTGATACTGCAATCTTAATACTATACACACCATTGGGAGAAACCATTTCATTTCATGCATTTAGGCATTTGTCTTGGAGTTGGCCATATAATACTCTTATTCAACGTGCTTGGAAGCAATAGGCAATTAAGGGGTTTGAAGGGGTGCTTTTCTGCCTGTGTGAAAGGTTTCAGGTGTGAAGGGCTTATTTTCAAGAGCACTGCAAATTTATAAAGCTTTCAGAGCCCCCTTGTAAAAGGGGGAGGGGGAGGTGAGGGCGCTCAAGTGCAATTTTCTATTCAGTGCCTGAACACTGTGCACTGTTTCGTGTGTGGCTGGTAACAAGGGCTACGGTAATGGCACAGACAGGATCCTTTGGCACAAAGCCTGAGAGGAGAAAGAGATTACTTTAAAAAAAAGTATAGGCAAATCTGAAGCAAGCATGACAAGTTGAAGAACTACTCAACAATTTCAACAGCCAGCCACTGGACTGTGCACACAGATACCTACTTAGTCTGAACACATTTTGAAGGACCGTTCAGAGTGTATCAAATGGTCAACACTTTTGCTGTTTCCCTTTGAGAAATGTGATATATATATAAATTGCAGATTACCAACTGTTACCTTTTTATTGCAATTTTACCTTGAAATTCCTGTGCAATACTCAATTTCACTCCATGTAAGAAGTTAACCAAACAAGACTGAGTTAAACAATCTAAAATCATATAAACAAACGTATCAAGTAATTTGTGCTTTGGAATATCATTCTTGTGTTCATGGCAAAATCATTGTCAAGACCATACATTCTGAAGAGTTTAATTCAATGTATTATGCTCTTTAATAAATATCACTCCAAATGCTTGCATTCAATTTTATCTTCCCTTGTTCCAACACTAGCCATTCTCGTTATTTTATAGGTAAGACAGGTAATCCAATCAGAACTCACTGAAATAGTTCATCAGGTAATTTCTTGTCCTTCTGCCCAGTGTTTAATATTCCTGAGATTACCTATGTTCAATTCCTTTTGATATATAGTTACTTATATCATACAAAATTGTACACATGCACATACATATACATATACATTTTATTTAGGTATGTAGTATAAATATATATATTATATATATATATCAGACTCCACATAATTAAAAGGGGTGTATGATACCGAAAAGTGCCCATTCTGCTCAACTAGTAACGAATGGTATTTATACTTTAGCCATGCTCAAAGACTTTAAGAATGTTTTGATTTCACACCTGAGTTTGTCTTTTTTTGCTAGATTACTTTTAATTAAAAATCCATTGATTAAACTAATATAATACCTTAAAATAGTAGTTGATATCCCATGATAATAAAAGGAATATATTGTAGTATAATAGGGATAGTATCAACAAAGTGCAATAAAAATGTCACAGCAAGTAGGTGTCAAGCTTTTAAATCATGTCTGAATAATTATTCCTTGAACAATTCTTGGCTATCGTCATGCTATTCAAATAGAACATTTTTCATCACATTTGTATAAGCATGAGACTTGTTATAACAGAAGCTATTAGGAATTGGATAAGTACAAAATGTTGAAATTAGCATGTAGCAACCGAGACTGAAAATCGCAAACACAAAGGAAAACTGACGGTTACTAGCAGCAGCCAAAAAAAAAACTGTGGAATCCCACAAAACATTTTTTTAGAAAAAACTTTTGGTTTGTCATATTGCACTCATCACTAAGCTGAGCATTAACAAATGGAAATAAGTTTGTGTTACATAATGAATCAAGAACAAGGAAAATCATTAGACATGTCTGTACAAAAATTTGTAGACGTCCAGGAGCCATTCCTTTTTAGCTAAAGAGTCTGTGCAAGTTGTCAGTCACGGTTTCAGGTATTCAGTTATGCTTGAAATTATGAAGAATTTTCTTTCATGATAAAGTACAACTCATCTCCGTGCAAATCTTGATGGCACTTGTTGATTTCAAGCTTTGTATCCTTACTAAAAATAGAAATAAAAATGATGGAAATCATTATTACAACAGTTACAATCTTTTGAATTCGCTTATAGTTTGGAATAAAATATTAAACACATGATAAAGCACAGACTCTTAAACTTTCACTGAAGTAAAATTGAAAGCAAACATGCTCTATTATGTGAACCTTCTGACCTGCAGTTATAGTGGGCATAAAGAGTATGCAGGCTAAGCACAGCTGGACAAGAGTACAGTTGATGAGTGCTAAAATTCTGATGAGATTAATTCAAAGCAAGTCTTTATGTTTTGTAATGTGTTTGAAAGTAGTTACGGCAGCTGTCTTTGGTCATTCTTATTCTGAGAATTCCAATCAATCAAAATTTCATCTCCGCAAATGCTGTCAGCATTATTGTTCAAATTTGGAGCGAGATTCTCAACATAAAATATCATTTTGGTAACAATATGTGCGATTGTAGGGGTATGAGCCTGGCATAGCATAAAAATGTCAACTAGCTTTATTTTTTACTATAATGAAAATAATATCTGATTAAACAGATGTGAAGTAAATGAAATAGTTCTTTTGCATTGTATGAAGTTGTGTTTGTTTAATAATATATTCAGTGATTTATTCATTTATAGTAGATAAGGAAAACACCATGTTTGTCCCAGGAGTGATTTTTTTTTCACAAATATCCCTGGAAGATGTCTTACAAACATCTTCCAAAATGTCTTTGGGTGGAGATAAATATCACTTCCTATGCAACATGAACTGTGATTCTCCATGATCTATGGCTTGGGAGATCTGCCAGTGTATTACAATATTTCAAGCATGTCTCAATGCTAGGAACCAGCTGAGTCACAAAGTTGAGGGTTCAAACCCTACTCCAGGGGCTAGAGCTTATGATCTTGTGGAGTGCCGAGGAAGTGCTGCATTGTTGGCGATATTATATTTCCGCTGAGATGTTAAACCATCTGTCTGTTTAGATGGATGCAATTGTATAACTTGAAATGCAGTTTCATAGTGTCAGCACAGGCTCAGTGCCACAGGATCATTTACATCCATCTGAGAGGACAGATGGACCTCAGTTTAACATGTCATCCAAAAGGCATTACCCTTTCAATACTGCATGGACTGTCAGTATCGACTAAACATTCATGATTCTGGAATGGTGTTTGAGCTGATGATTTTCTGACTTAATGACCAGGAAGCTGCCAATCTGAAACTTACCCTCTCATTTCCATGTACAGTGGCGGCAGAGCCAAGATGGTATCAGAATAAGATGCTCCAGCTGGAGCTCCACTGCTCCTCTAGTTCTTTTTTTCTTTCTTTCATTTTCTTTCATCATTTATGTGTTAGGGGAGTGGAAGAGCTGGCAAGCCCAGGAGGCAAATCCTGGAGCAGAAGCAAGCATGGGGAAGCAGACCCGGAGCGGAGGCCGGTGAGGGGGAACCGGTCCAATAGTAAAGGCTAATGAGGGGAAAACAGTCCCGGAGCGAGTCCGGAGCAGATGAAGCAGTCCCGGTACGGAGGCTGGTGTTTGGGGAAGCAGCCCCAGAGTGGAGACCAGTGCAGGGGAAGCAGTCCCCTGGGTGGAAGCAGCCATGTGGAAGCAGTCCCAGAGCAGAGCCTGGTGAGGGGGAAGCAGTCCGGAGCGGAGTCCGGTGAGGGGGAAGCAGTCCCAGAGTGGAGGCTGGGGAAGGGGGAGCAGTCCTGGAGCAGAGGCCAGGGAAGGGGGAGCAGTCCTGGAGCAGAGGCCAGGGAAGGGGAGGTAGTCCTGGAGCGGAGGCCGGGGAAGGGGGAGCAATCCTGGAGCAGAGGAGGTAGTCCTGGAGCGGGGTCTGGTGAGGGGGAAGCAGTCCTGGAGCGGAGTCCAGTGAGGGGGATGCAGACCCAGAGCAGAGGCTGGTGAGGGGGATGTAGACCTGGAGCAGAGGCCGGGGAAGGGGATGCAGTCCTGGAGCAGAGTCCGGTGAGGGGGATGTAGACCTGGAGCAGAGGCCGGGGAAGGGGATGCAGTCCTGGAGCAGAGTCCGGTGAGGGGGATGTAGACCTGGAGCAGAGGCCGGGGAAGGGGAGGCAGTCCTGGAGCGGAGGCTGGGGAGGCGTAAGTGAGTCCTGGAAGAAATTTACCTTGGAGTAGCTGACAGCTGGCACAGAGTGGCAGGAGCTGAGCAGGGACAGTAGTTGGACTGGGGCCTGGCACAGGTGGTCACGTATGGAAATGCCTGTACTGTAATGTTTATTTGTAATTTGTTTATCAGACTGTAATATCAGTTCTTTAACTCTGTCTTATTTCTAACTTATTCTTTGAACACTGCAAAATATTAGAGCTACTTTTCTTTTTTATTCCTCTTTTGTATCTAACCTTTGTACCTAGGTACTCTCTACCTAAGATGTTGCTGTAACATTTTTCACTGTACACAATAAGGGATATTCTAATTCTAATTCTAATTGATCGAGGTTGGAACTAAAAATGGAGAACGGTCTGAAGGCAATTCTGGAGATAAAGGAATGAGAATTTTCCTGGTACTTTGAGAGTAAGAATTTCACTTTTGGCAGGTCTCAGCTCCACATTTATTTCAGAAGAAGACTACTCCTCTATAGAGAAGAACATCTCTGGTAAGCCATCAGGAAGTAAAAGCATATCATCATCAATAAGGAAATAAATGTCTGAACTAGAATCAATACATTCTGTGTAAATATGTGGTCTGCAGATTAGCTGGAAAATAATTGGATAATAGCAGAACATTCAGAACACACCACTTGTTTACTAGTCTTAATCTCAGCCAAATATTCGGACTGATTAGATGTTGAGGGTTTAAGTTGTACAATTTCCTTCCCATTAGTTTCTTATCCTTTTCTTCAAAAGATCATCATTATCCTGCAGATGTTCTCCAACACAAGTGATGGCTTTTCTACAATAGTCTTTTGCAAATCTACTGAAAAATCTGTGTTTTCTCTCTCTTGAGTTCCTTTTTTGGATTTCTCATCAGCACCCTTTGACTACACTGGAATGTTTTCCTCAAATAATAACAAGTGATTTTCATGCTCTGAATATTTCAGTGAAATTGAGATGTCTTCCAACCTCAGAGCAGATCTTTCTTCTGTCAACTTCTCAAGAGCAATGGCTGCCTCAACACAGGACTTGTGGAAATTATCAGCCTTTCATTCTCAAATCTCTCAGGCTGATCATGTTGTGTGGCTACTAATATCTGGGTTTGTAGTCATGCAGTCTCTCTTAGGTGGTGATATTTCTCCAATTCTGTTACATTTGGTATGTTCAAGCTCCTTTTTGATGCTAGATTTTCAGCTTCTCCAAGGTACTCCACATATTTAGAAAGTCTAGAGTTTGGGTATCTCTTTGTTTAACAGAAAAAAACCCTGGAGTGTTTCCATAGCTTGCTGAAGTGACAATGACTAATGGCATAATCCAATCTAGATTTACATGCAACTTTTAAGACCATAAGAGATAGGAGCAGAAATTAAGCCGTTCAGCCCATCAAGTCTGCTTTGCCATTCAATCATGACCCTACAACCACATGGGGTTAATGTGGATTTCACTGGTTTTCTCATTTCCACTCCCTAAACATTATCCCAGTTCCAACTCAGCACCACTGTCTTGACCTATCACCTTGTCCCCCACCTTCATCTACCTATCACATTCTCAGCTACCTTCCCCCCCCAACCCTACCCCCCTCCCATTTATCTCTCAGCTCCCCCAGCCCACAAGCCTCATTCCTGATGAAGGGCGTATACCCAAAACATCGACTCTCCTGCTCCTCGGATGCTGCCGGACCTGCTGTCTTCCCAACCACCACACTCTCCCTCCTGATAAATTTCTCAACCCTATTCTCCTGCTTTCTCCCTGTAACCCTTGATCTCCTTGACAATCAAGAACTTATCTATCTCCATCTTAAATATATTCTGGCTGAAGATGTTTCTTCTTATCTCCACCCTAAAAGACCTTTCCTTTACTCTCTCTATCCTTGGATAGTTTTCATTCTCTAATTGCAATGTTTGAACAACCTCTCAGCTGGTTATTTTCAAAGTCTGTAGTTTTTCTCAGAATGTATCATGTTCATCTTGATGATGTTTATGCTTTCCTGGAAGGACATGTTACATACAATTAATCTCTGTTAATAGAGGTGAAGTACTATCAACCCTTTCTGAAATTTCACTGGTCCCAAATCTGGAAAATTCCTGAGAAATCTGATATACAATTGGAAACTCCAATAGTGGTGTCCACGTTGCTGCCTGAAGACAATTTTGAAACTTCACCCAAAAATTAACACGTGAATAACGAAGGGTTTTTTCAGCAGCTGGCCCTTTAATGTTAGAGCATCTATGGTTTGTGCCTGTTCTTAGCCTGCAACACTTTACCTGCTGCTGAGTTCCAACTTTACCAAAGTGATGTTCACCTCTGGGTGCCAGCAGCTGAGACCTCAGGATTCCAGATTCCTTCTGCTTCCCTGTAGTGAGGAATCTCTTCATCTAATTGTGATTGTTGCTGATACCCGAGCTTGGCAGCGCAGTCAAAATCCGAGGACAAATTATTATCCTTAAAAGGAAACAGCTGAGTTTTCTTCAACAGTACCACCTGAATCCAAAGCACAGAAAAGTCCAGGACCTCTGCTTCCACTAAATCGAAACATGAGTTGTAGAAACAAGGACAGAAGTTGCTGGAAAAGCTCAGCAGGTCTGATAGCATCTGTGAAGAGAAATCATTGTTAATGGGTCCAGTGACCTTTTCTCAGAACTCAGAACAATGGGTAGGTTCCATCTCAGTTATAAAAAAAATCCTAAACCTAGAATGCCCTCCTTAATGGGTTACCTTCAACTACAGCAGTACATTTCCCCCGCTGTCTGTAGCCTCTCTTTTGAGAGTAATAAATAATCTGCAGTCTTCTCCTGTAATGGAGTTTTTGCCTTGAACAGTGACTTCTGGTTAACTAAGTGAACTTTAGTGTCTTCTGCAACTGCTACATAAAGAATACTCGAAGTCACGTAGTATCTCTGCTTAATAAAGAGGAGTTAGGATAAGTATTTCGGTAATTTCCTCTTTTCTGTTGTAGTGAGTGTAGCATTCATCTGCACCCTTACCCCCTATCTGGTCCTAATACCTACTTTCAATTCCAAAATTGAATGGAAAATAATCTGAGATATTTGGGCATTAACCATCTAAAAGAATAGATATGTATATTTACAATTTAAAATAAGTGTTACTGCCATTAACCGTGATATCTGCATTTCAGAACTCATCTCGTGGACTTGCAAAACTGGAGAAGCTGAAAGCATATAGTATATCAATTATATCTCCTATCTCCATCCTCACTGATGGGGAGCCCAGCACATTGGTGAAAAAGATAAGTAATTGCATCTATCTTCAGCCAAAAGTAAGGAGTGCATAGTCAACCTTTCCCTCCTCCTGAAGTTCCAAGTTACAGCAGCACAAATTCTATTGTTCTGCCAAATCCACTGACTCCAAGTCTTATCAAGAAACAGTTAATGGCACAGGATACTACAAAGGCTGTGTCCTGACAACATTCTGGCAATAGCGCTGAATACTTGGCCTCCAGAACTAGTCTTAACCTATCCAAGTTCATACAATACAGCTACAATACTGGCATTTAGCTGACAATACGGGAAGTTGCCCAGGTACGTCCATACTCAAAATGCAGGAAACATCTAACCTGGCCAATTACTTCCCTATCAATCTACTTTCTATTATTTGCAAAGTGATGGGAGGAGTCACTGACAGTACCATCAAGCAGCAAAGTGAAAGTCACCGTTATTCCAGAAGGCTAGAAGCTGTTTTCTCATTAGGGAGAGATGACTGGCAGTAATTTTAACCTGAGAGTCACCATAGAACATTATGGCACAGTACAGGCCCTTCGGCCCTCAATATTGCGCCGACCTGTGAAAACAATCTGAAGCCCATCTAATCTACATGATTTTATTCTCAGCCATATGCCTATCTAATGGCCATTTAAATGCCCATACAGTTGGTGAGTCCAGTATTGTTGCAGGCAGTGTGTTCCATGCCCCTACTACTATCTGAGTAAGGAAACTACCTCTGACATCTGACCGATATCTATCACACCTCAATTTAAAGCTATGTCCCCTTGTGCTAGCCATCACCATCTGATGAAAAAGGCTCTCACTGTCCAACCCTCTGATTATCTTATATGTCTCAATTAAGTCACCTCTCAACCTTCTTCTCTCTAACAAAAACAGCCTCCAGTCCCTCAGCCTTTCCTAGTAAGAACTTCCTTCCATACCAGGCAACATCCTAGTAAATCTTCTCTGAACCCTTTCCAAAGCATCCACATCCTTCCTATAATGCGGTGACCAGAACTGTATGCAATACTCCAAATGTGGCCACAACAGAGTTTTGTACAGCTGCAACATGACCTCATGGTTCCGAAACTCAATCCTTCTCCCAATAAAAGCTAACACACTGTATGCCTTCTTATCAATCCAATCAACTTGGGTGACAACTTTCAAGGATCTATGTAAATGGACACAGAGATCTCTCTGCTCATCTATGCTACCAAGAATCTTATCATTAGCCCAGTACTCTGCATCCCTGTAACTCCTTCCAAAGTGAATCACGTCACACTTTTCCGCATTAAACTCCATTTGTCACTTCTTAGCCCAGCTCTGTAGCTTATCTATGTCTCTCTGTAACCTACAGCATTCTTTGTCACTATCCACAACTCTACCCAACCTTAGTGTCATCCACAAATTTACCAACCCAACCTTCTATGCCCTCATCCAGGTCATCTATATAAATGGCAAACAACAGTGGACCCAAAACAGATCCTTGCAGTACCGCACCAGTAACTGAACCCCAGGATGAATATTTCTCATGATCCACCACCCTTTGTCTTCTTTCAGTTAGCCAATCTCTGATCCAAACCACTAAATCACCCTCTATCCCATGCCTCCATATTTTGTGCAATAGCCTACCATTGGGAACATTACCAAATGCCTTACTGAAATCTTTATTCCTGATGAAGGACTTTTGCCCGAAACGTCCATTTCGCTGCTCGTTGGATGCTGCCTGAACTGCTGTGCTCTTCCAGCACCACTAATCCAGAATTTGGTTTCCAGCATTGCAGTTATTGTTTTTACCTCTATATGCACTACATCAACCGCTTTACTCTCATCCACTTGTTTGGTAATCTTCTCAAGGAACTCAACAAGGTTTGTGAGGCACAGCCTACCCTTCACAAAACTGTGTTGACTATCCTCAATCAACTTATTCCTCTCCAGATGATTATAAATCCTTTCTCTAATAACCCTTTCCAACACTTTACCCACAACCGAAGTAAGGCTCACAGGTCTATAATTTCCAGGGTTGTCTCTACTCCCCTTCTTGAAAAGAACATTTGCTATCCTCCAGTCTTCTGTCACTATGCCTGTAGACAACAATGACATAAAGATCAAAGCCAAAGCTCAGCAATCTCCTCCCTGGCTTCCCAGAGAATCCTAGGATAAATCCCATCTGGCGCAGGGAACCTAACTGTTTTTACACTTTCCAGAATTGCTAACACCGCCTTCTTATGCACCTAAATCCCGTTTCTCAGTAGCCTGTTTCTCAATATTCTCTTCGACCACATTGTCTGATGGTCTACATCCCAGGGTACTGAAGGAGGTGGCCAAAGAAATCGTGGATGCGTTGGTGATTATTTTCCAGAGTTCGATGGATTCAGGATCAGTTCCTGCGGATTGGAGGGTGGCTAATGTTGTACCACTTTTTAAGAAAGGTGGGAGAGAGAAAACAGGAAATTATAGACCAGTTAGTCTGACCTCAGTGGTGGGAAAGATGCTGGAGTCTATTATAAAGGATGAAATTACAACATATCTGGATACTAATAATAGGATAGGTCAGGGTTAGCATGGATTTATGAAAGGGAAATCATGCTTGACTAATCTTCTGGAATTTTTTGAGGATGTAATTCTGAAGATGGACGAGGGTGATCCAGTAGATGTAGTGTACCTGGACTTTCAGAAAGCTTTTGATAAAGTCCCACATAGGAGGTTAGTGAGCAAAATTAGGGCGCATGGTATTGGGGGCAAAGTACTACCTTGGATTGAAAGTTGGTTGGCTGACAGGAAACAAAGAGTAGTCTTAAATGGCTCCATTTCGGAATGGCAGGCAGTGACCATTGGGGTACCGCAGGGATCAGTGCTGGGACCGCAGCTTTTTACAATATATATTAATGATATAGAAGATGGTATTAGTAATAACATTAGCAAATTTGCTGATGATACTGAGCTGGGTGGCAGGGTGAAATGTGAGGAGGATGTTAGGAGATTATAGGGTGACCTGGACAGGTTAGGTGAGTGGTCAGATGCATGGCAGATGCAGTTTAATGTGGATAAATGTATGGTTATCCACTTTGGTGGCAAGAACAGGAAGGCAGATTACTACCTAAATAGAATCAATTTAGGTAAAGGGGCAGTACAAAGAGATCTGGGTGTTCTTGTACACCAGTCAATGAAGGTAAGCATGCAGGTACAGCAGGTAGTGAAGAAGGCTAATAGCATGCTGGCCTTCATAACAAGAGGGATTGAGTATAGAAGCAAAGAGGTTCTTCTGCAGCTGTACAGGGCTCTGGTGAGACCACACCTGGAGTATTGTGTGTGGTTCTGGTCTCCAACTATGAGGAAAGACATTCTGACTATTGAGGAAGTGCAGCATAGGTTCACGAGGTCAATTCCTGGTATGGCGGGACTACCTTATGCTTGAAAGACTGGAGCAACTGGGCTTGTATACCCTTGAGTTTAGAAGACTGAGAGGGGATCTGATTGAGACATATAAGATTATTAAAGGATTGGACACTCTGGAGGCAGGAAACATGTTTCTGCTGATGGGTGAGTGCCGAACCAGAGGACACAGCTTAAAAATATGGGGTAGACCATTTAGGACAGAGATGAGGGGAAACGTCTTCACCCAGAGAGTGGTGGCTGTGTGGAATGCTCTTCCCCAGAGGGCAGTGGAGGCCCAGTTTCTGGATTCATTTAAGAAAGAGTTGGATAGAGCTCTCAAGGATAGTGGAATCAAGGATTATGGAATTAAGGCAGGAACAGGATACTGATTAAGGATGATCAGCCATGATCATATTGAATGGTGGTGCAGGCTCAAAGGGCAGAATGGCCTACTCCTGCACCTATTGTCTATTGTCTTTTTCTCATGTGAATACTGATGAAAAGTATTCATTTAGTGCTCCCCCTATCGCCTCTGACTCCACGCACAACTTCCCACTACTATGTTTGATTGGTGCTCATCTTACTCTAGTCATTCTTTTATTCCTGATATAGCTACAGAGAACCTGAGGGTTTTCCTTGATCCTATCCACCAGTGACTTTTTTGTTCCCTCCTGGCTGCTCTTAGGTCTCTCTTTCGGTCTTTCCTGGCTAACCTGTAACTCTCAAGTGCCCTAACTGAGCCATCACATCACATCACATCCTAACATAAGTTGGAGACACCAGTGTTGGCCGATGTGACACCAATTGTTAAAGTGCACTTGAAAATGTAACTTTTTTAAAAAGCTTTGCGATTTACATATGAAAGAGTTGAAACCAACATGGTCATTCTAACTTAACAAACAATCCAAATCTTTTTCAATATATAATTTCAGTTACATAACACTGTAAACTTTTGCTATAAATTCTGTGTCTTACAATCTTATTCTCCACAATCACCTGATGAAGGAGCAGCTCCAAATGCTCGTGCTTCCAAATAAACCTGTTGGACATTAACCTGGTGTTGTGTGACTTTTAATTTTGTACATCCTAACATGACCCTTCTTCTTCCTCTTGAAGAGAGATTCAGCTTCCTTTGCAAACCACATCTCCTTCACTCGACAACTTCCTCTCTGCCTGTCAGGTACATACTTATTAAGGACATGCAGTAGCTGTTCCTTGAATAAGTTCCACATTTCAATTGAGCCCATCCCCTGCGGCTTCCTTCCCCATTCTATGCATCCTAAATCTTGCCTAATCGCATGATAATTGCCTTTCCCCCAGCTTGAACTCTTCCCCTGTGGCAATATACCCATCACTAAAGTAAACATAATCGAATTGCGATCACTATCACCAAAGTGCTCACCTACCTCCAAATCTAACACATGGCTGAGTTCATTACCCAGTACCAAATCTAATGTGGCCATGCCCCTTGTTGGACTGTCTGTGTACTGTGTCAGGAAACACTCCTGCACACATTGGATAAAAACTGACCGATCTAAAGTAATCGAACTTTAGTATTCCCAGTCAATATTTGAAAAGTTAACGTCCCCCATAACAATTACGCTGTCAATCTCGCTCCTATCGCAAGATCATCTTTACTATCCTACCATCTACATCTCTGGAACTATTTGGAAGCCTATAGAAAACTCCCAATAGGTGTACCTCTTCTAACCTGTTTCTCATCTCAGTCCATACTACCTTAGTAGAGGAATCCTCAAACGTCCTTTCTGCACCCACAATACTGTCCTTGACTAATAGTGCCACACCACTCCCTCTTTTACCATTTACCTCTGTCCTTACTGAAACACCTAAATCCTGGAACCTGCAATAAGCATTCCTGTCCCTGCTCTACCCATGTCTCTGAAGTGACCACAGCATCGAAATCCCAGGTACCACCTTATTCTGGATGCTCCTGGCGTTAAAGTAGACACACTTCAAGCCAACTTCTAGCCTGCCCGTGCCTTCTTGCGATCTTGAAATCTTAGTTCTAACTTCAGTACTCTCAACCTCCCGTATACTAGAACTACAATTTTGGTTCCCAACCCCCTGCTGAATTAGTTTAAACCTACCTGAAGACAATTAGCAAATGTAACCCCCCCACCCCGGATTATTGGTATTCCTCTGGTTCAGGTGAAGACCATTGTGTTTGTAGAGGTCCCACCTACCCCAGAAAGAGCCCCAATTATCCAGGAATCCAAAACCCTCCCTCCTACACCATCCCTGTAGTCACATTTTCAAGTCCCTCTCTCCATATTCCTCGCTTCGCTAGCATGTGGCACGGGTAAGTTGCAGTTACAAAGGGGGAAAAAGTACTTAGTTTGGATTGCACCTGGGTCTTTGAATTGAATTGAATTTATTGTCACGTGTGCAGAGGTACAGTGAAACGCTTTGTCTTGCGAGCAATACAGGCAGATCACAGAGTTAAGTAGCATATGTAAGTTAATAATAGGTAAGCAGTGGCAAAAACAAACACAGGTACAGGCATATGTTAAGAGTTTGTGAGTCCATTCAGTATTCTAACAACAGTAGGGTAAATATTGTTTCAAAACCGGCTGGTACGTGTGTTCAGGCTTACGTATCTTCTCCCTGATGGCAGAGGTTGTAGAAAAGCATTGCCAGGGTGGGATGGATCTTTGAGAATGCTGGCAGTCTTTCCTTGACAGAGAGGCTGGTAGATAGATTCTACATATGGGAGGTTGGCCTTTGTGATTGTCCAGGCCAAGTTCACCACTGTCTGTAACCTTTTGGCTCCTGATCTCATTATAGCCTTGTTTCAAGCAGAAAGAAAAGAGCTGAACTCTTGAGGTGAGGCTGACTGCAATCAAGCATTCAGCTGAAACAGCATGAAGAAGCCTCAGCAAAACTAGAGCCAAAGAGAATCTAATTTGCTAGGAGTCATACCTGACACAAATTAAGATGGTTGTCATTGTTGGAGATCATTGGAGATCACCTCCACCAATAGCCTTATCTCGAAGGCAACATGCAATGGCAAACATTGTCTTTCACCATTGCTCCTGTCTTTTATGAAGTGGGTAATGCCTCTGCAATGTAGATTTGGATTGCCTTGATCAAACTGTTGGTATATTCTTTAAGTGGTGCGCAATCCCTAACCATCCTCTGGTGTGTGAATCCTTGAACTGCCGGAATAGGAATTATACAATTTGCCTCTTGAAGCAAGTAACTGTAGCATTTATAAAATTCTATTGAAGAATTAAGCACAGAAGGCATTCAACCCTCTTTTTCTCAATAGGAGATTCACATATTCTTTGAGCAGTTCAAGAATTGCAGGGTCCTTAGTGCCTCCAAGCTGAACAATGATATGCATCATAAATGACAAAGCGTATGCTTACTTCAGGGTATTTAATGCCCGGTAACTTATAGATTAGACATAAGTTTATCATCTTAACAATGAACACCACCTCAGGTACTCAGAGAAACATTGCAGTACATCTTGTTAAAGATTTCTTGAACTTTATTTATCTGTAAGGTATGGGAACCTTGAAGTGAGCCCTTAATTGTTGGCTAAATGATACCAATCTCTACAGTTTGGAAAGAACTTCGGATCAGAATTCAGTCGACCTAACAACATCGAACACTAAAAAGTGTGCAATGATCCAGTCTTCTATCTGTTTAAAAGATAGCTCCAAACTGAGAAGCATTAATCTTAAATGAACAATCTATGATGCCTTCACCTTCTGTGTTGTCAAGAGGCCATGTTTTGGGAGTCAATATTAGGTTTGAACACATTAACATGGCAAAGCACAAATACCTGAGATGATATATTGGTCAAGTAATTTATGTCATACTTGGCGAGTACAAGGAACTACATAACTGGGGGAGGCAATGATCTCGTAGTTGGATTGTTAATTGTCTATTGATGGATTGTTAATCCAGAGACGCGGATAACATTCTGGGAACCTGGGTTCAAATCCAGCCATGGCAAATTAGAAACATAGAAAAGATAGAAAAAAATATAGCGCAGTACAGGCCCTTTGGCCCTCGAAGTTGTGCCGATCCAAGCCCACCAAACCTACACTAGCCCACTATCCTCCATATGCCTATCAAATGCCCGTTTAAATGCCTATAAAGAGGGAGAGTCCACCACTGCTACTGGCAGGGCATTCTGTGAACTCATGACTTGCTGAGTAAAGAACCTACCCCTAACATCTGTCCTATACTTACCACCCCTTAATTTAAAGCTATGCCCCCTCGTAATAGCTGACTCCATACGTGGAAAAAGGTTCTCATGGTCAACCCTATCTAAACCCCTAATCATCTTGTACACCTCTATCAAGTCACCCCTAAACCTTCTTTTCTCCAATGAAAACAGCCCCAAGTGCCTCAGCCTTTCCTCATATGATCTTCCTACCATACCACGCAACATCCTGGTAAACCTCCTCTGCACCCGTTCCAGTGCCTCCACATCCTTCCTATAGTATGGCGACCAAAACTGCACACAATACTCCAGATGCGGCCGCTCCAGAGTCTTATACAACTGCAACATGACCTCAGGACTCCGGAACTCAATTCCTCTACCAATAAAAGCCAGTACGCCATATGCCTTCTTCACCGCACTGTTTACCTGGGTGGCAACTTTCAGAGATCTGTGTACATGGACACCAAGATCCCTCTGCTCATCCACACTACCAAGTATCCGACCATTAGCCTAGTACTCCATCTTTTTGTTACTCACACTTACCCACATTGAACTCCATTTGCCACCTTTCTGCCCAGCTCTGCAGCTTATCTATATCCCGCTGTAACCTGACACATCCTTCCTCACTTTCAACAACTCCACCGACTTTCGTATCATCCGCAAACTTGCTCATCCAACCTTCTAGCCCCTCCTCCAGGTCATTTATAAAAATGACAAACAGCAATGGTCCCAAAACAGATCCTTGCGGAACACCACTAGTACCTGCACTCCAAGATGAACCTTTACCATCAACTACTACCCTCTTTCTTCTTCCAGCCAGCCAATTCCTAATCCAAACCTCCAACTCACCCTCAATGCCATACGTCCGTATTTTTTGCAGTAGCCTACCATGGGGAACCTTATCAACCGCCTTACTAAAATCCATATACACCACATCTATCGCGTTACCCTCATCCACCTCCTTAGTCACCTTCTCAAAAAATTCAATAAGGTTTGTGAGGCACGAGCTGCCCTTCACAAAACCATGCTGACTATCCTTGATCACATTATTCCTATCCAGATGTTCATAAAGTCTATCCCTTACAATTCTCTCTAAGACTTTGCCCACAACAGCAGTGAGACTCACCGGCCTATAGTTACTAGAATCTGGAATTAAGAATCTAATGACTACTGTAAATCCATTGCCAATTGGTGGGAAAACCCTATCTAGTTCACTAATGTCTTTAAGGAAATAAGTCTTCCATCCTTGCCTGGTCTGGCCTCCATGTGACTCCAGATCTACAGCAATGTGGTTGACTCTAAATTGCCCTCTGGATGGGCAATAAATGCTGCCTAGCTGGCAATACCCTCATCTCGTGAATGAATAAAGAAAACAAATGAGGCACTCATGTGTGTTCCTTCATTGGTAAGGGTGAAGCTTGCCTTTGTCTGTTACAATCCTAATTGAATTTCTGGCAATCTTTCATACCATCTGGATTTCCATAAATCTGCTCCATTCATGAAGCCAAGTTAAGTTTTTTTGAGCACAAGCTCTACCATGTTCTTACCATGTTAGGCAGTTTACATTTCAAATGTTTTTTTATTTGTGTAGACGAGGAACAAGTTCAAAAGCTTGTGTGATGATTACGTTTGCCTTTAAGGTAACAAAAATATTCCAAACCATTTTAAGGATTGGATTCTGCCATCTCACGGAAACTCAAGAAAAGTTCATTGTACAGGAGGAGACCATTTGGATCATTTGATCCACATGGCTAAAAAAAACATTATCCAGCCTCATCCCACCTTCCAGCTCTTGGTCAATAATCCTTTAGACTGTAACAAACACTACATTGGACAAACAGGCAGAAAACTAGCCACCAGGATACATGAACACCAACTAGCCACAAAAAGACATGACCCTCTCTCACTAGTATCCCCACATACAGATGAGGAACACTTCAAGTGGGACAACACATGCATCCTAGGCAAGCCAAACAAAGACACGCACGAGAATTCCTAGAAGCATGGCATTCCAACCGGAACTCTATCAACCAACACATCGAGTTAGATCCCATCTACTACCCCCTGAGAAAAGGAACAGGAAGTGACTTCACCATAGGAAATAACATCACCCAGGAAACAACATCACCAACCCAGAGGAACCCAAACATATAAATAGAAAGCAGGAATTTTCAGCATTGCTTCACTTGAGGTCCACTGAAGATGTTACCCAGTAAGGTAACGAAACGTCTGGAAATGAACCTTTTAGCTCAGTGAGCAAACCTACATCACAGCATATGAATTCAGCATTTTGTGAATGTAATGAGAGTTTCTAACTCTGCCCACACCTTCAAACAGAACCAAACCATCACTTGCATCAAAAAAACCTCTCTAATCCTGCTACCAGCACACATTTATGAACCTTTCTCATACAAATCTAAACCATTTTTAAATCTGCACTTGATTTCCTACTTCTCCCTGTCATATATGCATTGTTCTGCAATCATTTTAATTGATTGTACTATGTATTTGGTTAGAATACATAGCTTATATGTGGACATCACTGAAAATATCATCAATTGATGTCCATCCTTAGTTGTTCTGAGGTGGTGGTGGGATGGTGAGGGAAGGGGCCTTTCTGTTTTATTGTTGCTATTGATGTGGTAAGACTCTTCCAACAATGCAGGAATTCCTGGTTTTAAACAAATGATAATGGAAATAGGACCAAGCAGGGCTGGGTGTGATCTGAAATGAAGCTTTCACACACAATTGCTGTCCGTATCCTTCGAGGTGGTGCCTATATTAGGTTTGGAAAGTTACTGCAGTGGTCCATGTTAATTGTCACATTTGTACCTGTCAATGATTGAAGGAATTGATTGATAACCTGACCATAGAAGTAGCATGAGTTGGCACCTCTTTTCATAGAATAGAATTCATAGAATCTCTACAGTGTGGAAACAGGCCATTTGGCCCAACAAGTCCATACCGACCCTCTGAAGAGTATCCCTCCCAGACCCATCCCCCTACCCTATTAATCTACATTTCCCCTGACTAATGCCCCTAACCTACACATCCCTGAACAGCATAGGCAATTTAGCATGGCTATTTCACCTAACCTGCACATCTTTGGATTGTGGGAGGAAACCAGAGCACTCTGAAGAAACGCAAACATGGGGAGAATGTACAAACTCCACATAGACTGTTGCCCGAGGCTGAAATTGAACCCGGGTCTCTGGCACTGTGAGACAGCAGTGCTAATCACTGAGCCAATGTGCCACCCTCTTGTTCTTGTGTTACTTGTCATTAAATCTCTGGGACACTCTGTGGTGTGGTGGGGAGGTAGCATCCAAGGTGAGATCAATCTTGTTGACTTACCAGATGTAATATCTGTAAAGGCTTAAAGCCTCTGACAAAATCTAGGTTATATTTTCAAAACCAATTCATCTCCTTAAAAGAGACACACTCTAGTGATCTGCTGTTCTGAAGTGAAGGAATTCTGGCATCTTTCTCTACCAACTATACCTTCAATACCCCTTTTCACCAAACTGGTAGCAACAGACTATGCTGCAGCTTGTATGTCTTCTCACCAGGGGAGGTCTTCAGAAGCAGTGCTGGTCATGAGAAACTGCCAGAGACATTGAAATAAAGGGAATGTATCAAATCTCAAAATCGGTGAGCTTGTGCCAAAGGTACTGGTCAGCATTTATACCAATGAAATTGGATAACCAGCTCTGTACTACTTGTTTAATTCCAAAAAAAAGTTAATAAATTAATTGCAAACTCAGTGATCTCAATGAGAATGAATAACTTGCATGTTCAGGGTTCTTTTGTGCGTTTTATAAATAGATTTCTAAATATCAAAAACAGTAAATTAACGATTATAAAAGCTACCCAGTTTATCTAATTAGTCCAGGTATAACATTATAATTGTGTGCAATAGAGCCATAGTAAACAAGGGGTTGCTGAAATAATTAAAGAGGAAAAATGATGTGGTCATAAATCATAGCAGATGAAATTTTCGAATGAAATTTTGCTCATGCATTGAAAAGCTTCTAATAACCATTGTTACAGCTTTCAAATGATCAATTACTACCTCTAGTTGTAAAAGTCGCTGATGGGTAAAGGGCAGTCTTTAATAGGATTACCATCCGTGGGATCTATTCTGATGGTAATTGAGGGATCTGGGGCCTATATCATTGCAATGTTTTGTTGGTCACTCTTTCCAATGGATATTTCAAGCATTTTCTGTTTTTATTTATCAGGTGTCTTTTCCAATTCATGTTTGTGGGACCTTTGTGTGCAAAATGGTTGTTGACTAAAATGCAACAGCATTTTAAGGTATAATATGTTGACTTGTGATTTGGAAAGTGAAAGGTTTAAACATAAAGGAAGAGTAGTGGGCTGGGATCTGCCTTGGTACATCTTTATTCCCAGCAACATCGTAACAATGCCGCCCCATGATAGCTATCCTCCATGGACAGTAGTGTAACCCTGTCACTTAGACATATAATTGTTTTCTAGCAGTGAGATTGTGAGTTAAAAAAAGAGTCACAAGATATCCCAAAGCACTTTGTGCACAATTAATTACTCTTAAATGTGCAATCTCTGTTGTTAAGATGGGTCATGTGACAAGGCCTCACAGTTATCAATCAGACAAATAATCCAAAAAGTAAGAACACAAAATGCTGGAAAAAGTCTCAGGTCTAACAAATCTGTTGGAAGAGGAGGAAGAATAATGTTTCATGTCATTGGTTTTCATCAGACCTGATCAGATAATCTATTTTCGGTTTTAGTTTTAGATGCTGGTTTTAATGTGTAAGTTTGCAGTGTGCATTTGCAATGTAAGGATTATGGATAGTGCCTTTTAAAAACTATACCCTAAGCATTGTAAGAATTAGGATTCATTATGGGTTAATTCTTTATTTAAATTGATAGTAGATCAGGTAGTTACCAAACTACTTGGAGTTTAACATTGGAGCATACAAGCAATTTGTAGTGTTCACTTTTAATAAAATGTACACTCGTAAATAGCAAAAAAGTAACTTCAGTGATAATGGAGCTGATACATTGTAAATATTACCGCGCTGTTGAGCAGACCTTCACAATCACTTCTTCAGAACAATTTTATCGAGATTAGCGTTGCACTGATTAAACAAGTATAATCGATTAAAAATTGAACCCAGCAGGAAATTAATCACCTAATTGTCTTGTCAACATGCCACCTGGTAGGAGCACAGTACAAGAGTTAACACAGGCTGGATCCAGTTGCTCAAGTCCTGTTTTGTGTATGATTTCTGGCAATTTTTCAGCCATGAATCGAGCCACTGAAATACATGTTTGGGTAGTAGTTCAATAGCTGCGTAACTGACAGGAAATAGGATTGTGCAATCTGAACCAACTTCTGTCCAATTTTATTATGTCACTCACTGATTTTCCAAACGCATATTTAACTAGGAACTCCATCAATTTTTCTTGCACATTAATTTATTATTTTAGCTATAACCAAACAAATTAAGTTTTTAATTGCTCACTAATTTTAATTATTTGTATTTCTTTTTTATTGCTCATTTCATCATTAATTTATTTACAACCCTATTGTTTATCCCCAACAGAATACACCTCTATTTCATTCTCACTCTATATTCACCACCCTCTGGGCTAAAACAGACACTGTAGTTCAACTCCAGCAAAAGCACTATTAAGGACAAGACTTCACTTATTTGAGCTCACAGCTGTTTGGGCTAAAACATCCTTAACTCTTTAAAATCTTGAGTTGCATATTTTTAGGAAGTTGAGCATGCTTCTTCAATATTGAGTTAGGTCGAAATCTTCTTCACACACAGTTAGTAATATCAGCAAGTTAGCCCTGCTCACTTTAAACCAGAATGGAAGAGGATGTATATTATTGTTTAATTAGTGCCCCCGGCTTACATTTAATCAGCTAAGAAAAAAATTAACACACAATTCCCTTGATGAGTTAATTCCAAAATTTGGCCTAATTCATGCAGAATCCAAATTGAGAGAACAAATAATTCCCTTTAGTTCATAGGGCTGGAAAATTAACATCGCTACTTTGCTGTATATGGTCAGTCTAGGAGGTCAGGGTGGAACACTCTCTTCATCAAGGTCTTCTCAATCAAAGAAGACAGGACCCTGTGAATGGTAGTTCATGTAACCTTTTAACATCTCAAATGTTTCTTGTAATTAAGTGCAAGTTCAATGTTTAAAGATATTCATCGAGATGTACAGCACGAACACAGACCCTTCGGTCAACTCGTCCATGCCGACCAAATATCCTAACCTAATCTAGTCCCATTTTCCAGCACTTGACTCTATGACTATATTCAGCCAGTGATGGAACATTTTTTATTGTTACAACCACATTGTGAAATCTAAAGGCTGAGTCATCCCATGGCTTTGTGATCCTGACATCAGGTTGAAAAGTGGGTGCGGTAAACCTCTTGCCAGTAGAAGCCCTAACTTGGTTACTTTCCCCTCAGACAGCCTCCTAATTGACTGCCCGTATTGCCGCTATCTAATTAAAGATGGCAGGTTGGTGCCTGGTGCTACTGAGCTAATCAGAGTGCAAGCAGTTCTGAAGTCTCAACAGTGCCACAGGGAGATGTGAATGCAGGTAAGGTAGATTGATGGGCACTAAAAAACATTACATATAATGGATTTTTTGCAATGCTGAAGGTCAGAGGGAGAAACCCCTTTGTGGATTCTTTGGAGTCATAGGGGTTTGATTCCTGGCCTGCAGCGTGCTCCTTGGACCATGGAACCTATGATTTCAATTGAACTCTGTGTTCCTGCCCAACCGTGGTTGCCACAGAGAAACTATGAAACTGGAAGCTTCCAAAAAGAATAAGATGGCCTTCTGTTCTTGGCCAAACACTGGTGCTCCTGCTGAATGACAAATAATTGGGACCAAAGTTATGTAAAATTCTTTCCCGACTTTGAGAAGTGGACAGCTGATTTGTCTTCCAGTCCACCTCCTGCCCATTGCCAGGCAATATTTCCAATCAATTCTCACCATCCAGGTGCCAGAAAACATTTTCTCATACTTGTCAATACTATTCTGATTCCTCCATCTATCTTCACTGGAAGTTCTTAAGCTGTCATTTTTGCCAAACTTAACCTTTGGAAATTCATATCCAACTCACACTCCTTTTCTACAGAAAAAAATTGAGTGTTTTCAGAAAGATGGATTATCCTTTTCAATATTTGCAATTGATGTGTAAGGTAATACTTCTAAAAGAGTTAACATAAAGTTTTTATTTAATAAGGGAATGTGTAGTTGTAGTGATTCATGGCTTATCCTTTTCAATGTTTGCCATTGCTTATTGTTGTAGAAGACAATGCTTCTGGATGATGTTACTTTGAGTTCCACCCAGCCTAACAATGTCATGCAGTTTCTGGGGTGAGGTATAGATTATCTTCCAAAAGTTCCAATGATATTAGAAATGTCGTTACTGGCTCCTTCTAGTCTTAAGTAATTATGTTTATCCACTCAATATAATTTGTATCTGTTGCCATCGTGCAACAAACTGACTTGATTATGCAAGACAAATGCATCTTCTTAAGATTTTCCAATGGCTTACCTTTTAATATTGACAATTAGATGAATTCTTGGACTCAGCTCTGTTTTCTCTTCACATAGGACAAAACATCTGCCTTTCCAAAAGGATTTCCATGGAGAAGAAATCTCCAAGTGTTAGGCTAATTTTCTGTTGCCCTGCTTTTATGGGGAAGGAGACTTTTGTGGTACAGTGGTAGTATTCCTATCTCTGGACCAGGAGGCCCAGATTCAAGTCCCATCTGTTCCAGAGGTTTGTAATAACATGTCTGAGAAGGTTGATTGAAAAATATCCAGAAAGGAGGATTGGGGGCAGCATTAAATCTCACCTACCCAAAATCCAACATGACCTATCTATTACCATATTTTAAAATAAGTTTTCCTAATCTACCTCAATAAGTCTCCCTTTATACATATATAGAATATTTTGTTTGTCCTTCGTTTTGAACTGAACCATATCACTCTCAAACTTGGAATGCAATTATAGTGTGTTGTGGCTACTCTTCCCCAGAGACATCTATATCACTGGGTTATTAATTAAACCTGTTCATTGCACAATGATAGATCTAAAATAACCTATTTTCTAATTGATTTGTCAACATACTGACCTAGAAAATCACCATTTTCCACACAATTACTACAAATTTGATTTGCTCAGTCCATATGAAGATGTAGCCCTACTTTAATGATTGTCCTACGCATTTCATATGTATTTCCTATTTTCTGATTTATCATTTGCTCAACACTAGAGGGTTTGTAAATTGTTATCAAAAGTGTTTCCTTTGGCTGAGTAGCTTAGTCCTGTAGAGATCACATTAGGGAAAGCCTAATTGGGGGAAATGGGTGAGACATGACAATACATGTAATTGGTAGCACTTTATGAATGGAACAACATAAGTGTGGCATTGCAGTTGCTTATAAATGTTTCAGCTTGGCTTAGTGCGTTGCATCCTGAGACAGAAGTTATAGGTTCAAGCTGCATATTGGCATGTGAACTTACAGTGTAGGCTGTTATTCTCATGTGCTGTTAGAGGTGCCATCTTTCCAATTGTCCATGGTTCAAGTGGTACTAATAGTGCCATGGTTCTGTTTGAAGCATATTAATTTCTCCCTCAGATGCAGAATGAAATTAGCAATTAAAAATATTAACTGTTAACAATAATATCAAAAATTAGACTGGATTGGTAATAAACTAATCAACTAATCGACCCTTATTATCATCTAGGATGGAGGTAATAAAAAGAGAGGGAATAAACATGAGCATAATGTATTTGGAAAACGTGTAACTGCCAGTTCTAGTCATCACATTTGACAGCACTTAAAAATAGTTCCAAATTTAATTCATGAATCAAATTGTAAGGTTTTAGCAATCAAATTATTTAATATGTAATAAATAAGCTTAATTTGCTCAGTTCACTATAATAGCAAATTGCATTTAATATTGCTTTAAAGTATAATGAGCTTAAAAATGTGTTGCTGGAAGAAGGGCTTATGCCCGAAACGTCGATTGTTCTGTTCCTTTGATGCTGCCTGACCGGCTGAGCTTTTCCAGCAACACATTTTTAAGCTCTGATCTCCAGCATCTGCAGTCCTCACTTTCTCCTTTAAAGTATAATGCCAACCACATCATGCTACTGCTTCAAAGAAGTGAAAAATGAATGACTGATCCTTTGGAAAGTGCCCAAAGACTTTGTCAAATAGATAAACTTTAAGAAGAGTCTTGAAAATGGATAGAGAAGGTGGAGTAGTGTTTGGTTGGTGGGGTCGGGGTCAGGGGAGGCATGTGGTAGTGAGAGGATTAAACGGCTGGTGGTGGGGGGTACAGTGCCATGATATACATAGGCCAATCTCTGAGTGACAGTAGGCACATGAGGGATATGCAGTTAGATCAACTTACTAAGTGGAACCAGTATAGATTCATTATTATAAGGTAATGGATAAATGGCATCCTATGATTAGGCTAGTTGATGACAATTTTGGGACTTATGCAGGATGGCTTGGGAAATTTGCAACTGGGTGTGTAGAGTAGGAAAAGATTGTGGCTGCATGTACCTCCCTTTTAAAAATGGCTGCCCAGACATTGGATTTTCAGTCCAGCAATGAAGGCTGCAGTAGAACTCAGGGCTGGTATCCAGAAGTAAAGAGGAGGATGCAAGTTGCAAAGGTAGACTGGGTAGATAGCCTGCCTCATTGCTCTTTCTCTGCATTGAAGTTTTCTTTTAAGAACAAAACATAAAGCTTCCTTCCAGCCTTCAGTTTCAACACACTTTCCATACTACATGTGTGCCAACTCATGTCACCTCATGCCTTCTACCACCTCCACTGCCCCTCAATCCATCCATGAGAATCAGATTCCTGTATTCACTCCTTGGCTCTTTACACCACTTATGTCAACTCATGCCAACATGTGCCCACAACCACCATTGCCATTACACTTACCATTCCAATTCACTTAGTACTCACCATGGGCAGAACTCTGGACCCATTCATGTATGAGAAAATTAAGTTGGACAGTGTATTGGAAGATTTCATTATAATAATTAAAAACCCCTCCCATTGATGGAAACCCATTCCTTCAAGGAAATAATACCATATAAGAACATTCATTTTGATTCAAGTACTCAATTCCGAAACAAAAATTAGAATTTATTTATTGTCCCAATTTAAATAATCCTTAAAAAATGAAGTCTTCAATCAAATTGTGGAATGACAGGCACTCTATTGTAATAGGATGGTCATGAAATCAATCATGCGGTAATAATTCAAAATGGAAATTTCATGCTTAGTTCATACAGAGTGAAACAACAAGCAATTTTTTTTTTAAACCCTCCAGTCAATTTTCAAAGATTTAAAGAACAGGGCTTTTAAGTAGTAACAGCTTGACGGCTCTCTCAGAGCTGTTTGTGACTGGTTCTCTTGACTAGCTGACTATGATAAGACTGGCCTTAGCCTGCTGGATACACTTTCCTCATTCCTGAAGAAGGGCTGATGCCCGAAACGTCGATTCTCCTGTTCCTTGGATGCTGCCTGACCTGCTGCGCTTTTCCAGCAACACATTTTCAGCTATGATAAGTCTGGGTACAATTCAAATGAGTTTCGCAGTTAATGAGTTTATGAATTTTTATAGACCTTGATTTTTGCTTTTACCACTTCAAAGAACATCTTACCTCCCCCGGGGGATCCTCACTGCTTGCAAAGTGTTATGGACCATAACCAAAAGGGTACCTTACTTTACAAAACTCAATCCAAGGAAATGTACAAGGATATATAGATTTGTTGTTACTGTGTCAACTCTGCACCATTTAGCTTTCATCCTCCCGGGCCTTGAAGATCAGACTTGAGTGGATGTAGCAGGTCACTTGAATGGTCATCATCCTTCATGATTGCTGCATGTCCAAACCGCAAATCAACGCTGACCATAAAATTGGGAAGTGCTGCATTAGGGTGGTGGCTACCCTTTTCAGGCTTGTCCACCATCTCTGGCCACAATAGAGGGGCCCTCCATTACTGTGAAAATCCATGCCAGTGAGTGGATCATTGGAAAATACATTGCTAGATGCAGGGCAATAATGGTTGTAGCTCATGTTCTATTGAATATGGGTAGAGGCAGGCAGTGTGGCCAAGATGTGAAGAAAATGGTCACAGTGATGACTACATTTGAAGATCAACTCTGCTCTGACAGAATGCACTCAGTCTAAATTAGTCTGAGAGCAAGTAGAGTAAGTAACGGGGGAGAAAATACAATTTGTAAACAAGCATTATAGTCAATTTAAGATTTAATGGTATAACCACTGACCGAAAGATTCTAAAAGCAAATTAAAATAGTATTGATCGCTATTAGAACCCAGATTAAATGAAGTCACCCCGTTTGAAAATGGAATTGCACAATTGTAACCACAAAGCCAAGGTGGAGTAAATGAGCAATGTTAATGATGGGGAGACCCTTCCAAAGAGATTAATCTTCCCTGAATCGTGTATCATCAAACTGTCAGGTACAAACTTAAATAAATGGCCCATGTTTATCTGAGTCTGGCTGTGTGGTTTACCAAGCATTTACTTTAGTCAGATTTGACTTAATAAATAGGGGAAAGGACGCACTAGGCAGATAATGATCCTTGCAAACAACTACCTATAACTCTCTTTGCAGCTTTTGGATGTAGCATAGCTCTATTTATCTCAACTGATTGGGCCAGCCACTCTTTTAGACAGTG
The DNA here is from genome assembly GCF_047496795.1 of Chiloscyllium punctatum. Classification (NCBI taxonomy): domain Eukaryota; kingdom Metazoa; phylum Chordata; class Chondrichthyes; order Orectolobiformes; family Hemiscylliidae; genus Chiloscyllium; species Chiloscyllium punctatum. Next base: position 32,853,997 of record NC_092786.1, read on the forward strand.
TTTGTGGAAAGTAAAATAAATGGATGCCATTAAAACTAGTGATGCGTTGATTATTTGATTAAGTGATTAATAATTGCCAGAGTTTGTGATCGATTATGTTTTTTAATCAAAGAGACAGATAGGTTCAGCACTGAAAAGTTAAAATGGTTATTTAAAGATGTAGGTACATAAAATATTTAAGATTTAACTTTGATTTTACGATATAAGTATGTTAATTATTCAGAGATACAAAAATCTTTATTGGTTGTTGAAACATTTAGCAACATTAACCGAAAAAATTGCAACTTGGAGCCAATAGCTTAGAAATTGCGTTATGCTGCAACTTCAACCCACATTCAGTAATTGGTTCCAATAAAAGGTTTTTTTTTTCAAAAATTTACTAAAACATTGTTTCCCACTGTCTTCTATTGTTATGCATTTACATCCTATTTTGGAATACCCAAGAATAAATGTTGAATCTTAGATTTCATTTTCAGAATTATCAGTTAACATTACAGTGGACCATAGTGATAGTTTGTGTCCTCAAGAGCATTCTATAACTAACAAATTGATTTTGAAGTGTCAGTGCAGTTACTGTCTTGATATGGGTGAGCGCTATGACTGTTGTTAGGACTCTTGCCTCTGTGTTATGCATTTATGTCCCATTATAAAGACTTGGCCAAAAACTGAGGCTTCCTCATGGACTGCTGTGTTTCTCACATTACTACACTGATTATACTTCAGAACAGGACTTCATAGATTGTAAAATGTCCTGGGACATTCTGAGGTACTTAAGGGCACTATATAAATGTGAGTTTATGTTTTAAAAAATCAGAATTGTCTCTACATTAGTACTGTCACTATATCCACCCACTTAGTCAAAGTGCCAGATGAACCATTGGTTTAACTTTTGACAATACAACACCCTCTTATGTACTGCATACAAGTCTCTACCAAATTTATTCTGGTTTTGGCAGCAACAAAATGATAACTATACATACCACCCATCCATTAGAGTGTCATTTTCAAAATACCACCATATTGATTTGCCATTGATAAAGAATGAAACAATCTATTGGATGTATTTATGTATGTATACAATAAATGTATTTCTAAAGTATTGGTTATCAATGAATGAGATTTGTGCATCTAAATTTCTGGCCTAGAATCCAGGTGTTAATATATTGACCTCTAAGGCAAATTCCAAGGTAAAAACTGAAGCACAGGCTGAGAAAAAGAAACAAAAAAATCAATTTTGTCATCATGGGAGACATCATTCATAACAACTCTTTCTATTAAGACATGTTCTCTAAAAGGCTACTGCCAATTACTTAACAAAGAAAGTCAGAAATCACATGACACCAGGTTATAGTCCAACAAGTTTATTTGAAACCACAAGCTTTTGGAGTACTGGCCCTTTGTCAGGTGAAGTCACTTTGCAGTGCTTCAAAAGCTTGTTTTCAAATAAACTTGTTGAACTATAACCTGGTGTTGTGTAACTTCTGACTTTGCCCACTCCAGTCAACACCGACACTTCCACATCTTAACAATGCACTGACTTGAAATGGATGCTGGGGGTTTGCATTGCAAACACAGCATGTTCCCACAAGCAGCAGTGTAATATTGACAAAATAACTTTGTTTTTAGTAATGTTTTAAGGATAAATAGGAGGTCTTGTGGCATAGTGGTAGTATTGCTACCTCTGGGCCAGAACGTGTGGGTTTGAATCCTGCGACATGACTTGATGGTAATAAAGATGCATTGTAATGTGCCAGACAAGTTGACTATCAGCCTGAAAATCTTTTTAGTGTGCCTGATGACAGGCAAATAAGAGTCAGAGAGTCTGCTGATTAACCATCTTGCAGAGGTCAGCAGCAACCCACCACAACACCTTGTCCAAAGATTTCAATCCCATCCAATGGACGTCCTTGGCCCAAGCCTGTTGAACAAGGACATGAGAACAGACAGAGAGAGAAGGGTGAGTATTGGCAAGGACTAGGTAGAACTTTGCTACTCTTTTTCAAAATTAAAGGTGAAGCTACCAGAAAGAAAGACAACTAGTTTTAACCTGAGGGTCACTATGCCTCAGGCGAGGGGAGAGATTGGCTCAGAGCGACCTTTGTGGTAACCTTGGCCTGTGCAGGAATTGAACCCATGCTGTTGGTGTCACTCTGCATCGCCAGCTAGTCAGCCCCCTAATTTTCCAAAATAATGCTTTTCCATCCCCTAATTGGACAGACATAACCTTGGTTTTATAGTTTATTTGAAACATAACACTTCTGGAAGTGCAGCAATGGAAGTGTTAACCTAAATTTTTGTTCTCATGTCTCCGAATTGGGGCTTGAAACCATTAACATTACAATGGAAGAGGTTTTAATTTTAACTAAGTTATTTAATTTTTACTGCATGTAAGGTATTATTATATGCATCTGTATCTGCCTCTGCTTCTGAAATAAACCTGCAAACAGAAACAAAACCTTCCAGATTGTTAGATGTTTCTGTTTGCAGCAGTATGCTTTCAGTACAGGTTCTCATTCTCTCTTATCCTCCAATACTCATTCTGTAAACATACAACATTTCTTTTGTTGTGTTGTAAATTATAAATACAGCTGCCTAGAGTGCGATTTCCACTGGTGTCGTATTTGAAGCAGTCAGTTCAAGACTACCCACAACATAAGAGTGTATTTAGCAGATGTTGTACACTTCATAAAAATAGTTCACTATAATGTAATCTAACACTTTTAAGACCGAAAGTAAATTGGTCTATTCCATGAAAATTATAGGTTATTTGGCAAAGTGTTTGAGTAGCACACACAGAGGTATTAAAACTTACTTACAGTATAATAGAGTACACAATAACATGCTGTAATTGTGTTGGTTATAAATACCATTGTGTGTAATTTATCCCATTTTCTACGTCTAACCAGTGAACTCTTCTTCAAAGTAGCTTCTCAGTCAGTTGTATTGAAGCTTTTGTGTATTTCTGAGGGAAGGGAGAAAGATCTAGGTTCATGAAAAGAACCAGTATGCTACAGTACACTAAATCAGAAAGAAAACACATTGTGCATGTTGGAAATCTGAAATTAAAAAAAGTGTTTTGAAATACTCAGCTGGTCAGACAGTAGTTGTGGAGTGAAAAAGGGATAACCTGTTTCTGGTCTATGATCTGTCTTCAGAACACATGGAAAGATTTGAAAGCACGGAGGAACCTTTTTGTAGCTGTCAGGTAAGACATGTTAAGTTATAGTGAGAAATTACATTTAGTCTTAACCAATGATTCTCCAATTAATGCCAGCAGACCAATTTATGAAGGTTTTGTTTCTGTTTGCAGGTTTATTTCAGAAGCAGAGGCAGATACAGATGCATATAATAATACCTTACATGCAGTAAAAATTAAATAACTTAGTAAAAATTAAAACCTCTTCCATTGTAATGTTAATGGTTTCAAGCCCCAATCCAGAGACATGAGAACAAAAATTTAGGTTAACACTTCCATTGCTGCACTTCCAGAAGTGTTATCTTTCAAATAAACTATAAAACCAAGGTTATGTCTGTCCAATTAGGGGATTATTTTGGAAAATTAGGGGGCTGACTAGCAGCCAATTTATGAAGGGGGCTGCACAGCAGCGTGTTCAACTTCAATGAAACTTAAAGGTTGCAAAGGGTTGGACCAATGAATCTGAAGAGCTGTGGCCATGAAAGGCTGCTGCTTATAGCATTTCTCCTTCGATAGCGCCTGACAGGTGAGACCCAAGTTCCTAGGACTGACATAACCTGATTTGCACTTCGTACACCTTCAACTGCTTGACCATGCTGCCAGTCCTCAACATTGTGGGAACAATGTATCAAGTGCATATTGTAACTTTTTGATAAAGAGCAAGAGGAACAGCAACACACACAGCACTAACAGCAGCTTGCAAACTGCTCCATAACGTGGAGGGGCTGTTGCTGAGATCTAACTCCAGATCTCAGCAGGTCCACAAGCATGGAATCTAATCTCTTAATGCTGTTTGACCTTTAGTGCCTCAGAACAATCATGTTTTTGCTCAGACCAATGTTTACATCTGTATCATCCTAGAATAGGTTGTCATGCATTGCCAATAGCTGACTAAATGCTGCTACCTGTCACAGGACAGCCACATTCAACAGCCACTTCTTACTGCACCTCAACTCCCACATGGCCTCTTCTTATAAAATAGTGTGTTTCTTCTGCCAAGAGAGAAAGCAGAGATGTATGAGTGTTGTTAATGCTTGTACAAGCAATTGAGTGAAGAATATTATCTGTGAAACATGGGTGTGAGAGGACAATAGGCTGAGGGTGAGTATGATTACTAGCTAGTTGGATTGCAATGTGAGATTCCAGAAGAGAAAGCATTGTGTGGAGCTATAAGATATGTTGACCTGAGGAGAGTGCTGGGAAGCCAGTACATGGGGTTAGACATCTGACATGTTCCACTTCAGTTTCCCACATTCCTGAGATACTGCGTTCTTTCAGTGCAATGTTTCCTGGTTGGGGAGACCATCCTTCCTCTGTTGTCTTCCTTGGCCACTTTCATCCTTGGTTGCCTGGTTGGAGAGGTTGTTCCCATCTTTGGGACAGTTTCCCTCTCAACAGTACCTCCAGATAAGGATAAAAAGACTTCTTCTGTCCACTGCAGCCTGAGAAATCATAAGCTGGTGAGTTTTTCTAAAATATGTTATACTGCCTTGAGTTTGACAGAATTGATGTGTCATCCCTCCTAACCTCCTTGACTGCCAGCAACACACTAGTTCGAGGTGCTAATGGCATTGCTCAGTTAAAGGCCGTTAGCAAAACAGTCTGAAGAGTTCAATCAGTTCCTTATCCACTAATATTCCCAATGTTTCCACGGGATGTAAACAGAGAAAATTCCACCCTATATCTCACTTGCACATGGTCGATGCAAATCTCATGCTAATAAAACAGCAATCTGATTTGACTAATTCTGTCAAAATCTGTAAGGAAGTGAAACATTTTCTATTTTCTAATGTCATTCATAGAAAGGGGAGCTGGGGTTCACATCCAGCTGTCAGTCTGGAGTCAAAATTCTCTGAGCAGAGTTAATTAACAATTCACCTTCACACCGGCTCTATTTCATGCGTTTCTTCTATAAGAGTATGTCTTAAAAGCACTGGTTGTTTTAAACACAGTTCAACCTGAGCAATGTACAACTTCTATATGTCATTTCTAGAGGGGATCTCAAGATATAAAATATAGCTCATGATACAACACTTTTGTTACAAATTTACGTTCCCTACTTCACAATAAGGATATACCGAACAGAGAAAAATAAAGCTTCTTTCAAAGCTCGTACTGAGGAATTGTAATGATAAGTGATAAGCTACGTATTACTCCTTCTAAATTACTGTTCATCAACTTAGCAGCAACAACAGGAGAAATACAATAGAAATAGACCAATTTTGTTCTTATTTTAATGGAAAGAATCTCACACCAATCATCCATGCCACAAAAGAATTTATCCAGTTGGCCACTGCTTTTTTCTCAGCAACAGGGGAAAAACCACCTGACATGACCGTAAGGAAGAATTACAGAGTTACATTGTAATGCCCCTCATTAAAGGTAAATTAGAAAATGATGTAAATTTTACATAAATCATGCATAAGTAGAATACACAATGGGAAACTGTGGAAAAGCTTTTGATAAAGAGCACAGTTTTTCTGCTTGCAACACTGTCATTCATGAGTCAACAAATCCAACTCATGTGCAGAATAAACTCTAGAGATTTGAGAGAGAATCAGTTCAGATATCCAAGGTTTAGGTTGAATTCAGGCATCACTCAACAAAAAAAGGTAGTTTAGGTCGTAGCTGATTTAAAAGTATTTTACTAAATAGTAATGGTGTCATATTACCTTTGGTGTCATGTCCCTTTTAGATCTTAACAGGTAAATGAGTCATGTACTCAGAGGTAATCACATGTCACAGGCTGTCTGAACTATGGCACTTGGGACTTAGTCTAAGTCTGGAGATTTCTCTGTGCAGTACGTTTTCGTAAGCTGTAAGTAACTGTAGCCCTAACCTTAACCTTAATCAGAGACCTTCAAGTGAATGTACCTCATTTGTGTTTCACTTGGAATACAAGAATATTATGACAAGTCAATATTTATCATGAAACAACAGTTTAAATATACTTAAGTTAAATTGACAGGAACTGCATGTTCTATGAACAATTTTATCAAACTGTTGTAAAATGATCAATTAGATAAGTTTGACTTATTTAACAAGTTTCAAGAAATTTTTTTTATTCATGTTTATGGTTAATACTAAGTATACTCAAAATTAGATTTTCGTGTACATAAAGGCATAGAAATAATTTTTGGGGCATAGAACATAGAACATAGAACATAGAAAAATACAGCGCAGTACCGGCCCTTTGGCCCTCGATGTTGCGCCGATCCAAGCCCACCTAACCTGCACTAGCCCACTATCCTCCATATGCCTATTCAATGCCCGTTTAAATGCCCATAAAGAGGGAGGGTCCACCACTGCTACTGGCAGGGCATTCCATGAACTCACGACTCGCTGAGTAAAGAATATACCCCTAACATCTGTCCTATACCTACCACCCCTTAATTTAAAGCTATGCCCCCTCGTAATAGTTGACTCCATACGTGGAAAAAGGTTCTCATGGTCAACCCTATCTAATCCCTTAATCATCTTGTACACCTCTATCAAGTCACCCCTAAACCTTCTTTTCTCCAATGAAAACAGCCCCAAGTGCCTCGGCCTTTCCTCATATGATCTTCCTACCATACCAGGCAACATCCTGGTAAATCTCCTCTGCACCCGTTCCAGTGCCTCCACATCCTTCCTATAGTATGGCGACCAAAACTGCACACAGTACTCCAGATGCAGCCGCACCAGAGTCTTATACAACTGCAACATAACCTCAGGACTCCGGAACTCAATTCCTCTACCAATAAAAGCCTGTACGCCATATGCCTTGTTCTCAGCACTACTTACCTGGGTGGCAACTTTCAGAGATTAATACCAAGAACTGGGAGGAAAGTGAGATTATTGATAATTTCAGTGTCTATTAGTCATGAAGAGAACGAAGAGAAATCCTGTTTTATTGTCAAAACCTTTTTGCAATTCTTTCACAGGATACAGATGTCATTTATTGCCCATCCATAATTAACCAAAGGGCCATTAAGAGTCAACCACATTTCTGTGGGTCTTCAAGCACATGTAGACCAGACCGGGTAAGGATGGCAGCTTCCTTCCTTAAAATGCATTAGTGAATCAGTTGGGTTTTCTGCCAGTCGACAACAGTTTCATGGTTATCATTGGATTCTTAATTGCAGAATTTTTACTGATTTCAAATTATACCATCTGCCATGGTGGGCCTTGAACCCAGGTCCCCAGAACATTACCTGTGTTCCTGGATGAATAATATTAGCAATAATACCACAAAACCATAACCTCCCTTAAGTAGTGCTGGCAATAGAATGGCAAGAACCATGAATCTTTTTGTTTCTTTATTCCATAATCTAAAATATTTAGTCACCTCAGTCGGATGAACACCGCTGGAAATCAAAGTCTCAATATTCTAGTACTCTATCAATTAAGCACCTTCCACAACTTTTAGCCATGTGCTAAGCTTTTAACCTTAGCTCTGTGTGGACTATTAAGGTTTGAGAATATTATTTTATTTCACTCTGTGCTGGGGACATGTAAACAAAGTTAGTTCAGTAATGGCTGCCTGCAGCTAAGTATTGGTTGGTTTTAATCAGTGCACACACAATACACTAGGGAACAGGCAATTCTGGATTTGGTGATGTGTAAAGAGGCAGACTTGATTAGGAAGCATACATTGAAGGAACTCAATGGTGCAGTGACCATAATATGGTCGAATTCATCCTGTAGTTTGAGAGGGACAAGTTAGCATCAGATCTAACAATATTCCCACTCCACCAAGTTCCCACTCCCACTCCAACAGTGCCTCCCACTCCACCAGGGACCTGCAGGTCCTGGACCTCCTCCATTGCTAAGCCCTCACCACCCAATGCCTGTAGGAATAAGGCCTGATCTTCCACCTTGGAACCCTGCAACCACACGAGTTCAATGTGGATTTCACCAGTTTTCTCATTTCCCCACACCCCCCCTCCCCCACTTTATCCCAGCCCCAAGCCTCCAACTCGGCTCTGCCCTCTTGATCTCTCCATCTTCCTTCCCACCTATCCACTCCACCCTCCTCTCAGACCTATCACCTGTCCCCACCAACCTTCATCTCCCTATCACATTCCCAGCTACCTTGCCGCCTGCTCACCCCTCCCATTTTTCTCTCAGCACCCCGCAGCCCACAAGCCTCATTCCTGATGAAGGTCTTATGCCCAAAACATCAATCCTCCTGCTCCTTAGATGCTGCCTGACCTGCTGTACTTTTCCAGCACCACACTTTCGACTCTGATATCCAGCTCTACAGTCCTCACTTTCTTCTAACAGTGTTACAGTTGAGTAAAGGTAACTAGGAAGACATGAGGAAAGAGTTGACCACAGTTAATTGGCCACAGTTAGTATGAAGAAACATACTAAGAGGAGGATCAGGCAACTGTGGTTGACTAGGCAAGTCAGGGCCAACATAAAAGCCAAAGTAAAAAGTATAAAATATGATTAAGATTAGTGGGGGACCAGAGGATTGGGAAGCCTTTAAAAACCAGCAAATGATTACTAAAATCAAATCAATGAGGGAGAAGATAAAATATGAGGGTACGTTGGCTAGTAATATAAAAAGATCGCAAAAGTTGTTTTTAGATATATAAAAGTAAGAGAGAGACAAGAGTGGGCATTAGATCACTGTAAAATGAAGCTGGAGAAATGGTAATGGAGAACAAAGATATGGCAGAGACTCAATAGATGATAGGGCATCCCATTGAAACGTAGAGTGTACTGAGAGGCCTGGATACAGTGGATGGGGAGAAGATATTTCCTCTGGTAGGAAAAAATAGGACTTGAGGGCACAGTCCCAGAGTGAGGGAATAACCCTTTAGAACTGAAATGAGGGTGATTTCCTTTAGCCAGAGGGTGATGAATCTGTGAAACCCATTGCACTAAAAGGCTGCGGAGGCCAAGCTACTGAGGTATTAAGAAAGAGATAGTTAGTTTATTGATTAGTAAGGAGATCAAGAGTGACAGGGAATAGGCAGGAAAATGGGGTTGGGGAACATATTAGATGTGATAAAACGGTAGAGCAGTCTGTCTGGGCCAAATTGCCTAATTCTGTTCCAATATCTTACAGTCTTATTATGATATTCCCACCTCAAATCTTGTTGGCTCACTAATTTATGGGATCCTACCTAATCATATCTGCTGTTTGATGTGCTCTGCTGCTGTTTGACCATACTATGCCAACCCAATTTAACTCATGTTAATTTTGGATGTTACAGTACAATATGTGTACATAGTATAAGGGAGTCTAATTTCTTGAACTAGTATAGTCAAGTTTGTTCACTTTGTTCAAAACTATGATGCCTTGTGACTTTGTTTTTAGTAGGTACCTCATATGTCAAACCTTGTTGGGTTTAAACAAAGCCAAGCAGATTATAACATAAATGTGGGGATCTCATCCAAGTTTGTAAAAAATATTAATAAAATCATCAAATGTATCTATATTTTTTCACATGCATAACCCGTATTGACCTGTGTGTGGTTAAGCTATTTAGTCAGTAGGACAAATAGAGGCAATAGACTCTATCCTTTGTTTGGAAGTAGAATAACTATGGAATCATAGAGCACAGAGGAAGGGCATAATGCTTGTCCTAACTGTTTGAGAAATCTAATTGGACTCACTTTTTTCCCATAGCCGTGCACTTTCTTTTTAGTTTTCATACATTTCTGAAAGTAATTATTGAAAAAGAACATAAAAATATCATGAGAACTGGGAGTGTAAGGTGCTCTACCGTTCAGTAAGAGTGTGGCTAATCTTTGACCCCTTCCCACATGATTCAATCGACAATAGACAATAGACCATAGGTGCAGGAGTAGGCCATTCTGCCCTTCGAGCCTGCACCACCATTCAATATGATCATGGCTGATCATCCTTAATCAGTATCCTGTTCCTGCCTTATCTCATAACCCTTGATTCCACTATCCTTGAGAGCTCTATCCAACTCTTTCTTAAATGAATCCAGAAACTGGGCCTCCACTGCCCTCTGGGGAAGAGCATTCCACACAGCCACCACTCTCTGGGTGAAGAAGTTTACCCTCATCTCTGTCCTAAATGGTCTACCCCATATTTTTAAGCTGTGTCCTCTGGTTCAGCACTCACCCATCAGCGGAAACATGTTTCCTGCCTCCAGAGTGTCCAATCCTTTAATAATCTTATATGTCTCAATCAGATCCCCTCTCAGTCTTCTAAACTCAAGGGTATACAAGCCCAGTCACTCCAGTCTTTCAACGTAAGGTAGTCCCGCCATTCCAGGAATTGACCTCGTGAATCTACGCTGCACTCCCTCAATAGCCAGAATGTCTTTCCTCATAGATGGAGACCAGAACTACACACAATACTCCAGATGTGATCGCACCAGGGCCCTGTACAGCTGCAGAAGAACGTCTTTGCTTCTATACTCAATCCCTCTTGTTATGAAGACCAGCATGCTATTAGCCTTCTTCACTATCTGCTGTACCTGCATGCTTACCTTCATTAACTGGTGTACAAGAACACCCAGATCTCTTTGTACTGCCCCTTTACCTAAATTGATTCTATTTAGGTAGTAATCTGCCTTCCTGTTCTTGCCACCAAAGTGGATAACCATACATTTATCCACATTAAACTGCATCTGCCATGCATCTGACCACTCACCTAACCAGTCCAGGTCACCCTGTAATCTCCTAACATCCTCCTCACATTTCACCCTGCCACCCAGCTTAGTATCATCAGCAAATTTGCTAATGTTATTACTAATACCATCTTCTATATCATTAATATATATTGTAAAAAGCTGCAGTCCCAGCACTGATCCCTGCGGTACCGCACTGGTCACTGCCTGCTATTCCGAAATGGAGCCATTTATCACTACTCTTTGTTTCCTGTCAGCCAATCAACTTTCAATCCAAGTTAGTACTTTGCCCCCTTTGCCCCCAATACCATGCACCCTAATTTTGCTCACTAAAGTCATATGTGGGACTTTATCAAAAGCTTTCTGAAAGTCCAGGTACACTACATCTACTGGATTGCCCTCGTCCATCTTCAGAATTACATCCTCAAAAAATTCCAGAAAATTAGTCAAGCATGATTTCCCCTTCATAACTCCATGCTGACTCTGACCTATCCTGTTATTACTCTCCAGATGTGTCGTAATTTCATCCTTTATAATAGACTCCAGCATTTTTCCCACCACTGAGGTCAGACTAACTGGTCTATAATTTTCTGTTTTCTCTCTCCCACCTTTCTTAAAAAGTGGTACAATATTAGCCACCCTCCAATTCCCCTCTAGGTTCCTTGATTTGATTCATCCTTATTGTTGAATATACCCAACAACTGTGCACCCATAGCTGTTCGCAGTTGTGAATTCCAAAGTTTGACAATACGTTATAATCTTGTAATCACTACTAATTTCTGGCTCAGTTTCAGCTTACATTATGAATATTAATTACGGAGGTTTGAGAAACAGAGGTCAGGTTGCGCCATTTTCTTTCAACCCTGGACCAATTCAATATGTTTTCATCTGTAATTTAACAAAGGTTAGCATATTTAATTCAAAATATTGACTGCAACAAGCTTTGCTCCAATTTTCATTTTCACAGTTGACGGTCACATGGATACACTATCATGTATTATTATCAACATTGTTTTTACTGCCCAAAAATCCTCAAACTTTTGAAAATAAATAACGGATTAACCATTGGTACCATCATATATCTTAATTGGAGACTTATTCTGATGTGAAAAGACACATGCCCTATGATCAAAGATCTTGCCAGAAAGATCTCTTTGGTGTTACCACTTATAGTGAAATCATAATGAAAATTGTTATAAACACATTCATAATTACACTGCAACTACATCATAAAGATATTTCTGAATTAAAGAGAATGCTCATTTATGTGCCATACATTTCAGCCATTTATCAGAGGAATCCAGGGGATGAATGATGATGTTGTTAATGAGCAATAATTATTCAAATTTCATTTGTAGGATGTGAATGTGGCTGGCTGGCCAGCAGTTACTGTCCATCCCTAATTAGAGAGTCATTGAGTTGAACAGCATGGACAAAGTTAAAATTCACACAGGGTTGGAGGATCTGAGCTACAGGGAGAGGCTGAACAGGCTGGGGCTGTTTTCTCTGGAGTGTCAAAGGCTGAGAGGTGACCTTATAGAGGTTTACAAAATTATGAGGCATGGATAGGATAAATAGACAAAGTCTTTTCCCTGGGGTCGGGGAGTCCAGAACTAGAGGGTGAGGTTTAGGGTGAGAGGGGAAAGATATAAAAGACACCTTAGGGGCAACTTTATCATGCAGAAGGTGGTACATGTATGGAATGAGCTGCCAGAGGATGTGGGGGAGGCTGGTACAATTGCAACATTTAAGAGGCATTTGGATGTGTATCTGAAAAGGAAGGATTTGGAGGGATATGGGCCGGGCGCTGGCAGGTGGGACTAGATTGGGTTGGGATATCTGGTCGGCATGGACGGGTTGGACCGAAGGATCTGTTTCCATGCTGTACATCTCTATGACCAGGTTATAATCCAACAGGTTTATTTGGAAGTACAACCTGGTGTTGTATGATTTTTAACTATGTCCACTCCAGTTCAACGCTGGCACTTTACATCATACAGCATGAAATCAGACCCTTCGGTCCAACAAGTCCATGCTGACCATGCTCCCAAACTAAACTAATCCCACTTGCCTACATTTGGCCCAAGTCTGTCCAAACCTTTCCTCTCTGTGTACTTATCGATGTGTCTCTTAAATGTTGTGACAGTACTTAAATCCACCACTTCATCTGGTAGTTCAATTCCACACACAAACTACTGTTTGTATAAAAAATGCTGCTCCTCACTTCTTTTTTTTAAAACTTTCTCCTATCACCTTAAAAATATGCCCCTTAGTCTTGAATTCCCCCACCCTAGGGAAAAACCCTTGCCACTTATCTTATCTATATCCTCCATGATTTTATGATCCTCTTTAAGGTCACTCCTGAACCTCCTACACCCGAGTAAATCTCCCTACGCTCCTGTGAAAATAGTTTCAGCCCATCAAGCCCATTTTTGTAATTCGAACACTCCATTCCTGTCACCATCCTGGTAAATCCTTTCCAAACTCTCTCTAATTTAATAATATCCTTCCTACAGCAGGGCAACCAGAACGGCACACAGTACTCCAGAAGAGGCCTCACCAACATCCTGTACAACTTCAGCATGACATCCAAAGTCCTAAACTTAAAAGTCTGAGCAATGAAGGCAATCGGCTAAACGCCTTCTCAACACCCAGTCCACCTGTAATGCAAATTTAAAAGAATTATGTGCCTGAACCCCTAGGTCTCTGTTCTACAACACCAGTAAGGGCCTTACCATTAACTGTGTGAGTCCTGCCCTTGTTTGTTTAACCAAAATGCAAAACCTCACATTTATCCAAATTAACCTCCACCTGCCACTCCTCAGCCCAATGGCCTAATTGATCAAGATCACTTTTTAATCTTAGATAAGCTTCTTCACAGTCCACTATATGGTGGTGAGCTGCCTTCCTGAACTTCAGCAGTCCACCTACTACTGGTTGACCCACAATGTTCCATGGTAGTGAATTCCAGGATTTTGACCCACCCAATGGAGATATATTTCCAAGTTGGAATGTTAAGTGTCATGGAGGGGAACTTACTGGAGGTGGTGTTCCCATATATCTGCTGGCTTTGTCCTTCTAGGTGGAAGTGGTCATGGGTTTAGAAAGTGCTGTCTGAGGATATTTGGTGAATTTCTGTAGGGCTTCTTGGAGATAGTAGCAGCAATGTGTACTGAGTATTGGTGGTGGGGAGAGTGGATGCTTGTGGACGGGGTAATAATCCAGTGGGCTGCTTTGTCCTGGATGGTGTCAAACTTCTTGAGTGTTGTTGGAGCTGCACCTAATCAGGCAAATGTGGAGTTTTCCATCACACCCCCAATTTCTGCATTGTAGATGATGGCTTTGAGGAAGTCAGGAGGTGAGTTATTCATTGCAGTTTTCCTAGCCTCTGATCTGTTCTTATAGCCATTGTGATTACGTGGCATTTCTAGTTGAGTTTCTGGTCAATGGTAACTGCAAAGATGTTGATAGTAAAGCATTCAGTGATGGTAACACCACTGAATGTCAAGGAGCAGTGGTTAGACTGTTTCTTATTTGTTATGGGAATAGTTTAGTATTTGTGTGTTGTGAATATTACTTGCCATTTGTCAGCCCAAGCTGGATATTGTCCAGACCCTGTTGCATTTGAACAGGACTGCTTCAGTATCTGAGGAGTTGTGAATGGTATTGAACATTGTGCAACCATCAGCAAACATTCACTATTCTGATCTTATGATGGAGGGAAGGTTATCGATGAAGCAGCTGAAGATGGTTTGGCCTCGGACACTATCCTGAAAAGTTCTTGCATAGATGTCCTGGAGCTGAGATAACTGGCCTCCAACAACATTTCCCTCTGTGCCAGGTATGACTTCAACCAGCAGAGTGTTTTCACCTAATATCCATCGATTCCAGTTTTGCTGGGGCTCCTTGATGCCACACTCGGTCAAATGCAGCCTTTCACTCAAGGGCTTTCACTCTCACCTCACCTCACCTGACCTCTGGAATTCAGGTGAGTTGAGGTGAGAGTGAAAGCCCTTGCGTGAAAGGGTCATGTTTGAAGCAAGGCTATAATGAGGTCAGGAGTTGAGTGGCATTGATGGAACTCAAACTGGACATCACTGAGCAGGTTATTGCTGACAAGGAGCAGTTTCATAGCACTGTTGGAGACACCTTTCATCACTTTGCTTGACGTTTGAGAGTAGACTGATGGGGCAGTAATTGGCTCAGGGATTTGTCTTGCTTTTTATGTACAGGATATACCTTGGCAATTTTCTACATTGATTCCACAAGATTGCTGCGAGTGCTTTAGCCTTATCTTTTGCACTATTGTGCTGGGCTCTTCCATCATTAAGGATGGGGATACTTGCAGAGTTTCCACCGCTGGTGAGTTGATTAATTGTCCACCACCATTCCAGACTGGATGTGGCATGACTCCAGAGCATAGATCTGATCTGTTGGTTATGAGGTTACTTAGCTCTGTCTATCACTTGCTGCTTAGGCTGTTTGGTACGCAAGTAGTCACGTTTGGTAGCTTCACCAAGATGACACCTCATCTGCAGGTATATCTGGTGCTGCTCCTGGCATGCCCTCCTGCACTCTCCCTTGAGCCAAGGTTGAACCCCTGGCCTGATGGTAATGGTTAAGTGGGGGATATGCCAGAACGCAAGGTTACAAATTGTGCTTGAGTACAATTCTGCTGCTGTTAGTGGCCTATAGCATCTCATGGATGCACAATCTTGAATTGCTAGATCTGTTTGAGATCTATCCTATTTAGCACGGTGATAGTGCCATATAACACAATGGAGTGCATTCTGAATACAAAAGCGGGACTTCATCTCCACAAGACCTGCGCGATGGTCACTCTTATCAATACTGTCATGGATGGATGCATCTGCAGCTGGCAGTTTGGTAACGATAAGGTCAAACATGTTTTTCCCTCTTGTTGGTTCCCTCTCCACCTGCCGCAAACCCAGTCCAGTAATTACGTCCTTTGGGATTCAATCAGCTCAATCAGTGGTGCTACTGCTGAGCCACTCGAAGTGGTGGACATTGAAATCACCCACTCAGAATACATTTTGCACCCTTGCCACCATCAGTGCTTCCTCCAAGTGTTGTTCAACATGGAGGAGTACTGATTCATCAGCTGAGGGAGGACGGTGTGAGGTAACCAGCAAGAATTTTCCTTGCCCATGTTCAACTTGAAGCCATGAGACATCGTAAATGTTGAGGGCTCCAAGCTCAACTCCTTCTTGATAGTATACCACTGTACTGCCACCTCTGCCCCTGCCAGTGGTACAAGACATGTCCAGGGATGGTGATGGTGGTGTCTGGGACATTGGCTGTCAGATATGTTTCTGTGAGTATGACCATGTCAGGCTTGACTAGTCTGTGAGACAGCTCTGCCAATTTTACCTCTGGCCCTTAGATGAGGAGGACTTTGCAGGGTTAACAGGGCTGCTTTTGCCATGGTCTTTTCAGGTGCTGGATATCTGGATTAATAGTCTCATGGTAATACCATTAGGCCATCACCTAGTACAATAAAATACCAAATAGTTCATAGAAACTTTGGATCAATTCCTTTAATAGTTACAACTCAATTGGTATTATTGCATGACTGGAAAGGGAACAAAACAGCCAAAAGTATAGTGTGTAACTCTAACCCAGCCATCACATCCTCTCCTTGCAGAAGTCATTCATTAGATATTGCAGTGGGTATTTATCATGTCAGAGTCAGTCATTTAACAGGTATTGATTCCATTTCATATAAAATATTGTTTCGGGTGTGTGAATCTTTGCAACAGCCTGACACAGCTCAGTGTTGTTCACTACCAGGATTGAGGTTCTCAAACTTTGACAACTATTTCTCCTATAAGATTAGATCTAGTGAAGTTTCTGGAAAAACACCAAGACAGCTCATCAAGTCGGGAACAGTTGCAACTAAGTTGGGTCACATTGCACCTTCTGCATCATCAAATCTATTGCATAAAGGTTCAGTTCAAGGAGGACAAAGCTCAGCAATGCGGATCTTTCTCCTGCCATGGAATCATCAACCTGTCAGGTACAAAGTAAAAGGGAGAAAATTAAACCTGAGGGAGAGGCTCTATCTAAAGGGCTGTAATATAATATGGCATTCTCAAAGCAGCAGTGCCAAAAAGAGTTAAGACTCTTCATGATTTCAATTACTGGACTGTGTCAAATGCCAGCCAAAGACTTGAGGGTCTCCTTTGTGACTAGACCTGGTCTGTTTACAGTTTTGAAGGTTACAGCTGCCTTGAACCTTTTTTGTCACAAGATAATTTCAATCACCTGCAAAGTGTATCTCGGCCAACAGCTGAAGGACCATTCTGATCAATATTCAAGATATTGCCTGTTTCAGAGGGACATTAAACTTGTCAATCTCCACAGAAGTTTGCAGCAGTAGTTTCAGAGACAGCTTTGATTCATCAGCTCTGCAGGCTTTCCTAATATCCTGGGCATCATTTACTGCAAGCTCACGGAAGTTAGCCTATTCATAGTCAATCCCAAGGCCTCACCTCCTTGCCATTCCATCAATATACAGATGGTCTGTGATGCACTAACTGACAATGCGCAAGCACTGGGATCAACACATGACCCCTTCATTCTGAGCTCATTGCTTTTAATTCAGAAGAGAAATTTACTATTGTCGGACTGCAGGCGGTTCCAGGTGTCATGCTACACCTTAAAACTGCAGCACTCGACTTTATTGTCACAAACCAGTCAAACAAAGACACGCTAAGATAGCAGCATTGACCATGTAATTGAGTTTGTGCAGTGACTATGTATTTTGCATTTAACTTATGGGATGGAATTCCCTATATGATACAAACTGGATGAGAATGTTGCATTTATACCTATTTCCAGCAACTTATATTTTTGTTACTGCTTTCCAGCACCTGCATTTATTTGGTTTTTATTTGTTTACCCATTTCTGATATATCTTCTAAAGATGCATCAACCATTATAGATAGATTCAAAGATAGCAGTCACTGTGTGTTTAGAATCAATACTTCATTTAAGCAGTAATCACTATTATCATGCATTTTTACGTGTAATCATAGTGAGAACGAATTGATAGTCCTCAAATTTCTCAAGTTGTAGTTAAATCAGACAACACAATCCAATCACAGTTGGTGAACCTGCAAGCATATCCATAGCACCTTGTGTAGTGGGGAATTGAATATTTAGATTAGAATGGCAGAGCAACACCTGAATTTTGAAGCACTGATGGGCATGGTGTGAGGCTTTACATTGCTGGGTGGACTGGGGTGCAGAAAGACTACATCTTTTGCCATCTTGGGGTGGCACGGTGCCTCAGTGGTTGGCACTACTACCTCACAGCGGCTGGAACCCGGATCGATTCCCACCTCAGGCAACTGTCTGTGTGGAGTTTGCACATTCTCCCAGTGTATGCGTGGGTTCCCACCATGTACTCTGATTTCCTCCCACAATCCAAAGATGTGCAGATAAGGTGAACTGATCATTCTAAATTGCCCATAGTGTCAGGTGCATTAATCAGGAATAAATATAGGGTGGGGGAATGGGTCTGGGTGGGTTACACTTTGGAGGGTCGGTGTGGACTTGTTGGGCCAAATAGGGCCTGAACAAAGTAATTGGCTACCTACCAGTTGAATTGATATGAGGCTTTTTGATTAGATTAGATTCCCTACAGTATGGAAACAGGCCCTTTGGCCCAACAAGTCCACACCGACCCTCCAAACAGTAACCCACCCAGACCCATTCCCCCACCCTATATTTATCCCTGATTAATGCACCTGACGCAATGGGCAATTTAGTGTTGGAATTTTCCAGTTGGCTACCAGGAGGTGTTGGGGAACTGTGCAGATGCCTAGAGGTGGCTCCACTCGCTGTCCATAGTAGTCCAGCTGAGCTTGTATTCATGAGGCAGTGGAAGGTAAGTTATGTCATGAGACTAGACAAACACCTTCCCACACATTCTGGGCTAACCCTAATAATGTGCCAGTGGACGGGGTCACCTGTCTTCCATATCTCAGTAAATAATTCTGTGTCAGCTAGGCTTGTTAGCAAGCCTATCAGCCAAGATTGTAAGCATTAGAAGCAGACACAGGCAGTTCAGTCCCTTGAACCTGCTCCGCTACTTGATATATTCATAGCTGATCTCATCTTGGCCTTAATTCCCCTTTTCTGCCTGCTGTCCACAACCCTTCAGCCCATCATGAATTACTTGCACTTTCACACTCTTACACTCTCACTCCCTCTCACTTCTCTTGTCCCCTATTGGCCTCCTGACTTCAGGGGTGAGCTTATTTGGACCACTTTTTGAACACCAGTATTTCCACCCAATCTGAGCTTCCAGCCCAGTGGAGATCAGAAGCCCATATTGAAAATCCTGTCTGTTACTGTGATTTTCTGATTTACAAAGATCCAGTGTGGAGAACTGATTGCAAACCCCCTAAGCATTATCCAGTTTGTATCTCAATTAAGATTTGATCGGGTCCAGAGGCTTTTTATTAATGGGGTAATAGATTGATGTTGCTAAATCTCTCTGTCATCTAGAAGTCGTTGATTTAATTTATTCTATTTAATTGAGAAGAAAAAATTATTTTTGATTGAACAAAAATTATTCAAGTTCCCTGGTGAAAATGTGGAATCTTCCTGGTGATGAATGGACTGCTTGCATTAAAACCATAGCAGTTTCAAACCTTCTTCACAAGAACTTTCCAAAGTAATCACAGTGAGGGAATAATGGATGTACAAACTAAATACAACATGCTCAGAAAGATCAGATATTAACATGACAGGCAATGATGTAAATGAAGACATGGCCAGAAAGAAAGCTAAAATATAAGTAGGACTTGCCAGAAGTATAAAGAAAAAATGTACATTTCATGACTTCAGCTCATACAAAAGCACGTTGGAGCCAATTAAGTCCATTTAATGTAATAATGTTAGAAACAATGCATTTACAAAGAAACATGGCACTCTGCAACATTCTGTGAAAATAAAAGACACGGGAATGTTTTTGTGTATATATCAGAGTTCTTCTAAGCTTGGGACATTATCGAAGGTGCTGACCATCCCATTTCCTTTCCGGATGCTTTTGGAGCATCTTCTGTTTCCTCTTGTGTGATAATTTCTTGCCTCTTTAAATCTGCAGTTTGAACTTCCACTGCAACAAGAATTAAAATATGTCAAGTTTACTCAGCAGAAACAGCTCAGCTGATGATAAGTGACTAGATGTGCGGCCTCTGCATTTATTTAACTCACAGGAATTGTTTATTGCCTCATAAAGTCAGTAACTCTGACATATATCACTTAAATTAAGCTTCTTATTACTGTAAAAATGTAGGGATGATATCTCACCTGCACTGCTGCTGCTCTCAAAGAATGATTGTAAAAATGTGGTGGTCTTTCATTTCTTGATAGTCCTGTAACTCTCAGTGGAGCTATTCCATGATTATCTGACAGCATTTCATGACATCATCCAAGACAAAGGACATTAAAAGGACAGAATACAAATGAATCTTAATGTTAACTTCATCCTTCACGCTTCCTGCTGGAAATGGGTTTGCTTCTTTCTGAATATCTCACAGACCTTGGCAAAGTGTCAACAATCACAAAAGCAGCACAACTAGGGCAACAGGTTTCTTGTCGTGACTTTTCTGAACACTGTTGCTGTTTTGAATGGATGGGCAGCCAGGAACACTCTTCCATTGTTACAAAGGTAACATTTTATTTTGGTTAAAAAGGGATCAGTCACCTCTCTTCACTGGAAAAGAAAGTTCAGTGGGATGTATAATGAACACCTGATTCAATAGTGTCAACTCACATCGCCTGTTGACTTTGAATTTCACTTGTAAAGTCTTTGGAAGTAGGAATTTGGAAGATGTTCATACAGAAAGAAATGCCTTGGAGTTTGTGCTTGTATCACCACAAGGGACATTATCTTCGGAAACAAATACTGTCCCTGAAACAAATATCTTAGCTTTTCCAAAGGCCTAACTTAACAATGTAATATTTGCACCAAGATACTAATTTGGCTGCAGATTGGCTTGAAAAGAGCTGATATGACATTCTTTCAGATCTCGTTGTAATTCTTCTGTGCGGATTGACCCACACAGGGGGTCCCTAATTTACAAACATCTGACTTAAGAACGTTTACACTTACAAATATGATCTCATATCAGGGTATCATTTTAAAGATCCTGATCGTCCACTTTATATTGTCCTGTATTGCATCCCAGTTTGTGTCCAAATCGACTTGCATGCAGACTCGAGAGATGGCCTGTCGCCTGAAATGTCAGATACCACTTTATGCATTTCCCACTTACACTGTAACTCCAGGTAAGTGCCACATCATATTTTTGAAGTCTGTTGGTGATCAACATATAATATGGCAGGTATCTTCTTTAAGCTCTCCTGCTCACCTTTCCTGGCATTGGGAGTGGCCCCCGTGCAGAACTGCATTCTCCCATAGTGTAAAGTATCCCAGACTCGGCTTAGTCTGTAAGAAACTCTCCACCCTGCATTGCAGAGCAGATATTGATTTCTGATCAGCAGCTGCGGTGTAACTACAGACTCAACATCCAGTCCAAGGAAGGCAGGTGAAATTTTGACTTGACTGAAATTGTTAGCAACACAAGTGAATTACATGCTGGCAGTCTCTGCATAGTTCTGACCGCACATAAATCAACAGAATATTAATTCTGACATCTCATTAGAGAAGACCAATCTGTGAAGGCCCTCAGATTGAGAGTATAGTGAGTGGATCAGCTGGAGAACGTTTATAAACCAGCTTTTAGTAGTGAATGATGTAACAGCCCTGTATATCATCACTCAAGCAATTATGTCTGTAGAAAATATTGCCTCATGGCTTTTTTCACTCTAGTAATTCCTCTGAGGGGCCTTTGCGAATTTTAATAAGACAACAGCATAATGTTTTAACATAGTGCTTGCTTTAAAGAGTGCACCTTATGTGCAAACTGTATCTACTAACACTTGTTCTAAAATTTCCTCATGTAGGATTGTTCACCAACAATCTGTTACCAAAATGCAGTAATCCAGCAAGATTACATCGACTGACTTTCCAAAACCCATTCTATAAGGTGTACATACCAAATATACTTTGAATTTACTTGATTGTTTTGATTTTTGATACAGATTCTAAGTTGCAGTGCAATACCTTATCCACGTTGTGTGGATTAAAAATGTAAATCGTGAATCCTAATATAATCACTTCATTGAAAAATGCACAGAGTTTTTAAAAAATAGAAAATATTAGCTGTTGTCCATCTATAATAAAAAGCATTTCAATAGTAGAATAATATATCAGTCAAAGGTAACCATAAGGTACTCAGCTTTTCCAACAACTTCTGTTTTTATTCATTATCTGAAAGCTTTGGTTTTAAAAATAAATGAATTATGAATAAAGATGAGTAAACTACATGTTGCACAACCTGTCAGGGCCATCCTCTCTCAACCAGCCAACAACTGAAGGAATCCCTCAAATAAATGGGATTTATAGTCAGTTTTATTGCCAGGCCTGTGCTTTCACTTGTAAGCGAAATAGCATCCTTAAGATCAGAGATGAAAGCAAAATGACTAATCACAGTAATGAACACAAATACCACAGAGAAAATCACTAATATATGGTGTAAAGCAATAGTTTTGTTAGCAAGTGGTTGAAAGTCGATACAAACATTTATCTTTAGACACAGCCACATTTGCACTGTTCTCACCACACCCAGCACCCAAAACCCCTTCGACCATACTTGCACAGTTTAACACATTGGCAATAAAAGCCTTGGGGAACAAGGAGACAGTCGTGATATCTGAATTATATCACATATGACTAGAAAAACAGTTTGACTATGATCCAATGTCACTTTTCTATTTTGAAAGAGAAGAGCATTGTAAATTCATATTTATATAGTCTGTAAAAGTGACCTTTCAACTTTTTGATTCGGAAGCAATGAGACAAAGCATTGCACTGTACACAAAGAGTTTATCCGATCCGTTTAGGGTCTCTGATTATATTAATTATCTTAACAGCAAGCGTGAAGATTATTTATGATGCATGAAACTTATAGACTTTTAATTGTGTTTCTATATGAAGTGGGGTTTCCATAATTTTTGATATAATCTGGTAGCAGGATGGTACTTATCAATTGAATTGCTGACTCATGTTTTAGCACAAATTAATAGTTTATTCTGATCTCCTTTTGTAAATGTGGGGTGGAGGACTTTTTATATACAGTACTTGTTTTTAGACATTGATTTCCCTTTTGTTCCCTTCGATCTTCTCCCGACATCACTTGACAATGAGGGATGCAACACAATCCTGACCCTTATCAGCCTGCAAGTGACCTCTGACTTTTCCTGCAAGAACTCTGACCCTAATCCTGACAACTTGATTAATTGTCCAGTGTTATGATTTATGAGTATCTCCTCAGCATAATTAACAGGCAACAGGTGGCTGAACAAAACTTTAGCTTAATAAGCACTTAGTTCAATGCTTCCCTAAACTTTCAAACAATGAAGGATTATAGTCAAGGCCAACACATTTTGTTAATACTCCTCCCAAGAAAAGTAGAAAATGGAATAGGCCATTCAGCCCCTTGAGCCTGTTCTGCCATTCACTTGGATCATGACTGATCTGTATTTCAACTTTATCGACCTGCTTTTGCTCCAGATGTCTTGACAAACTTGCCTCACAAAAATCTGTCAACATGTGTTAGAATCCACTTGTTAATTCCTTCACACATCTCCTCATTCCCTACTCATCCATCCATTCATTCACTCACCCACAGACTTATCCATACACCCACCCATGCATCACTCACTTCTTCACCTTTTAACCTATTCTTCCTCTCACTCATATACTCACTCACTTACTAACTCATCCCTCACTTACTCACACCCACATCGTTCACCACACCCACTGCCTCAACCCTCATCCATTTAGCCAATGCACAGCCGTTCACTTATCCATTGAAAGCCTTTGAAATTTTCAACACGTCTGAATAAAGATGATGTAAAAAGCCGTATTGCTCCTCTTCAACACTGTGCTCTGTGGTTGGTTGTGGCAATGCCTTGCTAATGTTGCAGGGACAAGCAGTCCCAGATGAAAGGATGCAAAACTGTTGTTGCTCAGTGATCTTCACAATTAGATTGCCCCAGTATCACTGTTCACTAGAAGACTTGGACCATTTCTCTGTCAATCTTGTCAACAACCTGAATAACGGATGTAAGTTTGCTCACTAAGCTGGATGGTTCATTTGCAAACTTTCATCACCAAACTAGGTAACATTATCAGTGAGCCTGCGGCGAAGCACTGATGGCATGGCCCACATTTTATTTATGTGTTTATGTTTCCTTGCGTTGGTGATGTCATTCCCTATGGTGACATCATTTCCTGTGGTGATGTAATGTCCTGTTCATTTTCTCAGGGGGTGGTAAATGGGATCCAAGTCAATGTGTTTGATGATAGAGGTCTGGTTGGGGTGCCATACCTCTAGGAATTCTTGCGTGTGTCTCTGTTTTACTTGTCCAAGAATGGATGTGTTGTCCCAGTTGAAGTGGTGCCCTTCCTCATCTGTATGTAAAGATACTAGTGAGAGTGGGTCATGTCTTTTTGTGGCAAGTTGATGTTCACGTATCCTGCTGGCGAATTTTCTGCCTGTTTGTCCAATGTAGTGTTTGTTACAGTTCTTGCATGGTATTTTGTAAGTGACATTAGTTTTGTTTGTTGTCTGTATAGGGTCTTTCACATTCATTAGCTTCTGTTTTAGTGTGTTGCTAGGTTTGTGGGCTACCATGATGCCAGGAGGTCTGAGTAGTCTGGTAGTCATTCCTGAGATGTCTTTGATGTAGGGGAGAGTGGCTAGGGTTTCTGGACATGTTTTGTCTGCTTGTTTGGGTTTGTTGCTGAGAAATCAGCGGACTGTGTTCATTGGGTACCCCTTCTTTTTGAGTACAACTATACAGGTGATTTTCCTCTGCACTTTGTAGTTCCTCTGTGCTGCAGTGTGTGGTGGCTCATTGAAATAATGTTCTAATGCAGCTCCATTTGTGGATGTTGGGGGTGATTGCTTCTGTAGTTCAATATTTGGTCGGTATGTGTTGTTTTCCTGTAGGTGATGGTTTGAAGTTGCCCATAATATAACATAGTATATCACACTGTGCCTCTGGCCTCCAACAGAGCTGGGTGCCACAGGGTTCATAGTTCCTTGAAAGTAGAGTCACAGATAATTAGGATAGTGAAAAAGGAGTTTGGTATGCTTTCCTTTATTGGTCAGAGCATTGAGTGTAGGAGTTGGGAGGTCATGTTGTGGTTGTACAGGACGTTGGTCAGGCCACCTTTGGAATATTGCCTGCAATTCTGATCTCCCTTCTTTTGGAAGTGTGTTGTGAAACCTGAACGGGTTCAGAAAAGGCTTACAAGGGTTGGAGGATTTGAGCTATAGGGAGAGGATGAAAAGGCTGGGGCTGTTTTCCTGGGAGCGTTGGAGGCTGATGGGTGACCTTATAGAGGTTTATAAAATCACAAAGTCTTTTCTCTGGGGTGGGAGACTCCAGAACTAGAGAGCATAGGTTTAGGGTAAGAGAGGAAAAAATTTAAAGAGATCTAAGGAGCAACTTTTTCACACAGAGGGTGGTACGTGTATGGAAGAGGAAGTGGTGGAGGCTGGTACAATTGCAACATTTAAAAGGCATCTGGATGGGGATATGAGTAAGAAGGGTGTAGACGGATATGAGCTATTTACAAGAATGTTGCCAGGTTGGAGGATTTGAGCTATAGGGAGAGGCTAAATAGGTTGAGGCTGTTTTTCCTGGAGCATTGGGGGCTGAGGGGTGACCTTATAGAGGTTTATAAAATCATGGGGGGCATGGATAGGATAAATAGACAGCGTCTTTTCCCTGGGGTGGGGAGTCCTGAACTAGCTGGCATAGGTTGAGGGTGAGAGGGGAAAGATATAAAAGACACCTTAGGGGCAACATTTTCATGCAGAAGGTGGTACATGTATGGAATAAGCTGCCAGAGGAAGTGGTGGAGGCGAGTACAATTGCAACATTTAAAAGGCATTTGGATGGGTATATGAATAGGAAGGGTTTGGAGGGATATGGGCTGGGTGTTGGCAGGTGGGACTAGATTGGGTTGGGATATCTGGTTGGCATAGATGAGTTGGATTGAAGGGTCTGTTTCTGTGCTGTACATCTCTATGACTCCAAGTCTGTGCAACACTCTTCTAACAAAGCACCTACACTAAAACAGCGTGACTGCATCTGGCCAAGCAGTTCAAGGCCTGTCTGGTTTCAAATCAAAGCTGAATGTCTGACGATTGCTGACTTAAATATTCCTGCTGTGCAGTTTGAAAATTGCAGGTTCTGGCTAGATTTAAACTTGGCTTCTACATTTTAGGTTTTTTATCCATGCTGTTGGCAAAATGTCAACATTTCTGTCACAATCGCGAAAGTCATAGGTCACCTGATCATATTTCCCTGCTGTTGACTTGGTAAGTGTCAAGATAGTTGAATTTTGCAGGTAATTACCAGGTTTCCAGGTGAAAGGGCCAATTACACAACACTAACCAACACTATCTTATGATAAAAAAATTCAAGAAAAATGAAGAAAATATTCATCAGTTGATTCTTAAATATTGCACAAGTAACAACATGCATGGTAAAATCTGTAAAACAGTGATGATCAATTTATTTACAAGTTGTTTGGGATCTTATAAGCAGTAAATTAAAATCCCTGGTGTTGGCTGAGCAGGGCTCTGTGCATTCACATTCAGGAAGTCAGTGAGTCGCCAATTCCACTGAAAAACCTGTTCTACTCAGGCAGTTATATACATTGAAACAAATAGAATGAATAATACAGCTAGGGTTAATAGGAAGTGAGCCCAAAGATAGGTTTTTACCTTTGTACCCCAATTTTGAAAGTCATCCCACCAATTGGTGACTTCAGTTTCTTTAATATGATTTTGTACTTGATCTGTCTTTTGGACTACAGTAGTGAACATTTTGAGTGCATTAGCCAATTGGGCCCACACCGATTTTAATTTTTCCAATGTTTCTGGTCGGAATTCAATACCAGTTTCATATTTTTCCAAATAATCTCCTCAAGTCCGTAAGAGTTTGTCACTGACATTAACAAAGACGTCATTTTTGGTGGACGTCAACAAGTTCCATTAGGTCTACCCCTGGCTGGTGTGTGGGACCTAATGCAGAATGTTGTGTTGTGAATGTCCTAGGTGAGGTTCCATTTTAGTAATGTTTTAGGGAAGTTGTATGCAGTATTCTCCCTCCACCTTTACTCCACTGAGCTGATGTCAGTATCCATAATTTGGATTTCTATGGTATTCTTTAAATTGCTACTTGCCTGAAAAACTGCAGAAGGGTTATACCCATAACGTCGACTTCTCTGCTTCTTGATGCTGCCTGGCTTGCTGTGTTCGCCCAGCCTCCTGCCTGTCTACTTTTAGATTCCAACATCAGCAATTTTTTTGTCTCCGTAAACCACACAAGGCGTGTTCATTTGAATATACAGCATAGGGGCTCACAATGACTTGTTTGGTTTGGTGACATTTATCCAGAGTGATGCCTACATGCCACCACCACCCCCCCCACCCTATTCCCCTGCCCCCCCCCTCATTTTTCAACAGTGCCACCATGTTGATTAGTATCATATCCAAATAACTGGGTGCCTTAATATTCTAACCCACATTCTTTCTTGGAAAGTGCCAATATTTTTGTTTAGTGCCCATTTTTGTTTAGTCGTGTTATTAGGATCCCAGCACCACCCTTTTTCCTGGGGTTGCCTCACAGACATCATCAAAACAGACCTTGGTTAGTTGCTATGACTGGCAATTCAAATTATTGGCATGTCTCTTCCTGTGGAACAAGTGCTGTATTTGTTCATCGCTGACCAAGGGTAGGACTTGTCCTTGGCTAGTCTGCTCAAGGTTGTCCCTAGACTGTTATATCATCCACTGCCCACAGATGTTGCACAGGATTGGATTCTGCTGCCTGCTGTCATCATCTATATTTCCTTGGATGATTTCATTTATTCTCCTGGCATCCCTTCTATCACCATTACCAAGTGCTGACTGGCTTCATTCTCCTTTAATTTCTCTTTGGTGTCTTACCAATTATCTTGATTGATTTTATCTGCGGCCTGTTTAACTTGTTGGGTTAAAATCCTGAGTTTCTTGTCTAAATTATTCTAATCGAAGTTATTGACTGTGGACACTCCTACTCTGTGAGTTATTGCCAAATAGTTAATTACGTCTCTTTCAATGCCTCCCGTGAGCCAGGTTCTGGCGTTACTTGTATCAATTCTCAATTCCCAATAAACTACATGTTAAACGTTTCTGAAGTTGTGGAGGAGACCACTCTGATAGCTGAGTTCTGGACATGTCTAACACCACAGGTACCACTGGTGGATGTTGTAATTCAGAACTTGCCTGTGTATGTTAAAACTGAACCTTTTTTTTGTCTTGGGGTGGTTCTCGGACAGGTGGATGGATGCACTTACAGCTGGTTTTGGATTGTTCCTAGTTTCACATGCAATGTATCTGTTATCCATGAGTTTTCTGGAGCATCTTTGACCTAGATCCAATCCTTTCTCTGGACCAATTGCTAAACTCCCAATTCAGTGCACCCGTTGATTTAAAATCCCCACCAATCATCCATGGATTTGACACTTATATAACAATGCCCTGTACTTCCATTTACTGTCCCCATACATTATATACTGATTGTTTTTGATTTGATTTGATCTATTACCGTCATGTGTACTGAGGCACAGTGAAAAGTGTTGTCTTACCTACTTTACTGGATGATCGTACTATACCAGCATATCAGGAAAACAGAAGAGTGCAGGATAAAATGTTACAGCTTTAGAGAAGGTTCAAAGAGAGATCAACATTAACAATAAAGAGGTCCATTCAAAAGTCTGATAA
The DNA here is from genome assembly GCF_047496795.1 of Chiloscyllium punctatum. Taxonomy (NCBI): domain Eukaryota; kingdom Metazoa; phylum Chordata; class Chondrichthyes; order Orectolobiformes; family Hemiscylliidae; genus Chiloscyllium; species Chiloscyllium punctatum. The sequence continues at coordinate 32,882,736 of NC_092786.1, forward strand.
CAGCGCAGAAGAAACTGTCCTGTTTGTATGTGTTTTCAAATCTTTATAACTTCCTCCTGACAGAAGAGGATGGAAGAGAGTATTCGCATGGGAGGGTTCTTTGATTACTTTAATTGCTTTCCCAATTCAGCGAGGAGTATAAATGAATTCAATGGATGGTAGGTTGGTTTGTGTGAAAGAGTGGGCTGTGTTCGCAACTCTCTATAGGTCTTGGGGAAGAGAGTTGCCATATTATGCTATCATGCTTCCAGGCAGGATACCTTTTGTGGTGCATCCATATACATTTGGAAGAGTCTTTATGGACATGCCAAATCTCCTTAGCCTCCTAAGGAAGTAGAGATGCTGCTGTGTATTCTTGATCATAGTGTCAACATGGGTGGGCCAGGACAGATCGTTGGTAATCATCGTCGCACTTAGGAAGTTAATGCTTTCGACAGTCTCAATCTCAGCACCATTGATGCAGACAGCGGCAAGTCCTCCACTCTGCTTCCTGAAGTTACATCTGTACATGACAGCATGGTCCAGCAAACCCATCATTGCATTCAGCTGCTGTAGCAGGACAGAACTACATATGTTAAGATAGTTCTGTCCTGGTTTGATTGGCCTCCTGATGATGAAATACATGATAACTAGAAGGACTGTCTGCTGCACATCACTCGACTACTGAAAAAGGTCAAGGTTGCATTTGTCATCATTTTATTTAACAACAGTATGGATTACCATCCACACAGTACTCCACACCAATATACAGGCAACCCATGATCTGTAATCAAATGTTTGCCTCCCCTGTTTAATTTTGTTCTTTAAGAATTGGTTCCTCCCAAACTTCGTTCTTATTCAAAAATCATGAATTTTGTTCTGGTTCCAAATTCTCCTGATCTGTTTGTTGTCCTTTTGAAAGGCTTGCATTGCACTTGCCTTCCTAACTGCTAACTGAACTGGAATGTCAAATTTAAGAGAATTCTCAACTCTGATTCCCAACTCCCTTCAGATTTCCAAAGCCTTTCCCCATTTTGGAAATATGCTATGCCTCCATTCTTCTTATCAAAGTGCACAACCTCACACTTTCCCACATTGTATTCCATCTGCCACTTCTTGGTCCACTCTCCTAGTCTGCCCAAGTTCTTCTGCAGCCTCCATGCTTCCTCAATATGACCTGCCCCTCCACCTGTCATTGTGTCACCTGCAAACTCATCAACAATCCCCTTAGTTCCTTTGTCCAGTTTGATAATGTTTAACATGAATAGTTGTGGTCCCAACGCTGACCTTGCAGAACTCCACTAGTTCTGCCTAACATCTGCCTACCATCCTGAAAAAGACCCCTTTATCCCCACTCTCTGCCTTCTGCCAGTCAGTCAGTACCTTGCTACCTAACACAATGGGCTCTTACGTTATTTAACAGTCTGCTATGTGACAAAGACCTTCTGCAAATACAAAGAGATCTTGTCTACTTGTCTGCCTTTGTATAACTTGCTCATTCCCTCCGCAAAGAATTCTAACAAATCTTTCAGACATGAGCTCCCATTGATGAAGCTGTGCTGACCCAGCCCAATTTTACCATACACTTCCAAGTACTCTACAATCTCATCTTTCATAATGGACTCTAAATCTTACCAAAGAGCAAGGTCAGGATAACCAGTATATAATTTCCTGACTTCTGCTTCCCTTGCTTGTTAACCAGGGGTGCTACATCAGCCATTTTCCAGTCTACTGGGATCTTCCCTTACTCCAGTGATTCCTGAAAGATCACCTCCAATGTCTGTACAATCTCCTCATCTGTCTCCTTCAGAACCTTGGGGTACAGTTCATCTAGTCCAGGTGATCTATCTTACCTTGAATCTTCAGCTTCCCCAGCACCTTCGCATTAGTGATGGCCACTGAATGCACTTCTGCGCCTTAACTCTCTTGAAATTCTGGTATGTTGCTGGTATGTTGCACTGTGAAAACTGCTGCAAAATACCTATTCAGTTTCAGTGGTACTGTGTTCATCCTTGCCTCTCACTTACCCTTTATATATCTAAAAAGGTTCTTGCAATCTTCTTTTATATTACCAGTTAACTTACCATGATAATTCATCTTCTTCCCCACTTATTGCTTTTATTGTTATCCTTTGCTGTTTTTTAAAGGCTTACTCCGCTTCCCTCCACCCACTCCCCCCCCCACCACCCCATGCACCTCCAGCACCTCTGGCTTCCCACTAATCTTCACCATGTTGAATGCTTTCTCTTTTGCTTTTATGCCGTCCTGTCTTCCCTTCCCAGCCATGGTTGCCTTGTCCTCCCCCGAGTATGTTTCTTCTCCCTTGAGATGAATTTCTGCTGTACCTCCCGAATACACCCAGAAACTCCTACCATTGCTACTCCACCATCTTCCCTGCTCAGCTCCCCTTCCAAACGACTCTGGCCAGCTCCTCTTTCAATTTTTTTCTAGTTACCTTCACTCAATTGCAATACTGTTAGATCTGATTCTGGCTTCTTCCTCTCAAACTGCAGATTGAGTTTGATTATATTGTGATCACTGCCCCCTCAGGGTCCCTTCACCTCAGCGGGGTCAAACAGAGGGATGGCTCTATTTGCAAATCCACCAACGTGATTTTGGCAGTATCCCAATAACCCAGAAAAGCACGCAGGGAGCTGACATCTCTTGGGACGGACAAATGAGATTTGGTCTCAATACACTTCGTTTCTTTCTCAAGTTTTGCCTGCGGTATCGCAGTTCCCAAGTGCGAGATTTGGGGTCTCATAATTTATGCCTTCTTTGCGTTGACCTTTAATCTTAGGTTGTTGAGTAGGGCTAACAGTTCGTTCAGTAATTCTAAATGTTTGGTTTTCATGACAGTCTGCAAAAGGAGTCAAAAAGTGTGCCACTGGAAATGCAGTCAGGCAGAATCAGAGGATCAGGAGAGTCAATGTTTCAGGCATAAGCTCTTCCTGATGACACTGATCTCCAGCATCTGCAGTCCTCACTTTCTCCCAGTCTGCAAGAGGAGGTCATTTGCATATTGTATTAAGTAATCCAGTCAGAAAAGTGTTTCCACCCTGCAGCCAATCTCTGGGGAAAGATAGAGCGGGAGTTGTGGAAGCCCTGGGGCAAACACATGTATCCTGCTAGTTCAGGAACATCAAAGCAAACTTACACTGATGTGGAGGTGCTGGTGTTGGACTGGGGTGGACAAGTCAGAAGTCACATGAGACCAGGTTATAGTTCAGCAGGTTTATTCAAAATCACAAACTTTCAGAACGCTGCTCCTTCATCAGGTGAAGCGAAAGGCACTTCCCTCCACTTCACTTGATGAAGGGGCCATGCTCCGAAAGCTTGTGATTTCAAGTAAACCTGTTGGGCTACAACCAGGCGTTGTGTGACTTCCAAATTTAAACTGGCATTGCCTGCAAAGTGGTATAGACCAGAACCCCTTCTCATGTTCAGCAATGTCAAATAGTTTGCTTGTGGGGGTTGTTGAATTTTAGTGTCAGAGCTGGGTCTGCTATAGATGCTATAATTCGGGTGGTTTTATTTAATTCTCTGCTGTCAGTTATGACTATAGGTTTCCTAACTGGTGAAAATGGTGAATTGTTCATAGACACCAAAGAGAGCGTGACTCCCTGTTGCAGTAAGATGTTGATGACCTTGGCTACTTCTCCCTCAGGGAGCAAGCCTACATCCACAACCTCAACCTGAGCTACAAATCTTCTCAAAACTTGCTAACTTCTCCCTCTGCCTGCTTCAGAAAGACATACTGTCTCTGGGGTAATGGGCGCAGTCCACTAATTTGTATCTCTCCAGTTTTGTGACCACAGTCGTGTTTATGGCTGGTGAGTGCTTTCACGTGATTTGCTCGAATTGTCTGTGCTGCCATGTCATCTGTTATCTCAGTGGGTTCAATTAATATCTCCCCCACGGTACAAACTCTTTCTAAATAGATCCCTGCAGCAACGGCTGCTGGGCCTATCGGTTTGGGCATCTGCCAAAAGCAACGGTTTGCTGGGTCAAACAACAAATGACACCTCCACATAAGGCCCAAACTCGGGATATGTTCTGCCCCTAGCGGAGACCCACTAGCACTGCTGGGTGGTGACACTGCTGGGTGGTGACACTGCTGGGGTGGCACGGTGGTTCAGTGGTTAGTGCTGCTGCCTCACAGTGCCAGGGACCCAGGTTCAATTCCACCCTCGGGCGACTGTCTGTGGGGAGTTTGCACATTTTCCCCATGTCTGTGTGGGTTTCCTCTGAGTACTCCAGTTTCCTCCCACAGTCCAGCTGTGCAGGTTAGGTGAATTGGCTATGCCAAATTGCCCATAGTCTCCAGCAAAGTGTAGATTAGGTGTGTAAGTCAGGAGTAACGAGATGGTAGGGAAATGAGTCTGGGTGATTTACTCTTTGGAGAGTCAGTTGGGCCGAAGGGTCTGCTTCCACACTGCAGGGATTCTAATTCTAAAAATCACATTGCTCAATTTAAATTCTAAATAGTGTCTCTCTCTTCTGTAGGTGCCATGTCAAACTGCTCTGGATGATCTTCCTACAGGTGTGCCATGTATTATTTAAATTACAGATGAGTAGTATCTAAATCACAGGGTACCCCTGTGTCCAATAAGACAGGGTACCCCTGTGCCTCCTACCTCACCTACACCATCCCATATGGTATCACACACCCAGTGTACAGAGGCTGGGCACCGTCACGTTCTAGGCTGTGTATTTAATTGACAATACATGAACTGGAGAGTATTATCTCCCTTGTTAAATTTACTGCAGCTTTCCTCATCAGTCCTTCTAGCTACAAGGTTCAGGACTCTCTGTTCTTGTTCCTATGGTGGTGCTTGTTGATGGGATGCCTTACACTTTCTGACAAAGTGGCCTGTGTGCCCACAATTATAACATTTTCCCAGTGGTCGCTGCAGTCGAAGGGAGAGTCTCTGCCTGTCCCAGTGGGTGGGGTGTATGACAGTGGATGACTCCTGTAGTAGCCTCCCCTATTTCTGCCACTCCATTCGTTCTGCTGCATGGTCTATGGAGTTAGATTACAGTGGGTTTGGGGAAGTGGGGATGAGGTCTGCAACTTCCCACCTTCAACTGATTTATCTTGCATCCCTTAGTCTGTTTAGGGTGCTGTAACTCCTGAACATCTTTCTCCCAGACCCAGTTCATCATTCAAAATATCCAAGCCTCACTGTGAGCATCACTGATTGGGTGGAAATTCTCACACGCCTTCTTCGTTGCTTTGGTAATGTGTGAAACAAGGGTTTGGGTCTTTGTGGTGCTATTAACATGGTATTGTTAGCAGGGCTCTGTTCATGTTGCCAGTGACTCCTGTGAAGTGTGTTCACAGGTGCTTGACAAATGCAGTTGGGTGCTGTCCTTTCCTCTGTCTGCATTTATTCAATCTTTTCAGAGGTTCCCTCCACTGAAACCTATTGCGTTCAGAACTGCCTTCTTCATGTCCACCAAAGTGCCTCCCCTTACATTCTGAGGACTGGAGAAAGCAGAATGGACAGCTGTACTCAACAATATATTGTCCAGCCCATACAGGGCCCTGTGGTGATATGTGTGGTTAAAGAATACATAGGGGTCTGTCAATGTTTTGAATATGGGGATGTTTGTAGCATTTTCCAAAGCTGGGTGACAGAGGTGATGGGGCCATTGTTCTGACCATTCTGGTGGTGAAAGGGTTCGTTGTGGCAGAAGCAGGATGAGGAGGCTGCTGAACTGTAGTTCATTCTGAAACAATGTGGCCATGAAGGACAATACATACTTTAATCAGAGAATGCCAGAGAAGGTGTGGATGCAAGTACGATTACAATATTTAAAAGACATTTGGATGAGTTTGTGAAAAGAAAAGGTTTGGAAGGATATGGGCCAAGTGCAGACCGGTGGGACTAGTTTAGTTTGGGAACATGGTTGGTGTGAACTGGTTGGATTGAAGGGTCTGTTTCCATGCTGTGTGACATTTTTACTGTATGACTTGGCGAGGCAGTTCCAGGCCTGTCAGGATTGGATGGAAAGTTGGTTGTCCAAGGCTTTTTGAACACTGCCTGTTCCAGCTCTGCAGTTTGCAAATTTCAGAGTCCGGTTAGTTTTAGACTTGACTTTCACATTTAGAGTTTTCATCATGAAAAAATACCAATATATCTGTAACATCCCAGAGGTCATGGGTCATCTGACCACATCCACTTATGCAAGACTCCCACCAAACCATAATGAGTAGAGTGTCTGTAGACAACTCCTTCTATAGTAATGCATCCTTTGCAGTTCCTTAATTTGAGTCATACACTTGTCACTGCTCAAATAACAATTGAACACTTTCTTTAATTTGTGATAATCATGTCTTTTTTCTGTACTGATTCTATTTTGTTTCCTAATTCATTTTTTTCACACTACCTAAATCATTGAAGAATTTTATCATACAAATTGCTAATCCATACTCTCTCAATGTCATATGTCCCTGATAAAGGGATATGTACCTACTTTCAATTCAGTGCAGAAGCAACAGAAGTTCTATAAAGTGCAGACCTAATTGAACAGTTCCATTTGAGCTAATAACGTATAATAAATGTGTGAGGGTCACTCAAAGTGACATATTTAATTGTAAAATAGTCTGTGACTGCATAGTAGAGATTGCCTCTTATGAAGTTATACTATGATTTGTAATGGCAACCATGGAAATTAAGCTGCCCTTTCAGCACCAAGCTGTAACAGGCTGGTCAAGTCTGAATATTAGAATTCATCTCCTTAGAATCAACAGTTCAACTTGTTGGCAGGGTAAGAGATGAATGCCGAGTACATTGAATGCATTCAACAAATGCTGATCTCAAGGTCATCACGCTTTGACGATAAACCCGAATTGATACATTTGTAACTTTGACATGGCAGACCAAGGGATCTGTAAGAATGTGAGATGGAAACTATGAGCTTTTTATCCTAGGAGAACAAGAGTTCATCAAGTGTCCTTGTAATTCATCAAGTGTCCTTGTAATTCAGATCATAGAACAGACTATCTAATGGTTGGTCTGTCTTGTTAGAGACAGGTTTGCTTCCAAATATTCTAGGTAGCAACTACTATAGAGATTACTTTCCATGTGTCACCCTGATGACCAGTTGCTATCATATGCCATTCCTTTATTTCCCTGATGCCCGTTGCTCAATATGGGACAATTCTGAAAAGTCTTCAAATGGTTGAAAAATTCTGTTTTTTGTTCAGCAACAGCAAAACTGCATTGAAAAAAAAATAACCAGAAGCTGCTTTAATCATCCATACCTTTATGCTAATATAGGTCTGAACTTAACCAGAAAGTATCAATTTTGTCAAGTCTTATGGAGAGATTTCTCAGTGGGCCCTGGTGAGATTTTTCACACTGTTCTCTGATATTGGCCTTGTTACATATGCTCCACACCTCTGCTCATCCTCTCTTCCTTCTTGCAATAGACAGAAGTACTCATCACTACCAGGATCTCTTGGGATCCCTGGTACCAGTGCCATTTTGAAAGTCAGAGGTTGCTCTCCCCTTCACTGACCATGAATCCATTGTCGGTTGTTATAAAAACCCAAATGGTTAACTAATGTCTTTTGGGGAAGGAAACTGCCATCCTTACCCGGTCAGGCCTACATGTGACCCCAGATTCACAGTGATGTGGTTGACTCTCAACTGCCCTCTGGGTAATTAGGGATGAGCAACAAATGCTAGTCTCGACAGCGATGTCCTCATCTTGTGAATGAATATTTTAAAAATGTAGGGGGAGGGGAAACCACAAAAAATGCTCCGCAGAGCACATTATATTCAGCAACAGAAAATGTGAAGGAAAAGAAAACAAACAGAAGCTGTGTTTGCCTTCAGGAACAGATGGGGATTTTTTTCACTTCCAAGAAACAACAGATTTCTAGTCAATGAATGATTACTAACCCCAGCACACACTGACTGGAATTGAGTGTCAATTAAGGACTGTCTGGCTTGTAGCGCCGATATTGCTGCCCTCTATCATGCAGAAAGTGACATTCCTCCACTCAATGTCCTCATCTTGTCTGTGAAAGGCTGCTGCTGCTCTCCCAACTCTTCAGTCTCCATCACATCCCTTCTTTGCCAACTTCAGTTGGGGAGAACACAGCATGGTCAAATTTTTTAAAAATTCATTTTGTAGGATGCGGGCATCACTGGTTGGCCAGCCTTTATTGCCCGTCCCTAGTTACTCTTGAGAAGGTGGCAACGAGCTGCCTTCTTGAATCTGCTGTAGATTGACCCACAATACCATTGGGGAGGGATCTCCAAGATTTTGACCTAGTGACAGTGAAGGAACGGCAATATATTTCCAATTTCAGATGGTGAGTGACTTGGAGGGGAACTTGTAGGTGGTGGTGTTCCCATATATCTGCTACTGTTGTCCTTCTGATATGTTACATCCTGTGCACAGTGTGCAGAAAGACATGCCCCGAGACCATCTCAAGCATTGCAACCTTATCTTTAGGAGGCCTATCACCTGCTTCACTGTGACCTACGTTGAAGAATGTGCTGCATATATCTGTGCTCACCTTCACTCAGGGGGTTGTGTGATGAAGTTGAGTTGGAGTTGGACTGAAGGGTCTGTTTTTGGTCTGTATATCTCTATGACTCTATCTGCAGTCATAGAATCATAGTGTCATAGAGATCTACAGCATGGAAACAGACCTTACAGTATAAATTTTCCATGCTGACCAGATATCCTAACCTGATCTAATCCCACTTGGCCCATATCTCTCTCAAACCTTCCTATTCATGTACCCATCCAGATGCCTTTTAAATGCTATAATTGTACCAGCCTCCATCTCTTCCTCTGGGAGCTCATTCTATACATGCACCACCCTCTGTATGAAAACATTGCCTCTTAGGTCCTTTTTGTATCTTTCCCCTCTAACCCTAAACCTATGCCCTCTAGTTCTGGTCTCTCCCATCCCAGGGAAAAGACCTTGTCTATTCATCCTGTCCATGCCCCTCACAATTTTATAAATCTCTATATGGTCACCTCTCAGCCTCCGAGGCTGCAGGGAAAATAGCCCCAGCCTATTCAGCCTCTCCTATTCAGCTCAAATCATCCAACCCTGACAACATCCTTGTAAATCTTTTCTGAACCCTTTCAAGTTTCCCAACATTCTTCCGATAGGAAGGAGACCATAATTGCACTCGTCACTTTTTTCCTGGAATCCTTTGCTGTTCATGAACACAGCCATGTGTCGATGTGATGTGTATTGAGTTTTTAGTGTCCTGCACCTGTGGGAAGGCAGCTATGTTGGCAAAGCCTCCAGCCCAGGCAGCAGTGCTGACCTAAAATGAAGCAGTGTGATATATCACAAATTGCATTCGTGAAAGCCTTGATGTGCCTATGAGTCAGAGGTTTGAAATCCACGGTGGAAGTAGCTAGTTGCATGAAACTTTAGTGCAGCTGACAGCCACCAGGGTTGGACAGCCATCCACTGCTTCATGTCCCCGAGCCCACACCAGCAGCTGACAAGTTCTGTGACAATGTTCTGAGACATCTTCAGGCTATGCCAGCACTGTGCCTCACTTATCTAGAGAAAATGGAATCATGGATGATAGCCTCTGGACCTCCTGGCTCTCCTGTGCATCCTGAGGGGACATGCAAATGCAAAGTCATCATGTGGAGGCTGTTTGGCAGCTGCTGGAGATTGCTGCTGGTACCAGGCTTACTGTGGTTGCTCCACTTCTCTACATCTTTGATGCACCTCAGCAACAGTGAGGATTACTCTTACTGTGGTCTGATCAATTGGTCCCTCTGCCAATGAAGTTTTGTGGGGGATACAAGAAATAGAAAAGGTCCTTAGTATTGTGGGCAGTCAGCATTCGCATCACACACAAATGGTGGATTAACATATTCCTCCAATTAGTGGGACATGGATAACTGTGACAAGGAGGGCCATGGAACATCTTCACATGGATCTTTGTCATAGTGACCTTATTCTATGAATGCAGCACTAGCCATGCCATGCAAACACATAAGTTCTTTCTGATGACTGATACTGAACCCACCCACCACCATATCACTCAAGAAAGGCAGCATTCCATAAAAGAGCATGTTGATAAAGACCAGGCGAGAGGAAATAAGCTCCGTAATCCTTGAGTAGTCCATGAGGTTTTGGATTTGCTGACTGTAGGTGCCATTTTTAAGGTTACCTGGGATTACTTCTGCTTCACAGGGCTACCTGTCTTCAATCTGCAATGACCAATGACATGGCCAGGATTTGTATCTCAGACAGTTGGACACTGCCAGCATTTCACTTGCAAGAGTTATGATCATGGATGACTTCAACCTTTACTGTGAAAGTGCCTGATTCACTCAATTGCCCTTTGAAGAATCTGACAGGTAGAGCCCGTGAGCTGAGACAGGGGTATAAAGACTTGCCCAGTCAATTTGGTGGTCATAGACATTTTCCATTTCCAGTCCTCATTTATAATTCCCATGAGTACAGAAGACAACACAGGTCACAGTGAGTCATAGGCTCAGCCTGGTCATTAAGAGACCTCCTTGTCATAGAATGCTCCGAACAACATCCCACCTATAGACCCACAAAGACACAGGGAGACATGCAAATTTCACTCCTGAGGCTGGAATCAAACCCAGGTCCCGAGCACTGTAAACAGCAATGCTAACCACTGAACTGCCATGCTGTCCTATACTTTCCTTATTTCTTGCGATCTTTGTTAAGCCCATCAGGAGTGAGCCTCACATGTTCCCACATACCTCTTTGAATTGCAACTTCCATTACAAACATTACCCCCCCCTTGCACTAGCCCTCCATATTGGTCATGGCAAGCATTGTACTGCACTGACACCGTGTCAAAGACAAGTGATTCTGACTGTCATTGCCCTCCACCCATCTTCCACCCCAAGGGAGATACCCTGTGCTCTCCAATGTTATTGTCCTCCTGCTTATATGTTGAGCTCCTCTGCCCCTCACAATTATTATTTCCTCTACATTCCAGCATTCCCACAATTAAATTCCCAAGTTTCCCGACATTCAGCTGACCCCTAAAACTAACCATGATTCACCACCTCCAAGCCCGAGTGATTTGGACAGACAGCTTCAACTGACCAAACTCCCTACTGCTGTGTGTGTGGCTTTCTGCCTGACTTACCATGACTTCCCAGACCTGCAGGGCTGCATATGAACCATGTCAAGCCCTGCGCTGTGCTGATACCCTGTCAAAGATAAGTGATTTTGACTGTCATTGCCTCCCCGCCCCCACCATCCTCCAGCATTGGACCTGCAGGACTGACTGTGGTTCACTTCCAAGGCTACAGTGATACAGGTTCCCTGACCCTGACTGACCCCAGTGGATGACTGACCCTAACCAAGTCTTGGACCTATATTGGACATAACCATTAATGTCGAGATCCTCTGAGTGAAGAACATCTCCAAGAACCTGATTGAGAACTATTCCCATTACACTTTGTAGCATTGCCATTTGGTTGGTATACATGCATTGTGTCTGCTGCATATGTTGTTCTTCACAGTGCAGATTTGATATTGGAAAGACATGGTTATGTACACCAGGAATGATGACAACATGAAACGCTGCTTGAAGTTGTGTCTGCACTCAAAGGCAAATCAAGACATAGGTACTATGAGACTTGAAACTCTGGCTGAGGGGGGCCAAGCACAAAAAGCCCTTGTTTAGGGGTTGTGAGCATTCCAAGTAAGCACAAAGTGAATGATTCCAAAGAGAGCAAGCAAAGAGCACTGCAACGCACTGTGTTCCAAGCCTTGAGGTGGGAGCCTGTCCCTTCAGGCACAGGGTCCTGGCAGCAGCATTACGAATTGTGACAGTGTGTTGCAAAGTACAGCATTGAAGTATATTGTAAATAAGGGTGAAAGAGGGTTCAGAGGTTGGTAGTTCAGTCAATAGGTGCAAGTAGGCCTCTCATTACTCGCTAGCAAGATTCTCACCTCAACAATCAACACTTCATTGGAGAATCAGACCTTTTCTTCTTGGCGTTGACAATCTAATTTCTGCTGATTGATCCTATTTTCCTAATAGAGGTGGCAATGACCACATCATTCAAGGGCTGTGAGGAATCCACCCATGATTTTGATCTTGCATCTCCTACATCTGTTTCTGATATCCAAGAAACATTGTCCTGTCCTGAGCTACCAGCTGACTCATCACAGTAAATAAACAGTATTTTAGTATGTACAGCCAGCAACTTCATTAAAGTTGCCCATAAAACACTTTTGGCAAGAATACACTGCATTAGATACTTAATTTAACAGTATGCACCTTGATTTGTTGTTATTATTATTTTCTATCTGTGTCAGTCAAAAAGTATGATTCTGAAAACTGAACCTCTTGTTAAAATGTCTGCTCCTGTACGCAAAATCTTAAACTTATCTCAAGGCAGTAAATAATAACAGGTTTTCAGTTCAGCTCAATAACAAGACAGCTTGTCTCAATGAATCTGATTTTGACCCCACCTCTTTTCTGTATACTTTTTCATTCTGTCCCACGACTAACAAGTTTGATTGTAGAATTCTCGAGGTGTTGGTGATTGAATGAAGTTTAATTTCTATGCAGAAATTAAACTTCATTCGATCACTGTGAGGTGGTGCACATACAGTAGCATTGCTTTGCTTTAGCACATTTTAACCAAATTCCGGAAATTTTAAACACAAATTGAAATTCAGTGCCAAAAAGGTCCCACAATCTTTCATGTTTGTTTAGAAAACATCACATCAGATGAATCTGCTACAAATCCAGACAAACCTTCAGATTGAATTAATCAGCGTTGGGATTGGGCCATGGGCTTCCGCTCATTATGATTGATTTCAGGCCTCACTGGAAGATAAATTAAAGTGTTTTAATTGAACACATGGACACTAATAACATATTGTAAAATGTTATCTGTAAAGTTTTTTCAAATGAATTTTTAAAAAATTTACAGATAAAGTAGTCCCTCCATAACGGCAGGGGATATGTTCCAAGACTTATTGCAGAACCCCGAATCCACGGATAGGAGCGAACCCATTCACTTCAATGGGAAAATTACCTTCTCGGCAGCCCACCATCCCTGGTTCCAGAAAGTTCCCTATAATATGTTTGGGCTGAGATAAACCGCAGGTAACTGAAACCGCAGAAAACAATTCCGCGGATACAGGCTGGGTGGGGGTGGGGGTGGGGGTGGGGGTTGCCTGTATGTTAACCATTTTACATCAGTATAACTTGCAAAGGCTTGTGTGTGTGTTTTCAAGTCATTGGGATTGCATTATCCACAGGCAGTGAATTGGCTTGTGACCAGAAATGTTTGCTTTTTGTCATAAATTCATTTTTAGCTGTATTAATTAACCAATGTACTATTCTTCAATATCAAAGTAATCATTTTCAAAGCAAATCTATGAAAAAAAAACTGATAAAAAGATGTAGTTGATGTGTTTCTTGACAGATTTTGTGTTTACAGAAATACAAATGAGCTTGAGTAGACATTTGAGAGAAAAGAAGAAACTTCTCAAAATTGATGCATTTTTACATGCAGGTCACTACAAAGCAAACCTAACGTGTCTTTAAAACTACTCTTATTGCCAGTACTGAAGTCAATGGTGAGCATTTAACACTGTAGTGATTGGAATGAGGTCAGCCAGGTGGACATCATAGAAAATACATCTGAAAGAACTGCGGGTGCTGGAAATCAGAAACTTGAACTGAACTTTCTGAAAAATCTCAGCAGGTCTGACAGTGTGTGTGTGGAGAGAAATCAGAGTTAACATTTTGGGTCCACTAACTGTTCCTCAAAATTCTTTTGCACATCGACTGAGTGGGGATGAAGTGGAACTGGGGAAGTTCTGAGCCAGTGATGCTGTGCTATTGAAGAGAGAGTTCGAGAGCTTGCATTTGACAATGCACGGCACTGAATGTGGATCTCAGGATGCAGTAAGAATAGCTGTCTGTGGAACATTGAACATCATAGAGATTTCTCTGATCTTGGGTGGATTCAAAGCATGAAAAATGAAACTTGAGTTGGAATCCATGTGGGGCGAGTCCAAGCTGGAGGCAGTCACTGAGGAATGTAATATGGCCGTGGAAACGAGTTTCAGCAAATACCTTTTCAAACACCAAATGCAACAGCAGAAGTAATGCTGGTGGGCAGTAAAAAGCTCGAGAAAAGCCTGCCAGAGAGAGTAGCAGAACGTCTTCAAGGTGGGCATGCTTGGAAGAGATGTGGTGGTGAGTTAAATACTACATACCATCTCATAGAAATTAAGTTGCCTGATTAGGGCTTGTTATCCTGGTCCAATCAGGGAGCCCTGGCTGATAGACATAAACAGGAGTGTCAGGGGTACTGTTCACTCTCGGAGCTGGCTCTGTGCTAGCTTGACTAGTGTCAGATACAAAGAACAAAGAACAATACAGCACAGGAAACAGGCCCTTGAGCCCTCTAAGCCTGTGCCACCACATTTGTCCCTTCCATGCTAAAACTGTCCTCACTTACAGAATCATTATCCCTCTATTCCCTCACTATTCATGTGTTCACCTACCTGCTTCTTAAATACTGTGATTGTGTCTGCTGCTATCACCTCCTCTGGCAGCGCATTCCAGGCACTCACCACCCTTTGTGTACAAAACCTGCCTCGTACATCTCTTTTAAACTTTTCCCCCTCGCAACTTGAACCTGTGCTCCCCTAGTAATTGACTCCTCCGCCCTATCCAGGCTAGTCACAACCTTATAAACTTCTATCAGGTCATCCCGACACCTCTTGCGTTCCAGTGAAAACAAACCCAGTCTATTCAACCTTTCTTCATAGCTAAACTCCCCCATACCAGACAACATCCTGGTAAACCCTTTCTGTAACATCTCCAAAGCATCCACATTCCTCTGGTGATGTGGTGACTAGAACTGTACGCAATATTCCAAGTGTGGCCTAATTAAAGTTCTATAAAGCTGCTGCATAACTTGTCTATCCTTATAATCAAAGCCCCTGCCAATGAAGGCAAGCATACCATAGGCCTTTAATACTACCTTATTTACCTGTGCTGCCACCTTCAGTGATCTGTGGATCCACACACCCAGATCCCTCTGCATATCAACACTCCTAAGGGTTCTGCCTTACTGTAGTTTCCACCTGTACTTGACCTTCCAAAACGCATCTCTTCACATTTGTCTGGATTAAACTCCATCAGCCATTTTTCTGCCCATGCGTCCAACTGATCTATCTCCTGCTGTATCCTTTGACAATGCTTGGCGCTATCCACAACTCCACCAATCTTAGTTTCATCTGCAAACTTACTAATTTGACCAGCTATATTTCCTCCAAAACCTTGATATAGATCACGAACAGCAGAGGTCCCAGAACTGATCCCTGTGGAACACTATTAGTCACAGCCCTCCATTCTAAAAAGCATCCTTCCACCATTACCCTCTGTCTCCTATGACTAAGCCAGTTCTGTATCCATCTTGCCAGCTCATCCTCTGATACCACGTGACTTCCCCTTTTGGACCAGTATGCCATGAGGGACCTTGTCAAAGATTTTAGTGAAGTCCATGTAGACAACAACCGCTTTTCCCTCACCAATCAATTTCATCACCTCCTCAAAAAACTCGATCACGTTCGTGAGGCACGACGCCCCCGCACAAGAACCATGCTGTCCATGGCAAATAAGCCCATTTGCTTCTAAAGGTGTACAGATCTTGTCCCTGAGAATCCTTTCCAATAATTTTCCGACCACCGATGTGAGACTCACAGGTCTGTAATTTCCAGGAATATTCATGCTACCCTTCTTAAGCAATGGGACAACATTGGCTATTCTCCAGTCCCCTGGGAACTCACCTGTGGCTAAAGAAGATACAAACATGTCTGTCAATGCCCCGGCAATTTGTTGTCTTGCCTCCCTCAATATTCCAGGATAGATTCTATCAGTACCCGGGGACCTATCTATATTAATGATTTTTAAGACAGGCAACACTTCTTCCTTTTTAATAGCAACTCGGCTCAGAAACTCAACACTCCCTTCCCTGAGATCATCCTCCACCAATTCTTTCTCTTTGGTGCATACCAACACAAGACATTCATTCAGGACCTCACCTACCTCTTCTGGCTTCACATGTAGATTCCATCCTTTGTCCTTGAGTAGGCCAGCCCTTTCCCTGGCTACGCTCTTGCTTTTTATATATGTATAAAAAGCTTTGGAATTCCCATTCCTTGTTTAGGTTCTTTCCTTCTTTCCTTATATATTCAAGGGTTTCATCAGTTCCATCCTCCTAGACCTTACGCATGCTTCCTTTTTCTTTCTGACCAAGGTCATAACATCCCTGGCTGTCTGAGGTTCATATAACTTGCCAAACCTATTCTTCATTCTTGCAGGAATGTGCCATTCCTGAACTCTTATCAACTGCCATTTAAAATACTCCCACATGTCAGATGTGGGCTTACTCTCAGACAGCCGTCTCCAATCAACATTCTCCAGTTCCTGCCTAACATTGTTGGAGTTCGCGCCCCCACCCCCCACACCCCCAATTTAACACCTTCACCTGAGGACTGCTGTTATCCCTTTCCCTGAGTATCTTAAAACTCACGGTATTACGTTCACTACTCCCAAATACTCCCCCACTGAAACCTCACTCACCTGGCTGGAATCATTTCCCAAAATGAGGTCCAATGTAACCCCTTCCCTGGTTGGACTGTTTATATTCTGTGTCAAGACTCCCTCCTGAATGATCCTTACAAAGTCTATCCCATCCAAACCCCTAGCACATCATGATTCCCAGTCCATATAGGGGAAGTTAAAATTACCCACCACAACAACCCTACTGCTTTTACATCTTTCCAAAATCTGTCTATATTTGTCTCCTCTATCTCCTGCTGGCTCTTGGGAGGCCTGTAGTACACTCCCCGCATTGTGATATCACCTTTCCTATTCCTGAGTTCTACCCATATTGCCTCGCTGCATGAGTCCTCTGATGTATCCTCCCTCAGCTAAGCTGTGAGATACTCCTTTACCAGTAATGCAACTCCCCAAACCTTTTACCTCCCTTTCTATCACACCTGAAACATCGAAATCCTGGGACATTCAGCTGCCAGTCCTGTCCCTCTTTCAGCAAAGTCTCTGTAATCTCAGTAATGTCACAGTTCCAAGTACTAACCAAAGCTACCTCATCTATTATACTTCTCATATTGAAACACATGCATTTCAGAGACCACCTCCCCTGCTCTTTCCAGCAGTGTTTTCCCTACCTATTCTTGTTCTTAGTCATGTTTGCCTTGGTTTTCTACCTCTCCCTCAATTTCTGCATCTACTGCCCTACTCCTCTGGTTCCCATCCCCCTACCACACTAGTTTAAATCCTCCCCAACCACTTGACCAAATATCCCCCCAAGGACATCAGTCCTGGTGCTGCCCAGATATAACCTGTCCAGTTTGTATGCACCCCACCTCCCCCAGAACTGGTCCCGATGCTCCACAAATCTGATACCCTCCCCTTCACACCATCTTTTCAGCCTCGTGTTCATCCTATATATCCTGCTGTTTCTAATCTGACTACCTTGTGGCGCTGGTTATAATCTTGAGATAGCTACCTTTAAAGTCGTATAATTCAACTTTCTTCCTAGTTTGCTATATTCTACTTTTGAGACCTTATTCCCTTTTTTAACTGATGTCTTTATTACCACTGCTGTTTGCCCTCCCCCTTCAGAATGTCCTGCAACCACTCCAAGACATCTGGGAGCCCAGCACCAGGGAGGCAACACATCATCCTGGTCTGTTTCCGCCACAGAAACACCTATCTGTTCCCCTTACTATTGAATCACCTATAATTAAGGCATTTCTATGCTTATCTCTCCCTCATTCTGCAGCAGAGCCAATTGTGGTGCCATGAATTTGGTTGCTGCTGTAATCCCTTGAGAGTTCAAATGTAGTTAGCCAGAAAATGAAGGCATTACTTTCTTGAGAGATTTTCTTGAGAGTAAGAAAGAGAAATGTTATTACCAATTAGCGCTGAGGGGAAAAATGTAATAAGGAATGCATCAATAACACACACAACATAACTTTATCATAGAATCACTACAGTGCGGAAACAGGCCATTTAGCCCAACTAGTCCACACTGACCCTCTGAAGAGTAACCCAGCCAGGCCCATTCCCCCACCCTATTACTCTACCTTTACCCCTGACTAATGACCCTAACTTACACCTCTCTGAACACTATGGGCAATTTAGCCTGGCCAATTGACTTAACCTCCATATGTTTGGATGGAGGAAACCGGAGACCCAGAGAAAACCCACGCAGACAGAGGGAGTGTGTACAAACTCCACACAGTCACCCAAGGGTGGAGTTGAACCCGAGTCCTTGGTTCTGTAAGACAGCAGTGCTAACCACTGAGCCACCCACTTAATATTTGTAGTGCAATGCATTAAGGATTGCCCCCTCCTCACCCTGTCAGATCAAACTTCAATTCTCTAATGCCCCAAAGAAGCAGTGACACCTGCTGTTAGAATCACCATTTTAGCTCTGGCTAAAAGAAGGCTGAGTTCCAGGTTCAATGATTTAATATTTAATCGGGAAAATGCCTGGTACATTCAGAGACAGTAAGTTACGTTGTTAACGTGTCTTGAGAATTGTTGAGGTATTAGAATCTTAAGTTGACACCACAGTTAAATGCAGGAAGCTCAACTTAGCATTGCTAGCAGTGACACTTGCAGTGAGTGCACCCCCTTTGGTGGTATTGTTATCAAGCACAGCCCTATTGGAGTAACAGTAAGTGGGGGGCTCTTATGGGCAGCATTTTCTAACAGTGGAACATAAGTGGGGTCAACATCTTTTATGGATATCTACTCTACTTTCTTCTGCAGTTCATTCTCCAGACTAATCTTATAGGATGGTAGATGGAGCTGTAATTCAAAATGGCCATTCAGAGAGAGAGGTGGCTACTTCTAAGGCAGAAAGGGGAGCATCAAGGTGCATTTAAAAGGAGGTGCTCTTGGATGACTGCACAGAATTTATAACTGAAAAAAAGACATAGCTGTTAATACTATCAATGTGTGTGTAATTCATTGCCAGGCTTCACTATGGCCAAGAAACTGGCTTTCTCACCAGCTTGTGGTTCTGAAGGTCTGACAGTAGACTCCAATGCTGCCATGTGAGGAGCCTTCCAAGGAGATGAAGACTCTGGATTCATGGAGCTGAAAGCCAATCTGATGCTTCAAAAATGCTAACAGGTTCTGAAAATGTTCTGCATGTGGGATGTGAATTGGCTGCTCAGCTCCACGCAGTGGGTCAATAATTCCCATGGGAGCATTGTCCAGAAGGAGGACAGTGGCAGAGAGCAACCACATGCCTCCTCCCCCCCTCGAGCTGCCTCCAATTCCAATTTTGAGCAGCTATGAACATCCTGTACTGTGTTGACCCAATGACATTGAAATCTTGACAAAGGCGCTAAAAGATTCCATGACATTTATAACCAGAAATCATTAAGTTAGAAACACCTGCTAGATGAAACTAAATGAGCACTGGAAAATGAATCCATTCTCTGCACATTATATATGAACTATTTGGAACTGTGAGTGTCCCTCTTAATTATGCTTTTTTTATTGATTTCTTTTTCTTGCAGTCTTAATGGGCTGCAGCAAATGAATTTTAAAACCTTTAACATATTTCTTATGGAGGACAGGTGTAATGTCAATGACCATCTTAGCACTGTCGAAGGTTGAACGTTTGCAAGTTAAAAGTGTATATTGTTCAAGTATAAGCAGTAAGTAAAACAAATGGGAAAATAGTTGACAAGGTGAATGTTGGTGATTAAAGAGAATTCTGAGCATATGCCTCAATAGAATGCAGCCAATTTCTGAATATGTGCTTGTCATAGAAGCATAGAATCATAGAGATGTATAGCACTGAAACAGACACTTCGGTCTAACTTGCCCATGCCGACCAGATATCCTAAACAAATCTAGTCCTATTTGCCAGCATTTGGCCCATATTCCTCTAAACTCTTCCTATTCATATACCTATGCAAACGTCTTTTAAATGTAATTGTACCAGCCTTCACCACTTCCTCTGGCAGCTCATTCCACACACGTACCACCCTCTGTGTGAAACAGCCCCTGAGATCCCTCTTAAATCTTTCGCCACTCACCTTAAACCTACATCCTCTAGTTTGGATGCCCCGTGCCCGGGTAAAGACCTTGTCTATTTATCCTACCCGTGGCCCTCATGATTTTAAAGAAGGTCACCCCTTAGTCTCCGATGCTGCAGGGAAAATAGCCCCAGCCAAATTAGCCTCTCCAGACAGTTCAAACCCTCCAACCCTGACAATATTGTTGTAAATCTTTTCTGAACTGTTTCAAATTTCAAATCGTTTTTCCTGTAGCAGGGAGACCAGAATTGCATGCAATATTCCAATGTCCTATACAGCTGCAACATGACCTCTCAACTCCTATACTCAATGCACTGACCAATAACGGCAAGCATAAAAAATGCCTTCTTCACTGTCTTAGCTACCTGTGATTCCACCTTCAAGGAACTATGAACCTGCAGCCCAAGGTCTCTTTGTTCAACAACACTCCCCAGGACCTTACCATTAACTGTATAAGACCTGCCCTGATTTGCCTTTCCAAACTGCAGCATCTCACACTTATTCTGAACTTGAGTCAGCTGTGAGCTCATATGTGCGCAGCCAACTTCTTTCCATCTATTAATTGATGGAACATCTACAGCAGTACATTCTTGATTTCCTGATGTATGTTAAAGGCTGGTGAACCTTTGCACCTAGAATATAAGAGGAACCTCGATTATCCGAATAACAAGCATTTTGTTCAGTTAATCGAATGCCAGATAACATAGTTAGTCAAACATCAGAACCTTGCGATCTTGTTCAGATAATCCAAAATTTGGTTAATCAGAATGCTAGATAATCAAGGTTCCACTGTATTCTTAAAATGTGCCTTTCTAGCTTAATTAAGTTTCAGTTAAGAAAAGCAATAACATCATGTGAATGTCGTTCCTTTGCAAGGTATTTTCCAATGGTATGGTATTTTTGCAATGTATTTTTCGTAAAACCATATGTCCAAGTATATCAAAAATGGTGCTCGACTCAAAATCGTGTTAGACATGGCTTTGCTCAGCAAATGAAGGGGAAAGGGGAAGCAATGTCTGAGATGTCCGATGGCTGCTCTTACTTGGCAAAGCTCCATGGGATTGCCATCCACTGATCAAGTGCAGCAGTTGGTGGGCCATGAGACCCTAAAATTTCAGCAGTGCTTCTGAAAGGGTAATCAGAGAGGGTTTCCTACCTCTGGAAAATCGAATACTGATGGATGGCTGGATAGAAGTCTTTAATGTTATGAAGGATTTTGATAGGCTAGACACAGCAAGAAGAGAAACATTAAAGGGCATCAATATAAAATAATCACCAAGAAAGCAGAAGGGGAATTCATTAAAAACATTTTTTTTTACTCAAAGGTTGGAAATAATGTGGAGCACACTTCCACAGAGAATAGTTGAGGTTAATATTATAGATCCATTTAAAGGCATAGACAAACATATGAGGGAGACCCTGATAGACAGAGTGAGATAAGGAAGGACATGAAGACGATCAAGTGGTTTTTCTTTACTTTCATGTAGAAAAGAACGTGTCCCAAATTCCTTTCAACCCTTCCAACTTGAGGATAGTCATGGCACAAGGGCCTTCCCTCCTCCCTCCTGTGGGATATGGACATCATTGTCAGAATATGGAGTCTTGGCTTACCCCTTCCACAGTTCTGGTGCATCATCAAGTGAGCTGTGCATTTGTTACATTGTTCAAAGTGCCTGCAAGGTGACACAATGGCTCAGTGGTTAGCACTTCTGCCTCACAGCTCCAGGGACCTGGGTTCAATTGCACCCTCAGGTGACAGTGCATGTGGGGATTGCGTGTTCTCCACGTGTCTGATTGGTTTCCTCCGGGTGCTCTGGCCTCCTCCTACAGACCAAAGATATGCAGTATGTGTGGATTGCCTACACTAAATTGCCCATTACATGCACACTGTGTGTGATAGTCATGGAAAATACAGGGTTGTAGGATAGTGGGTGGGCTGCTCTTCAGAAGTTTGGTGTGGACTTGATGGGCTGAATGGCCTGCTTCTGTACTGTAGTTAATTGGTGACACAAGTCTGAAAATACTTTTCATGTCGGGGATGAGTCTTGACTGAATGTTGGCAGGTGAGTAACTTTTTACAAAAAATTAAGTTTTTGTGATAATGAATAGAGCCTCCTCTACCATTAGGTTCCACACCCTTGTCTGTAAAGTGGTGTAAGTTAATTCACCCTGAGCCCACATTCATCTCTGATGAAATTTAGATTATTTTACATGGCTCCTCTTAGCACACTAGAACCCAGCATCCTGCTAAATGGATTCCAAACAATGATCTTGTCCATGCTTATGTCAATGCCAGTTATGTACCCAAGAATGTAAGGATGATTTCATTACATTCTGAAGGAGAAGCTGGTGACACAAGGGCACAAGTTTGTACCAAGGCCAAACCTAATGAATGTATCCGATGTGCAAATTTTGTTGGAATTTTGTTTCAAGTGGGATGTAACACCATCCTGTGCGGTGAGTTTGGTGGTGGAGATATTTAATAAGGTAGAAGTTTGGGGGCATGGGACCCTCGCCAACTTAAGCACAACCCTGATTAGATCAATGGCAGGAAGGCTTCTGGACAGCTTTCCCTTGATGCCACAAAATAAGACCCTTAAGGGGACAGTTAATGCTCATTTGAGAGCTTCCTCCCACTATCATTGATATTTACGCAGTGGAAGATGATGTTGCTCACCACCTGGGGAGCAGTACAAGCAAATCTTGGGATGGGGCTGGAGTCCCTTACTAGCAGGTTCACCGTACCTTTGGCACAGTAGTAATTAAGGAGTGCAGGTCAACATGGAACATATCATTAACTTCTGGATGTAGGTTTGCTCGTTGAGCTGGGAGGTTCATTTCCAGACACTTTGTCACCCTACTAGGTAACATCTTCAGTGGACCTCAGGTGAAGCAGTGTACATTGTCAGGGAAATTAAGTCGGCTCGACTCAACTGTTAGCAAGAGCAAAGAAAAGAGCTTTATTAAAAAGAAACTGCATTGCAGGGCCGGTACACTTGGCAAAAATACATCATGTACAGACAATGAGCATAACTCAGTACTCTTCTTATACCATTCTTAGCACACTCTCAAGGACAAAGGACTGCGAAGACTCGATTTGTTATTTTTTCATTCCCTTGCCGTGGACATAGCTGTCCTTATGTTTTTCCCTTACCTTTTTGCTGAATTCGAAAACTGCATGCAAGGTCAGGTTAAATGTTTACAAAGTTCAACAAAGACAAGCTGTCTCCTCAGCTACAGAACTCAGCAAAGTGTTCGCAAAGCTCAGCACAGTATTAAATTTAGAAAAGCATTCTCTTTCAGATTTCACAGTAAATGTTAAATTTGTTAATTTTCCATTACAACATGATTCATGCTTTCTGTTTATATGTTTGGGTTTTCTTTGGGTTGGTGATGTTATTTCCTGTGGTGATGTCATTTTCTGTGGTGATGACATTTCCTGTTCTTTTTCTCAGGGGGTGGTAGTTGGGGTCTAACTCAATGTGTTTGTTGATAGAGTTCCAGTTGGAATGCCATGCTTTTAGGAATTTTCATGTGTGTCTCTGTTTGGCTTGTCCCAAGATGGATGTGTTGTCCCAGTAGAAGTGGTGTCCTTCCTTATCTGTATGCAAGGATACTAATGAGAGAGGGCCATATTGTTTTGTTGCCAGTTGGTGTTCAGGTATCCTGGTAGCTAGTTTTCTGCCTGTTTGTCCAATGTAGTGTTTGTTACAGTTCTTGCACGGTATTTTGTAGATGGCATTAGTTTTGCTTGTCTATATAGGGTCTTTCATTAGCTGCTGTTTTAGTGTGTTGGTGGGTTTGTGGGCTACCATGATGCCAAGGAGTCTGAGTAGTCTGGCAGTCATTTCCGAGATGTCTTTGATGTAGGGGAGGAAAATAACAGGAAATGACATCACCATAGGAAATACCATCACCAACCCAAAGAAACCCAAACATATAAAAAGAAAGCTGGAATCATGTACACTGCTTCGCCTGAGGCCCACTGAAGATGTTACCCAGTAGGGTGACAAAATGTCTGAAAATGAACTTCCCAGCTCAGCAAGTAAACCTACATCCAGAACCTCAACCTGAGCTACAAATCTTCTCAAATATCATTAACCTCATCAGGCTTTAGTCATGACAAGGGCTCTGATAAGAATTGTTTGCTCATTACCACTCGGGGATTTTAAGTTCCATCGGATGATCATTAACACCTTTGGTCAACATAACGCAAGCCAACTTTAATGACAAGATGGTTCATCACCGCAAAGCTTACTCTGGCTTTGCTCTATTCTCTTTTCAGAACTTAAACATTTTGAGAAAGAGAGACAAAGCTGTGATAAATGCAAGATAAAATGTTGTTTTGCCATGGCACATCCCAATGAACATGCAAACTGCACTAATTTCCTTGGGCTAACACTTGTCAGATAAACAAGTTTTACAGCATAATCTAGAATCATAGAATCCCTAAAGTTTTTAAGCAGACCATTCAGTCCATCAAGTCCAAAGAGTATCCCACCCCACCCCCATCCCTCCAGTTTCCATGCCCAATTCACTTAGCCTGCATATCTTTGCACTGTGGGAGGAAACCAGAGCTCCCAGAAGGTATCCACACAGACACAGGGAGAATGTGCAAACTCCACAGAAATAATCATCCAATGTTGATGATGCGCCCCTGACACTGACACTGTGAGGCACACTGAGCCACCATGCCATCCCTGGATGTTATACTGAACTAACCCATGACCAAGAACATCAGATTTTCTCTTCATGTCTGTGAGCTATGATGTTGTCTATGAGAATGTGTATGTTCCATTCATCAGCGGTGACCGGTGTCACCTTTACTTTCTTTTTTGAGATTAACTTATAACCACTGTGATGAGGCCCTGCCATCTTCAGGCTGCTAGCTCGCAAGCTGAATATTCAGGGTATTTCTTTCTAGCTCCTTCTCCATACTGTGGGGGTGGTCGTGAAAAAAGGACCACTACTCAAAGCTGTTTACCCAGGTATGGTCATCGTTGCAAACCTGACAGCTATTTGGCACACAGATAAAAGTTGGACAAGGTGAGGACAAGTGCAGGCTGTGCCAGTCTAAAGAAAGCAATGAACCCACCTGTGAGAGGTGCTGCCACTCCCTACCCCCACTACAAACCCATTCTAGGACCTAATCTAAGTCAGGTGTATTATAGGCATGTTGCAATGGTGGAGATGTAAAGAGAACAGAAACAAAAATTCAGGATGGCTTTAAGACAGATGGCCAACTTGTCATCATTCTATTTTACAACATTGGTGTTAGTTGCATCCTGAAGGAGGTCTTGCCCATGTATCTCCCTACAACACCGACCGAGAATTCCTCAAAAAGCTGATTTAATGGCGACATTCAAAAGAGAATAGAATTGATATGTGAGGAATATTTACAGGTATATAGAACAGGGGAACGGGGATTCATTTGACACCTTTACTCAAGAGTTGGCAGGGACATGATGGCCCTAATGGCCTCATTCAATTCAGTTTCTTTCTTTCCATGATTCATGAATCATTTCTATGATCTTTCTCACTGAGCAATAATCCCATTGTTCTTGCAGACTGTAAAAGTGGTTGTTAAATGCTTCAGAACAACTGTCAACGTAAATGTGTGCTATTTGAAAATGTTCATTCATTTCTGAGATGTAATAACATTCTATTTTCAGCACTAGACTTTCCTTGAAAGTGAATTTAGCAGATATTTCATGAAAAAAAACAATGATTAAACAAATTCAAAGAATGATGAATATTTGAATAACATTTGGGGTTATTCAAAATACAACCGGATACTATACTGGGAGACTTAATCTAGGCCATATGGTTAATTCTCATCACTAGCATGCTTCTCTATCATGAAAAGAATAAAATACCTTCTGAAATTAAAAGAAAAATATGCATTGTTATATAAAAAAAGATTGTGGTGGTCTGATTGGAAAACATAACATTCTGCCAACCTCAATGGATTTGAATGTTGATACCAGTTTGGTAAACTGGGAATAGATGCTGAAGGTTGAATATCTTAAGATTGAGACTTTCCAGAACAAGTAACTACCAGTTATCCCTCACTAACCTCAGTTGGTGGAATTCTGGTACATTGATCAGCAAAGTAACAGGTTGTTGACAAAGGATGACATGCACTAAATACATTGTGAGAGTCATAGCAGAGCAAGATGTCAAGGCTGAGAAGTGGAAGGTGGAAGTAAAGTTGTGACAGTGAAACTTAACAGAATGGCAGCAGCATGATTAGAACATGCAGTTTAATTTGATTCAACATAGGAAATGTGACCCAGTCATGACACAGAAATGAATGCAAGATTGATAGCTCTTTCTTGATCTCCCTCATGATGGTCCAGTGCCATTCACAGCTGGCGAAGCAATGTGTTTTTTTGTCCATTTAATTGTGACCACAAATGAGAAAGACTTTTTTTTCAAATTAATTACATGAACTCTGAATGTACATGTGCAACTTCTTTAAGGGTTTCTTGGAATTTCTAAGCAAAGCATTAAAATGTGTCAATGTATCCTTTCACACTCTGTAATGTGTCAATGTTGAATAATTTAACCCATACTTCATAGGCAGGTAGAAAAACACACATTTTGTAATTAATTTTCAAATGGAGACAGAATTACGATCCTTGTACTTAATAGACAGACCAGAAAGGCATGCATTTTCTGTGTAAATTACTTCAGTACAATATTAAAAAGAAACATCATCTTGTAATAGACAAATCAGGCTGAAACATGATCTGTGGTTTAATCATGGATAAAGAAATAGTTTTTTTTCCTGCAAATAATAAACCAACCCCACACAATATTGGAACATTTGCTAAAATAGAAAACAGAAATTCAAAGAGGAAAAATAATCTTAAATTATGACCCTTTGTTTCTTTATTATGGATAAAAATTTATCTCATGCACTGGTGTAAAATGGGTGATAGTAGATCACTGCAGACTCTGATATTAATTCCATTGATTGTATTGAAACTAAATGTCATATGCGATGTATCCTGGAAGTGATACAAGACAAATATCTATCCTTTGAGTTTTATAAGCTTAAAAAAATTACTATTTTTAATTAGACAGTTGCTTTATCCAGGCTAATGTTATTGTGGGACAATCAGTTTTATGGGTTTACAACTTTCACTTGCTACAAAACACTAAGTAAAGGTAAGTTGCCATAGTCCCAGGGAATCATACGGCTGCTCTCATTAGAGAGAGTCGAGAGTGTAGTGCTGGAGAACACAGCAGGTCAGGCAGCATCCAAGGAGCAGGAGAATTGATGTTTTGGGCAAGAGCCCTTGATCAGGAATGAGGCTTGTGAGGAGTAGAGAAATAAATGGGAGGGGGGGGTGGGGTTGGGGGGAAGGTAGCTGAGAGTCTGATAGGTCATGGAGGTGGTCGGAGAGGAAGGTGGAGTGGATGGGTGGGAAGGAAGATGGACATATAGGACAGGTCAGGAGGGTGGTGCCAAGTTGGAAGGTTGGAACTTGGGTAAGGTGGGGGAGGGGAAATGAGGAAACTAGTGAAGTCCACATTGATGTTGTGTGGTTGGAGGGTCCCAAGGCAGAAGATAAGGAGAGTCAACTGGTGGTGAGGTTGTCCTGAGGGTGACCACGCCTCAGGTGAGGAGTGAGATTGACAAGGTGGAATCTTCATGGTGACCTCAATCAGTATGAGAATTGAACCCGATGCAGTGTGACACCAACAGTGCAAGGTTCAGTTCTCACACAGGCTCCACAGTTTAATAGGCAGATACCCATACCTTTTTCACTCCCGATTAAGGACTTTTGCCCGAAATGTCGATTTTCCTGCTCCTCTGATGCTGCCTGAGTTGCTGCACTTTTCTAGCACCACTCTAATCTTGACTCTAATCTCCAGCATCTGCAGCACCAACATCTGCCCAGATACCCATATATGTGCAGATGAAGAGCTTCCATCATTTATAACAGTTGTACTGTACAGCCACAGTTCCTGAGAAGTGACAGTTTCTACATTTCCCTCTGGATTCAAGCCCAGTCCCTTAATGGGGAAAGAAAAACAACACAAGCTCCAATGAAAAGTATCTGCTCTCATTTCACGCTCAAATGGTCATGTACAGGGGCCTGCATTTTTATCATTGTGAACTTAGAGTTCATTATATTTTAATGTTGCCCTGGACACTCAAATAACTGGAGATTCAACTTGAGCATCTGTGTATCTAGGGCACTGTAAAATTCTGTCTTGCTGTGCAATCAGGAGTGCAGATTATTGGGTCTCACAACAACTATTCTAGTTTCACCTCTCTTTGAGGAAACTGCATGACAGTGACATTAAAAATGTTTTGATCTTCAGGGGTGCTTTGCTGATTTGAAATCCCAAGGTGGTCTTCACATTTGTGGGGAAGAGCTGAATAGGGTTCTTCACACTGGCTATGTCAATGTTCAAAAGATGTCCTGACTTTCCTAAAACTTGGCCGATAAAGATGAAATTAATAATAATAATTTCTAAATGTGAGAAATTTGTCACTGTGGTGGGTTAGGGCTTTGTGACTACAGATCACTAAGAGATGTGTGTTAAACAGGTACAAAATTCATTAGAAAGTGCAAATCAAATATTGACCTTTACCTCTCGGTTGCAAGAAGACAAAGGATTTTACCCTTCAACAAAAGTCGAATGAGACCACATCCAGAGTATTGCATCCAGTTCTGGATACCACAACTCACATCGATATATTGATCTTACTGGGAATGCAGTGCAGATTGACCAGATTTATCCCAGCTGAAAGTATGGGATATCATGATGATAGGTTTCATAAGTGCAGCTTTTCCCATGAGCATATAAGATTAGGGGGTTACCTTATTTCAGGTATTTGACACAATTAATGGGTTTGATAGGGTAGATTGGAGAAAGTATATTCTCTGGTTGCAGAGCCCAATATGAAAGGTTAAGCTTGGCACTAGGCCATTCAAGGATCTTTTCAGGAAATACTATTTCACTAGAAGGGTGAAGGAAAACAGCCTTCTCAAGAAATGCTATTGCAGCTCAGTCAATTCAAATTGTTACCATGAATGATTTTTGTTCGGCATTGAGGTATATGGACTTAAGGCTGGCAAATGACATTCAGATATATTTATCATTAATGTTAGACACCTGATCTATTGGAATGACAGAATGGGCTCAGTGAACTGAAAGGTTTTGATATCCCTATATTGCGCAGGGCAGGTATCATAAAGATTCCAGGGATTTATAGATTCATCGAATCCTACAGCATGGAGGCAGACCCTTTGGCCCAAACTGCTCCCTGCCAAACAAAATGTCCTCCGACGCCAACCTCATTTCCCTGCACTTGACCCATATCCTACTAAACCTTTCCTAACCATGTATTTGTCCAAATGTCTTTTAAATGTTGTTAATGTACCCACCTCAACCACTTCCACTGGCAGCTCATTCCATATGCTTACCACCTTCTGTGTAAAAAAGTTGTCCATCAGGTTCCCTTTTATTCTTTCCCCTCTCACCTTAAACTAATGCCCTCTTATCTTTGAACCCCAACCCTGGGAAAAAGACTTAGTGCATTTACCCTATCCATGCCTCTCATGATCTTGTACACTTCTGTAGGATCACCCCTCAGTCTCCTACACTCTAAAGAAAAAAAGTCCTAGCTTGTCCAACCTCTTCCTATAACTCAAACTGTTGAATCCTGGCAATATCCTTGTAATTGTCTACTGCGTTCTCTCCAGTTTAATAGTATCCTTCTGATGACAAGGTGACCAAAACTGAACACAATACTACAAGTGTGGCCTCACCAATGTCCTGTATATCTGCAACATAACTTCCCAACTTCTATTCTCAATGTCCTGACTGATGAAGGCCAGTGTGCCAAAAGCCTTCTTCACCGCCCTGTCTATCTGTGTCTCCACTTTCAGAGAACCATACACCTGAACTCCAAGTTCATTCTGTTCCATTAGACTTTGTAAGGCCCTAACATTCACCATGAAATTCCTACCTTGATTTGCCTTTCCAAAATGCAAGGCCGCACACTTATCTATATTAGACTCCATTTGCTATTTCTTGGCCCACTTCCCCAGCTGATCAAGGTCCTGCTGCAATTCCTGAAAACCTTCCTCACTGTACACGACACCACCTATTTTAGTGTCTCCAGCAAACTTACTAATCATGCCTTGTACATTCTTATCCACATCATTGATGTAGATAACAAACAGAAATGGGCCCAGCAACGACCCCTGAGGCACTCCACTAGTCACAGGCCTCCAGTCTGACAAGCATCCTTCGACTATTACCCATTTCTACCCAGCCCTCTTGCTGGAGATCTATATCTTTTTAATCTTTTCTTTACTATAATATTAATACATATTTAGAAAATAAAACCTCTGGGTGGAACCTTATTGAGGTCTGAGTAACATGGGCCTTCTTTTGATTTGTGGCAAAACCAGATGGAATGTCCAGCAAGGTCAATCTTGATGCCAGGAGCATCCTTATTTCTAGTCAACCTGGTCAGAGATATTGTGACACACCTCTGAAGCAGAGGGTACTTGAACCCAGGCCTCCTGATCCAATATAGAGGCACTACCACTACACCCACACAAGTGCTTGACACTCAGCCAGGACTCCTGGATTATCAATCCAGCGAAATTACCACTTATCACCAGTACAAACGTTTATACTTTCAAAAGGCAATGGGGCAAGATTTTCATCAGGCCACATCAAGGTGCTAATTAAGGGGATTGAACACCTTGTTAATGGTCCAAATTGACTCATTAATATTCAGCCCACTTTCTTTCCAAAAGCACCAAACAAGAAAAATGTTGAGAAAACACAAAACGGAAACCAGAGTGTGTCCCAGATGAAATGGGCTCATTGCTTGCTCCAAAGGACCTCCATGTTGGAAATTGGGCATCAACATCCATGACATCAGTCACATCCTCCCTACATCCACAGACATTGTGCCAGCCTCTAAGAACCCACATTGCACATCTCTGCTTCAATACAGGAGACTCCTGAACATCAATATTGTACCTCAGGCTGCATGATCATTGTAATGCTGCAGCAAGGACACTGTGCTCAGGGACACACACCCAGCTCATGGACTAGACCAGACTGAGGCCACTCCTATTGGACAAGGGGGTACCCTGTGATCGAGATAACACATGGCACACTTGGAGGAAGATTGTCCATAACAGTTTGGCATAGCACCTACAGAAGAAAGAGACACTATTTAGAATTTAAATTGGGTAATGTGATTTTTAGAATTAGAATCCCTACAGTGTGGAAACAGACCCTTCAGCCCAACAAATCTGCACTGACTCTCTGAAGAGTAAATCACCCAGACTCCTTTCCAACCAGAAATCTATCAACAAATGCAATGACTTGGTCCCGATTCACCACCCCTTGAGAAAAAGAACAGGAAATAACATCACCATAGGAAATGATGTCACACAGGAAATGACATCATCAACCCAAAGAAACTCAACCATATAAATAGAAAGGCAGGAATCATCAGCAATGCTTCATCTGGAGGCTCACTGAAGAGGTTACCTAGTCTGGTGATGAAACGTTTGAACATGAACCTACCAGCTCAGCGAGTAAACCTACATCCAGAACCTCAACCTGAGCTACAAATCTTCTCAAAACTCACTAATCTGACGAATTGTTGGTTAATATTGCAAGGGGTGGGACAAAGAGTTAATGAGATGAGTTTAGTAAGATATGGTGAGAAAATCCATCTGATCTCACAGCAGAAATCCCTCAAAAAGCTTAAACTTAGCTAAGAAACATAGGTTTAAGCCCAATGTGTTCAATATCCAAACCTATTCCTTAAGCTGTAGTATTAATAAAGTTCCCTTTGTCCCAGCAAACAATAGGGCTGCTCTCATTAGAGAGGGACAATAGATGGTGGTTTAACTTGACAGTCAAAATGCATCAGACAAGGGGAGAATCTGAGAAAGGAAAATTTTCATTGTGACTTCAACCAATCCAGGAATTGAACTCTCACTGCTGGCATCACTCTAAATCACAAAGCTGCTGTCCAGCCAACTGAGCTAACCAACCCACTACACAATGAATGCAGACACCTGCAAACCCCAATTGTAAGTTTACTGGGAAATGATTACTTGGATCAGCTGTTAGAAACCAATTCAAAATGTAATAAGAAATTCTGCACTGTTGCAGCTCCTACAGAGGAAAGTCATTTGATTTTGGAAAATTTCACAAAGACTGTTTACAATTATAAGGTTTATAACATTTTTTTTACGATCTAGGGTAAATGAATCCCAAATTAATTGATCCTTTCTGCAGTCTAGCTGACTGTAATCCTGCTTGGTTTGATTGTTAGAGGCAAAAGAAGGCCTTAGATTGTTTTACTGAAAAGCAGGTGCAAAGATATTTAGCCTTTCAGACATTACCATCAGTCATCAGGACTCACTATGAGTGAACTTTGAATATCTCAAATCCATGAAAAGTGCTGTGGCATTGGATCATAAACAATTGTGCTACAAACTGTCTATTTAATTAAATGAATGAGGGGACTTGGGATGAAATGTAGCTATGTAACATTGTTACCTGGATACAAGGTTAATGTATTTCATGTTGCTATGAGCAAGAGGACAGAGGAAGTAGTTTTTGTGATCAGGTTGCAGGCTTCCCTACAAATCAAGAACTGTATGACAGAGATGATATGGAGATTCTAGTATTGGACTGAAGTAGACAAGGTCAGAAGTCACACAACACCAGGTTCTTGCCCAACAGGTTTATTTAAAATCACAAGCTTTCAGAATGCTGCTAGCCCATCGGGTGGCAGTTTCTAGTCAGATTAAAGAGACTGAATTAATGAGGATTTGAAGGAGGCTGGAGGATTCACCTAGCTTGGGCTAAAAAAACAGGATAAGCCTGATAGTGAAAGTTTGTTCAGATCTCAGAATCTACCCAGTTGGTAGAATAAAAAATGAAGTAAGACATCAGCAACTAAGAACAACTTTTGACTGGTTCCTGAAGAAACCTTTTTCATAATCCTCCATTAACATCTAAAGGAAGGACTTCATGCAAGTCCTAGTTTGTATTTCTTTTCTCAACACAATCTGCATGAAATACAAACTAGGACAACAGATTGTGGAAACCAAAGTGAGATTGAGGTCCAATGTTATTGAGTTTCCATGAATTTTAACATTAATTTTAAAATCCATTTGCCCAAAGCCGGTCTTACCTAAAATCTGGGCAAATCCTGATTTGAAATATAGAATTGGCCTGATTCCACCAATTACACTCATTTGCAGTTGTCTCACAATGGCCTTTGAATAAAACTTGTGTTCTGAGATGTACAGGCAATAATAAGCATTTTTAAAGTTTTTAAAATATTGGACTACATTTTCTTATCAGGGACAGAACCCTAACCTTAATCATTATTTCTAGCTCAGATCAAACAAGGTAGAATGGCAATTGGTTGAGTGAGGCACCAGGGTGGCAGGTGTGTGATGAAGGAAGGTTGACAGGTGGATGAGAGGATTTGGGGTGGTTGTCAATAATGTAGGATGTCAGGATGGAGTGTTTGGGGGGGTTAAGTGTGAGTAATGGTGGGGGTGGAGTTCAGTACAGGTAGTTCATAGATAATGCACATTCTGGTACCAAGATTTGCTTATAAAGTCACTAAGGAATTAAGGAACGGGTGTTTTGAAAATGCTTGCCTCTGTTCTCAATAATGCGATTCCAGCAGTGATCATTTCGCATGTTTAGTTCTGTGCATGGACTGATGACAACTGTCGTCGGAGCAGCTTTCTGAGAGAGATACACTACTCCTAGATTATCCATTTTTTTGAAAAAATGAAGGGGCATAGTGAGAAGAATATTAGCAAGAAATATCCTGGAGATAAAATTACAGGTGGCGAATGCAAGAAAAGGCTATAACACTGGAAGAGAAGCTAGGTATTATAAAGCATTCTGAGCATAAGGAGAGAATCTGTGATATATTCACTTAACAGGAATGAGGGAGTCTACCTTATGCGCCATGATGACCATTTGTCCTGCATTAACAATATTTTTTTAATGTACTTTTGATAACTACAATTTATACTTTCACTCAGGTTGAGCGTTATCTGTGTTTGACATTTGGGTGATTTTTGAGCGATCATGAGTGATATTTTTTCCACACCACAGGGAATCTAACCTAATCTAATCTAATCATTTTTTTTGCTGGTCTGCCTGTAATCCCACTTTTCCCATTGGCTCCATTATTTATATTAAGTGATTTTGTATTAAGTGAGGTTTCACTGGAATGCAACTAAGCGTTATAGAAGAACTATCTGTCATCTAGTTACTCAGGAATGATGGCAGCTTTTAACATTCTAATATTTTGTGCTTAATTATCCAGGTAACAAAGTTGGAACCCTCGAAGTCTCTGACTCTAATTTACAGAGTTCCAGACCCTGGCTAATTGTATATTGGGCAACCTGTTCAACCATCTGGAAACTGGAAGATCTGAACTACTTATTCTGCAAAGAAAGTGCTGAGTATCCACTAAAAAAAACTAATATATGATGCAGTATAGTGTTAATTGTCATTTTGCATCACAGATTTTTTTTTGTAGTAAACCTATTTTCCCTTGTATTAATAAAACTACCTGTTTACCACTCTTAAATACATCAGGGAATTCCTTTTAATGAAAAGCAAAATTAACAATTCCATCTTCCCAATTTGGTCAATCGATTTGGTTCAGAAACATTTTATCTTTGTGATTTTTGCAAATGTATTTTAGTTGAAACTTGATGTGTAATCTGCAACTGATACAATTTCAAGCCCAATTTGTGAGCAATTTCCCCATTGTACCCATAGCAGAAATGTTACCCCATGTATTTCTTGCTAAAAACAGTGAGCACATTGTATGCCTGCCATTCACAGCAAAATATCAATATAAAGATGCCTGAGAGAATAGGCAAAAGTAAGCTACTCATTTATTAATTGAGTTTCTAAACCCATGAAAAAGAATTGGGCAGAAACTGGGGCAAAATAGAATGTGCTTTCTCATTATTATATTTATTAGAGCAACACGCATTTGAATGTTGAGTAAAACTAGTGTTGCTCAGTCAAAGTTTAAATGAGTGACACAGTAATTAGAGGCGAATGTGTCATCCAAGATCTTTTGATAAGATCCTCTGACCTTTTGTGTCACCTTTGGACCTTTAAAAGCAAAAGTGATGGCATGTAAATGACCTTTCACACCCATCTTGACAGAAAGTGAAATCCATGACAGCCCGTTCATATTCAGGAATCTCTTCATCAAGATCCCACCCGTCTACCCGTCCTCAGGTTAAATCAGGCATGACACAACCCTGCAGGGACCAACTTTCAAAAAACTTTCTTTCACCTTTGTCCACTGATGATGCATGTTGTTTGTGCTAGATGTGAGAAGGTTTTTGAGATGCTGCTGCTGCTAATTATAATTTCAATTTGCATTTTAATTAGAGTGGTGGCAAATTAAAGAGTGGCAGCTGGAGAATTTTGAATGCTTTGCGCAAAATTTGTGTCAGTATCTTTACCCTCCTGTCTTGTCTTTCATTTTCCCTATCTGGTATTTCCAAGATAACTGTTCAATCTTTCCTCTCGCTTTTTCCACACACTTCCACTCACTTTGTGGTCCTGCACTCTCATTTTTAATTGAGCTCTCTGCATTCTAACTGTCTCTTCTTTCCAATGCCCCTAGGCAGCAATTGAATTTGTTGATTGATTGACAGATTTGCTGGTCTGTGCTGATGTCCATCTCACCATCATCCCTGTTTTCAAATAACTGCTTGCTCATCTGTTGACCCCACAGATACTCCAATGGCCTCAAATTAGCTAATTTGGTGTTAAGTGGCATCAAAAGGTACCAAGTATACTTTCAAAGAAAGACAATAGGCCCCTTTGGTTGACTGAAAAATGAAGCTATTCATTGAAGTAATTCCTAAGCACAAAGACTGAAGGGTTCCTCCAGTCTCTGTCCACAACTTTGTTTATTTCTCACAACCCAATAAACTTTCTTTTAAAAAAATGTTATGGATTTGATGCCCTATTCAATAATTGAGATGGTTTAATGCTTCTAAGTCCCTGTTAATTTTGTAATTGCCTAAGACACTGTGTGTTTCTTTATATGCAGATGTCCCATTATGCAGTGATATGACAGTTGGGGAGTTTAGTTTCAAGGCAAGCTGACTGGTGCACACATCACAGTGTGGGAGAAAATGACAATCCATTTCTCTTTCAGTATAATAAGGCAATGATTAATAAATTAGTGTTATGCTGTATACAAAATGAATATCGCTGATAGACAAAAGCACTGGCTTTGCACTTCAGGGTCTTGAATTTTATGATAGCCTACATTGATGGGACAAAGGTTTTCTCTGTCTGTTGGCTATCAGGGGTCTTGTATAAAATGAGTTTATGCAGCCTCAATCCAGTTTTCACTGAGCACTGGCCCACAGCACAAACCTGCTCCTAATTTGGCAGTAATTAGCAATTTCACTCGTAAAGGCCACGGGATAGTTGATGAGTTAAATAGGAAGTAATGGGACCATTGCACTGTTTCCTCTGGCAAGTGGGTCAGCAATTTAAAATAATTGGCAAAGAAACTGAGGGGAAATGAGAGACGATTTTTGCACAGAGGCATCTTAAGATCTGGGATGCACAAAACTAAGTTTCTGGACTCAGAACCCACAAGAATTTTCAAAAAGGAATTCGGATGTGAAATTAAGGAGAAGTAATTTTCAAAGGTTTTGGAAGAAAAGTTGGCTCCTGCGATTTCAGTGGTCTTCTGCTTTAAGGTTAGGGCAAACACACATATTGAGACTGAGTAAAGAAGGAGATTTATGCTGTATCTAACCATATTGTAGGACTGTTCAATACTCAATTGAAAAAATCCAAATTTGAGGCACACACAGCTCACTATAAGGACAGAGGTGCCTGAAATTTCCATGCATTTTTTTAATCTACCTCCATGACCACTTAAGCCATTTCTCTAGATGTTTTCTCAAAGCTATGGTAGGAGATCATGAGAATTTTGCCCATGAATGAAGACAAGTGACATTGTTTGACAATATTGTTTCTACACGTGGCATAATCAAAACTGGTTTAGAAATAACTTCACCTCAAATCAATAGGTCTCTGACCCCATGGTACCAGCAGGCAGCTCTGTGTTAGGAATTACAGAGCATAGATAGTAAAATGTAGTGAATATTTCTGTGATTCAGACTCTCTTTAAAGCATGACCTTTCATTTTGGGGTAATTTATCCTGCTATTTACAAATAAATATTGGATGTAGGTTTGCTCGCTAAGCTGAAAGGTTCATTTCCAGACGTTTCGTTACCTTACTATTTATATATTTTATAAATATATATATAAATAGATAGCAGGAATTTTCAGCATTGCTTCGCATGAGGTCCACTAAAATGTTACCTAATAGGGTAATGAAACGTCTGGAAATGAACCTTTCAGTTCAGCGAGCAAACCTACATCCAAAACCT
Source organism: Chiloscyllium punctatum (assembly GCF_047496795.1). NCBI lineage: Eukaryota > Metazoa > Chordata > Chondrichthyes > Orectolobiformes > Hemiscylliidae > Chiloscyllium > Chiloscyllium punctatum. Next base: position 32,920,321 of record NC_092786.1, read on the forward strand.
CAATCTGAGCCACAAATCTTCTCAAAACTCGCTAACAAATAAATATCTAAATGTGGGAGAGACCAAAACTAGGAATTGTAAATTTTTGGTTCTGATCACTAATAAATCCAGTAGGCAATTATGGAATGACCCCCTTCATTGGAAAAATGGTCAGTGTGTAGAACTTGTCAGCACAAGGCCCTTGATGTATCTCTGGGAAGTTCGATAAACATGTGTGAGAAGAGAATAGAATGTTCTGTTTCCTTTGGAAAATACCAATATGAGACGGAGTGGAGGAGAGAAGCATGTGGAGCATAAACATGGGTTCAGACTAGATGGGCTGAATGGCCTATTTCTGTGCTGTACACTCTATATGAACATCACGTGTTTTATAAATATGTGTGTATGAAGATTTTTCCAGGATGTACTTTCAAATGGATGACTGAAGTTTCTGCTAAATTCAGCAAAGCTCCTGCTTACATAATTGGAATAGTTCAATTGTCATGTTAACTTCTTTTCAATGCAAGATGTTACACTTAAGTAATATTAGCCACTGGGTGACGAATGAGGCAAGATATACAGATAAGTAGTTTGAAACTTCATTACTTGGCAATAGGACCTAATTCAATTTTGGATGTATGTGTACTGAGATTTTAAGTCTTCATGTTGTGGATTTAATCTCCAGGTCACTGGATGCCCTGTTTCCTGGACATGAAGCAATGGCTCACATTTGAGAGAAGCTGCAAATGATAGAAGGAACAATAAACAACCACAAGACTAGCTTTTTTTTTCTAGCTTGTCTCTCGTTTATGAACACAATTTTTAATTCAGCTCCTGATTAGCTTCATTTTTGAATTGCTGAGGCTCACTGGAACATTGCAGAAGGCCTGAGACAGAAATGACGGCATGGGAACACATGGTGTGTTCAAGTGGCAGGCAACTGAAATCTCAGGGTTATCTTTGCAGAATGAATGCAGGTGTTCCACCAAATGGTCTCCCTAGTGTAGAGCAGACCACATTGTGAGCAGCGAATACAGTATATTAGAGTGAACTACCAACTGGATTTATTACTCCCATTGACTAACCAGGCCGTACCTCTACCTGTGTTCACCTATCACTACCTCAGCACTCTGCCCCTCACCCTACCACACCTCCCTCTTTATCTGCAGCTCTCGTCATCCCAACCTCCAGTTCTGAAGAAGAGTTATATCCAAAGTCTTTACTTCTCCACCTCCTGATGCTGCCTTCCGCTTGTCTACTTGAGACTGAATGAAATGCAGGTAAGTCAATGCTTCATCTGGAAGGAGTGTCTGGAGCCTTGGATGGTGAGAAGGAAGCAGGTAAACATGCAGATGCTGCACCTTCTACAGTCGCTGTGGGAATGTGAGGAGATTTGGGAATGCAGGGGAAATGTCCCAGAGTGTACTGGAGGGAACGGTCCTTGGTGAATAATGACTACAGAGCAAAAGGAACAAGAAACAAGAGCTAGCCTGATGTATTTAGCTGGAGGTGTATCACTGCTGACCACTGAATACACACAATTTGTTAAAAATCAATAACTTTTGCAACAATTAAACATGTTCAGAGATGGGATTTTTTTTCAAATTCATTCCATTGCTTTGTCATTACTTCAGTGGACATGTCAGACCACATTTTGAGAGAGTTTGCAGTCCAAAGCACGGTTTCATGGGCATAAAGATTGACATCATGAGTTTGTGCTTTTGGCATAGCATTTTCCCCAAAAGAGGTGCATAATATGAATTTGGACGCAAAGACACCTAACTTCATTGGAAATAAGCTTTTGGAGCTGGGGTGGGGGGTGACACATAGTGGGGGGAAAGCCAAATAATTGCAGGCTTCCATAAATTCTACCAAGTTTTAACACCAGCGCGTATGTGCTTTTATCTTTTCTCCAAGAACCCTATACCAAAGGCCAAACTGAAAAACAGGACTAACCTGCAGCACGTGGCCATACTGCAGGAACAGCTAGGTTAGTGATATTAGGAGGAGAGATTACTATGGGGCAAACTTGGAGGGTGAGAAAGACAGAATGATATTCAGACAAAATGAGGAGAATGTGGGTGATCACGGGGGCAGGGAGGAGCTAATGGCTGAGCTGACTGCTTATAAATTATAGGAAAATAGTGAAGGGGACTTTAGATGGGACTTGGGGAGAGATGAGGATGTTGATGATCGTAAAATGAGTTGAAAGTTGACAAATCTAGGAAAAAGAAAGGAGAATTGGTGCATGATAGGAGTATTCAGTGATGAGTGGGATGAGAGACAGATTGTGAGAGGTTTGAGAGTGTTTAAAAGTTTGTTTGGCAATCCTGGATGTTATTATAATGAGGAATTAAGGTTAGAATGAAAGCAGATAATAGCTGTGAGACAATTAAGTAATATCAAGATATACAAAAGTGAAGCTGCTGGTACTGGGAGGGAGAAGTTGTCAGACTTGTATTATCCATAAACTCTTTGCATAAAGCAGACCTATGTTTCTAACTTTCTGTTTAGCCAACCTGGTTAGAAGCTATTAGCATTGAAGGAAATCCTTCTGCTTCTCCTGGGACAAAAGCAGTGCTTAAGGCTGATGAATCCAATGTTTCTCTCCTTCTTTTACCTGGCAGGTGTTCTGTAGCTCAGCCATTAAAAAATAGAAACCTTGTTAAAATTAAAGTACACAACTGCCTAAAAAAAAATTGAATTGATCAATCTCTCAAGAAAACAGCTGGTCAACCATCCCCCATCTCTTCTCTCTTAATTCCAGAAGTGGATGATTTTGAGGTGAGTTGGGATTATATTTAATCTTTTCAGACATTTTTGCTTCCCAAATGGCTCAAGGCTCAAACTTGCCTTTTTGTGGAATTAAAAATGGAAGCTCCAAATCCCACTTACTTGCAATTTTATATCCTTTCATTCTGGAGAGAAGAAATTTTTGGGAAATATATTTGATAATGTGAGTAAGAGTATAAGACATAAAATGTTAGATCACTGTACCCCCCTTTATTGAATTTTCTCCTTCCCTCACTCTTGTACCATTCCACTACTCCACATTCACCTTCCCTCAAAAATTCTCTCACCTTTTCCTTCTCTCAGAGACAATGCTTCATAACATACATGCACACAAACAAATCCCCTCTCACATGCACAGACATATACACAGGCATGTATATCTACTCTCAAACACACACACACACACACTCGATCCCTGTTCTTTCCCTCTCTCAATTATTCATCCTTCTTCACTCATGTGCTCTCTCTTCTCAATCAGAGCCCCATATGCTGGAATGCTGTGCTCTGTCACCTGAACTGCTGTAAAACAATGGCTAGCATATTTGAGAGAGGGAGAGAGGCTTATCTTCCTCTTGACTCTCTCCCTGACTCAGTGCCTCTTTTCCCTGTAACTCCACAGCAGTCTGTCTCTCAGCAGACTCATTGTCACCCTTGGACAGGTCTTGGGCGAAATGAAGGTGCCCATCTTTATGTAGCTCACTGTTCTTCCAACCAGAAGCCACTTGTCTCCTGCAGTTTCTGCTGATAGTCTCACTAGTAAACATATCAGCAGCAAACATGGGAGAGGAACAACCTTTGATGTTCCTCTAATCTTCCACTTGTGTTTCTGGTGTTTGGACCATGTCCGACAGGCTGGATAGGATTCCTTGGGGGCTACATTGTGATCCAAGGGCAGCCTGCTGGGTAAGCCTGCTACACAAAATATACTTAACAGAAAGATCAGGAATGTTTATCACCATGAGAAGGTTGTATTCATTTTCAACACTGGTCACCCTTATAGGGCTTCTCAAGCAGACATCTAACTTGGAGCCGCTTGCTATCTAATTGCATAGTTCTGTTTATTGCCACCAGAAATTAGAACAAAGTTTTCCAGAATGAGTTTTCTATGAGTGAGGCAAAATAAATCTTTGAAATGCTCTTTATGTCAACAGTGGAGAGATGGACTTCCTCCTCCTGCCCCAAAAGCATACCTCTCTTTCCATCACCATGACCTTACTGGCTTGTTAATCGAATTAAATCACTGGCATGTCATGACATTGGGTGATCTTGATCTAGTTTTGAGTGCAATAAATTGCCAATTCACAAATTGGTTGTAGATTAACAATCCCATTTAAGATGAGTTCGTGTAGAAAACTCAGTCTTTCCAGATTGCACAATAGGTAATGGTTTTCAGGATATAGATTAAAAAAAAATTGTTGCAGCTGGTTTTGATAATAATGTTCATCAACAAACAAGCATTTAAAGGTTTGCAGGGTGAGAAATGCAGCCATGTTTAAAGGCATTGGTAGGTACCTGTACTTTTATAAGGGCTTATTGAAGATACCAACTACTGAAAGCGTTAGAAAGTTCATCTTAAGAATGACATATTGAAGTGTGAGAGAGCAAGGCTTCTCACAGACATATCAAGAATGTTGTCAGCAGCTGTTTCTTTAAAGATCATGAATGTAAAGCACAGAATGCTCTCCTCTTCTGGATACATATTGTATGTTGCATTAACTTGCAAGATATCTGACCAACGAGAACATATGTTACACAGACTAACATATAGTAAACCACAAATGGCTTTGCCAGCAATGCCTCGACCTTACACATGAATAAAAATAAGTAGTAATGAGTTGTGGAGATAAAATGGGATCTGATTTGAAAATTTGCAAGTTTTAATGAAACAATAACATTGTTATGCATCTTAATTGTAATACATCTAGAGCAAAGCAATCACTAAATAAAGCCTTACATTAAGAGGGCAACTAAAATAGCTGTATATACATGTGATATGATTATATAAGAACAGAATTAAAGTAATAGGCCACTCTAGTTATCTTAACACTTTTTCTGCAACCTATTCTATTATATGTTTGAGAAGGCAGACAGAGCTTCAGTTTAACGACTCATCCAAAAGACAACACCTTCTCAAGTATCAGTATTAACTCAATATTATAAGTCTCTGAACACATCCCTCACCTAGAGTCTGTGAATGGCCAAAGTGTTAGTTCCAAACAACAGTAAAACCACTTTAAGAAATATGGGATTGAAACAAGTATTAAAGCTTCTTTAAACTTTAAAGCTTTCAAGTTCGAACAATTTCCAAATGTTATATCATTTACATAATTTTAGAGAAAACATCAAAAGATTGATTCATGTACATATACCTCTTGAACCTGTACATGATTAGGTTGTTTAGTTATCAGGACAGCAGTGAGCCACAGGCATTACGTTTCCTTTGAAGATGGAATATCTGTTAATACAGCTGATTGAGGACTCTGCTAGTTAAGAAAGCCAGTCCAATTCACGCAAGATAATCCTTAAATTTCAGTGATTGAGAGGTGAGGTCTGCCCCTTAGAACGGCTGTTGACATCTTGATTGACCACCAAATCTCAAAACTGAGCACAGTCTGTTCTTGTCCATCAGCCTCACTTTCCAATATGAATCTGGGCAGTACTCATTAATACAAACCCAGCAAGACCTATATCTTCCTTCAGTGGTGAAGCCCTGAGGCCATTCATAACAGCTTTATGAATTGAAGCAAACAGATTGGCATCCACCAGAAACTGAGCTTGTGATTTTTGAATTGTGAGATTCAGTGCCATATCACACAATGTTTATTATTCCTTTGATAATTATAGCATTGAGGAGAAAGTGAGGACTGCAGATGCTGGAGATCAGAGCTGAAAATGTATTGCTGGAAAAGCGCAGCAGGTCAGGCAGCAACCAAGGAACAGGAGAATCGACGTTTCAGGCATAAGCCCTTCTTCAGGAATAATTATAGCATTGCAAATATTGGAAATTTTACAGCAGTACATTTAAAGTTGTTCTGGTTTCCTGTGAATTAATTTAGTCAGACTCCAAAGTGCATGTGTTAACATTAGATCAAGAACTTTGAAATGGATCCTGGATTTTAAGGTTAGCAATGCCATTGTGTTTGCTTGTAGTCCAAAACAAATTTGTCTAAAAAAGTTAGATTTCTGATACTTCCGAAAATTCAATATCAACACGTACTGAAACTCCAAAATAAACCAAAGTTGTGTTATTATATGGTTGGTTTGGGAGGAATTAAACAGCATTGTTTTAAATGATAAGGCAATATTTAGCAACAAATATCGGTGTGGCTATCCCTTGATTTGGAGATGCTGGTGTTGGACTGGGGTGTACAAGGTTAAAAATCACACAAAACCAGGTTATAGTTTGTGTGATTTTTAACTTTGCTATCCCTTGAGGTAGTGAATGATGGTCTTCATTCTGTTGATCTATTAATGGGCTGTCAAATGGCTTATGAGTCCAATTTTGTCTTTGAAAGTTCTTCCACATTCAGGATAAGTAGTTCCAGATGGCAGATCTGGCTTTGGTTGTTGCTGCCTCACTTTCCATTTTCTTCTAGTTCTGCACATCTGTTGACTTCCAGAGTTGCTGTTCCTTCTCAGATGATGGTTTCCCAGAGTTTTCTGTCCTTGGCTTTTGTTTTGTTGTTGATGTTACATGTCTTCATGTCAGTTCTTAAAACATCTTTGAATCTCTTCTGATGTCTATCTCTTTTACATTTGCTGACATTAGGCTGGGAGTAGAAGATTTGCTTTGGCAGATGTTCATCTTTCAGCCGACAACATAACCGCTCCACCTTAGTTGGTCCTTGATGATGTATGCTTCAATTCTTGTTGTTTTTGCTTCATTCGGCATGCTGATGTTGGTTCTTCTATCTTCCCAGCTGATATTCAAGATGTTTAGAAGGCACCATTGATGGAACTTTTCAAATGCCTTCAGTTGTTGTCAGTATGTTGTCCAAGTTTCTGATGCATACAGGAGCAGTGGGATCACCACTGCTATGTACAGTAATGCTTTGGTGTCTGTTCAGATGTCACAAGCTTGAAAGACTCTTGTTTGGAGATGTCCAAAAGCTGTTCCTGCACATTTAAGACAATGTTGGATCTCATCATTAAGGTCGACATTGGAGGTGAGGTGACTTCCAAGATACGGAAAGTGGTCCATGGTTTCCAGGGTTGTTTCACCAAGTTGAATTGATGGTTCTATCTGATTTGTCTCAGTTGGTGACAGTTGATAGGTGTTATGAGTCTTTTTGGAATTGATGGTAAGTCCAAGTTTCGTGTATGCACGATTGAAGGCAGTACGAATCTGTCGTAGGTGGCTTTCTGAGAGAACTGCAACACTGTTGTTATCTGCATATATGAACTCAATAAGGAAGCTCATAGATATCTTGTTTTTGGATTTAAGATGGGCAAGATTGAAAAATCTGTCATTTGCTCTGCAGACAATTTCGATTCCTGGGGGTAGGTCATCCTTGACGATGTTTGTCGCAGTAAAAGTGGTGAACAAAGTTGGGGCAATCACACATCCCTGTTTTGCTCCTGATCTGACTTGAAAAGGCTCAGTTTCTATTGGTGATCATAACTGTGGCAAACATGCCATCGTGGAAGAGTCTCAGGATTCAAATGTAATTTTCAGGGCATCCATAAGTGGAGAGGACATCTCATAGGAATTCCCTTGATACCAAGTCAAAGGTTTTAGTGAGGTTGATAAATACCATATGCAAAGGTTGAAGTTGTTCACGACATTTTACTTGTAGTTGTGGCATAGATAAGATCATAGTGAAAACACAATCATTAAATGATAATATAAAGAATGCACAAATTTTAAAAGATCAATGTAAGTTTAGTTTATTTGAGTCTTTTGAGGTATAAAATAGTTTCCAACTTGGACAGATGAGGAGAAATAAATTGGAACACCCCTAGTTCCAGTTCTTTACTGTTGAAGATCAGCATGAATACTGTGGAAAGGTGGATTTGTGTTTCCAACCCCCCTTTGCGATTTCACATTAAAGAACCATAGCACCTTTTTATAGTTTTAACAATAGAGATTATTTATTCAAATACTCATCTGGAGTTGAATTATTACATTTGTCACACAACACCATCTTAACGAATCTACAAAAAGCCATATCTATTGACACGACCTAATTCCATCAAATCTCCAAGGCAAATGGGCTTCACATTAGAACAAGTTCCCTCCACCCCTGCTAATGAACACAAGATTGCTCTGAGACATAGATGGAGAGCAAGAAGACAATGTATTTAGGGCACATTGGCTGCACGGATGACATTGCACTGTGTGTTAACTCCCACATTTATATATATATGTGTCTACTGTCTACATAATCTGTTTCCTTGTGTCACTTAGCAGGCACTACTGTAACCTTTACACTGTAAGGCCAGCCAACCTGCTCCATACATAATGTTTGAATGAACAATGTCTGACTTGACATGTTACTGAGCTGTTTGTAGACAAAGGGACATTTGAAAGGGTCTCAGCCAACTAGGTACCAGTTCTCTGGCTGGATAGTCATAGCTATTGCATCTCAATCCTCAGAAGTTGATGGTGTAGGTCTTGCATGAAATGGTCAGTAATGTTTGGGGCAGAGAGATCTATGGTACAACAATGAGGCAATGCATAAGGGTCACTAGGGACTGGAGCCTGCGTGTGTTTCCTTCGCAGTGAACAGATCTCTGTGCAATGTTGGTCCTCTTTTGAAGGGCCTCGCATGGCAGGTATTGGCAGCCTTGCCCCCACCTCACAGGTCAAGGCACGTGGGTGTGGTCCCAGCCATTTTCTGTGCCATGGCACCGTTGCAGTTTGTACGATCATGGAAGATGACAAGGTGTTCTCCTCACACAGTGATGACTACTGCCCCCTTCTCACCCTACCTCCCCCACCCCTGGGCATATGAGGTAACCATTTTAGTTGCAGTCATTCACTGTCCACCACTCAAGACCTGGGTGCTCGCAATTCCCATCTATGCTGTATCCTATCACCTTTATACATATACACAGTTGATCCCATTCACAACCCTCATAGGCACTGCCTCCCACCTTATAGATGCAAATCCTCTTGATTGTAGTCTTCAGCCTCCTTCCCTCCCTTGCTTGTATTGGCAGACCTGATGGACTGACCGTGACCCACATTGTTTCGTGACATGACTGGATAGCCCCATACGAGAAGTTTCCATACTCCTGACTCACACCTGTCCATCTCCCCAACTGTGTTAGTGTGAACTGCGGGAGCAGCTGCAATGGAGCCACAGGACTGAGTGTGACCCAATCCCTGGCCAGTACAGGCGTGGACTTCCTGAATGAAACAGAATTGACTGAATGCCTGACCCAGCCAAGTCCCTAGACTGAATTCTGAGGCAGCCCACAATTTAATGAATCAGGACCTCTGCCTGACAGGTACCGCCATGGACTTCAGTGTGGGTGGGTGGCACATTGTGCTGCTGTGAGATTGACATGGCAGTGTGCCATATGATTAGATGTCCATCCTTTGACTACTGACTGTGACCAGCAAGACAAGCTGCTTGGCTCTAAGACTATGCTAAGAGGCAAGACAAGGCCAAAGCTCCAGCTCTGAGATGCTGCCTGATCTAGCCAGTGAGTTGTACATTTGTCCTTGTTGTTGCAGCCCCATTCCAGTGCTAGTTGAAGTGCACCTCAAAGTGTACCTTTAAAGTGCTGAAGTGTGCAGCAATTGGATCTGGAAAGTACCATGAGGGTTCTGTGAAGCTGGTAGTTGTTGGATGACAGTAGACATGGGGTTCCTTGCAGCCATTGCCCACAGACCTTATCCTGAGATGTTTTTGCCAGGTGTCCAAGGTGAAGATCCAGAGGAGCAAACAGCAAGCTAACATCACAAGATACCAGGTCGGACTTTGTCAAGATTTCTCAGCAGCAAGTTCATTAGATAGTAGGATGGAAGGTTACAAACTGTGAGGTCAAATAGGCAGTTAATGAGGCTGATAGCATGCACTAATCTCCTTAATAAACATTTCATCACTTCCTCATAAGAATCTCATCTCTGCACCCAGAATTCTATCCATTCCAGGAGAAATACTCCACCTATGCTGATTCAATTTGAACTCTCTTGAAATCTGGAAGGCTACCTTACTATCAGCAGCCAACCTTTGGGCTGCCCATTTTAAAACATAAGAAACAGTTCAAAAAGCTTTCATAGGAACAGATCCACGTTTGAAGTTATAAATAGGATATGCCTTCACTTGATACAACAATCTCACATCCATAAATTTGTCAGTGATAGATTCCTCAATGTAGTCCACATAAAACCCAAAACATTAAACAATTCTTATAGATCTAATATTAATTCAATCCTAGACAAATATTTCTTATGACACCTGGGTTGCCCAAATTAATGCATCATGTGTTAAAGTCTGTTATTGAAAACCATTATCCAGAGACAAAGAATTTTGGATATATGAATAATAGAAAGTGAAAAAAATAATTTGACTCAATGTTGAGATTTTCTGTTTGCCATTATTGACTCATGACTTCTGAAAGAATTGATAGAGATGCAAGAACATCAATAGAAAGAACTAGGCTATTTCTTCTGTGCATCGTTTGTTTTCTCATGGAATCTACATGGTTTATTAATTCTTCTGAAGCTACAAGTCTCTGTCTGTCAAATTGAACTCCAGAATATCCAACTGACCTTATTCTTCTTAAAATAACTTCAAGCTATGGGGAGTGAAAATCAACAAAGACATTTTAGAAAAGCAAAACAGAACATCACAGGAAAGAAAGAAAACATTTTGCACTGCAAGAAATGTGAACCAATCTTTGGCATCATGTCATCTTTCCCTTTTTAACTCTTTTGATAAGTGATTGTTTCTCTGATACATTCTGGATTTACAATTGGTTATTTCAATGTATTTGTTATGATTATAATTTCTGCAGTGTTCTTCTATTTGGGAACAGCCTACTTATGATTAGTGGGATCCAGTGAAGGGAAACAAGCAGAAGATGACACTAAGAGAGAAGACACCAAAAGAAATAAAATGGAAAAACGGAGTGAGTTAACAGGCAGAAGAATAGGGTCATAACAAATCCGAGCTGCCCAATGAGAATGAGAGAACTAGAGGTAGGAAAGGTGAAGGAAAGGATTGGAATAACAAAGGAGGAAGAAAAAGAATTGGATATGCCAGAGGAAAGATGTATATGAGATTACATTAGATTCCCTACAGTGTGGAAACAGGTCCTTCGGGCCAACCAGTCCACACCAATCCTCCGAAGAGCAACCTACCCAGACCCATCTCCCTTTGACTAATGCACCTAACACTATGGGCAATTTAGCATGGCCAATTCACTTGATCTTTGGACTGTGGGAGGAAACCGGAGCACCCGAAAGAAACCCATGCAGACATGGGGAGAATGTGCAAACTCCACACAGATAGTCACCTGAGGCTGGAACCAAATCTGGGACGATGGCGCTATGAGACAGCAGTGCTAACCACTGAGCCACCATGCCGCCCTAAAGAAAGTGACAGCTGGGGTAAAGAAACAAGGGCTATTTCCTCTCCCTTGCTCATCCTTAAAAATAATACCATCTCTTGGGATTACTGTACATCAAGTGAGCAGAGAGCTTTGCAGGCAACATAGGCAGCACACAGAGCTAGTCCTTACCTATGATGAGGCAGATGCAGCCCTGTCCTACAATCCTGACCTCAGCCGACAAGCGAGTTATTGGAGAAATGGAAAAACAAATTGCCAGTATCTGAAACTGATCTGTAAAATGGAGAATATCTGTTGTCAGCACTTAAGGAGATCATTTAACCTCTCAATAGTTGCATAATCCAAACACAGACACTTGTAACTTGCATTGAATTTGGTAGTACACAGTGGATCAAACTTCATGTCCCTAATATCAGCTTGAGACTGATTAAAACAGTCAAAAATCACTTGATTCTATTGTTAAAAAATTACTGCTGAATGGAATGTTCAACTAGTTATCAGGTAGTGCAACTTTTCACTCATTGATTGGAGTGCCATGATAGGGTTTGTATAACTGGGTATTGTTTTTGGTTTAGTTATTCCAGGAACTCAGCCTAAAGGAAGCCCAGCAACTTTGACAGTGCAGCTGAACCGATGTGCTTTCTTCCAGTTGCAATTTTGCACCTGTGAACTTCGCAGTGCACTTCCATGACATGAATGTATCCATATACACTACACAAGCATCAAAGGACTCATGGCTAGTGATATGATGACATCATTAAATCATTGGTCACGTCATTAGACATCCCATTGAGTACAAGTACTGCAATGTACCTGGCAGAGTACTTTAAGAGGCAACAATTACTCATTTCACCCCTGAAAGACTTCACTAACTCAGGTTTGCCAACAGACTATTATAGCACAACTTTTCTTCATGAGAGTTCAACTGTAACCAAGAAGTTCAGTTATTCTAACATTTATTGCAAAGTCAAATTGCACTCAGTTCACTACATTAATAAAATTTACCAACTTTTTTCCCACTTTTTGACTTGATAACAAGAACAGGAATGAATTGCTTCAGCACTTTAAAAAAAAACACATGTCACGGTGGTTGGTAACTAATGAAGATCCTTTCGTTTATCTTGATCAATTGTCAAATATTTTAGTCTAAGAAGTAGTGCGATGAGGTACAAAGACAGACATTTGAAAGGATTTTAACTCATTTGAGCAATTACATGCTCAGCTGCACCATGATAATCTGACAGACTGAGCATTCTACAGCAGCACAACAGAGGAGGCTTATAATCACAAGATTCAAAGCACAAAGCACAATCCTGAATCGGAGGGGAGCATCAGTGAAATTAATTGCTGGTGACAAATAGCAGACTGCTTGCAAGTTGCATATCACATAGCTACCTAGCCATATGAAGAGGAGAAATGCAAGTACTCTTTTAAACCATAAATAATGAATGTATCTTTAGTTCCAATACAACCTTAACTTTTTTGGTTTTATTCATTAGTTTTGTTAAAAATCAAATTGCAGACTTTTAAAAATATCACAGTATTATGCAAATTGCTACAAAATATTGGGTTGCTTTTCATCGCTTAACAAAATAACCTTACTCTTGAAGGAGGGTGAAGTAGAGAGAAACTGTCCATACAAAGAAGATGATGGAGTACTTTCCAGATAATGATGTATTTTCATTTCAAAGTTACAGAAGTACCACATTATAATTTATTCAAACAATAGCTTCAAAGTTTTTTCTGGATTTCGATACTTAACTAACTCTCATTTATAATATTCATTTGAAGGAATTTTCAGATCATGCTTTTCTGGCCCCAGAATGATATAGAGGAATCAGTCAGTGAAAATTGTTGTTTTTGTATTAACAACCTAGGCAAAGTGACAGAAGTATTTATATGTTACCTACTATTTCCTCAGGACCTGCACTTTCAATGAATAGCTGATCAGTTATTGTTGGTGTGTGGGCAAATGCAACAACCACTCTTCACACTGCCAAGTCCCACAAACAGCAATCAAGATGATGACTAATTATTCTTTTTTCATGGTTGTTGATTGAGGGATGAATGTTGGCCAGGTCATCCAAGAAATTCCTCCTTTCTTGATGGAATATTTTTATAATATCTATTATACCCACACAAGCAGATCAACAGGGACCTTTGTTTAATGTCACATTCCAAAAGATGTAGCTTCTGTTGTATTGTGGTAAAGATTTCAGACTGTACCTTCAGGCCTGTACCTTTAAGATAGTTACAAGTGGCATTCAAGTATAAAGGTACTCAGCTTGCCTTCTCTCTGTGGAATAGAGTCAATATAGAAAGTCAGTTATGCATGTGCAATGTTCAGAAACAAAATAAGTAAAGAACCAGACTATGGGGCAACCTTTTCATGGAGAGGGTGGTGCATGAATGGAATAAGCTGCCAAGGAAAATGGTGGACGCTAATACAATTGCAACATTTAAAAGGCATCTGGATGGGCAAATGAGTAGGAAGGGTTTAAAGTGATATGGGCCAAATGCTGGCAAATGGGACTGGATCAGTTTAAGATATCTGGTCAGCATGGACAAGTTGGACCGAAGAGTTTGTTTCCATATTGTGTGACTCTGTGTATAAATCTGTAAGTTATTGTAGCTTTTAAATAATGTTTTGAATAAAATCTAAGAAATCTGGCTCCACAGATCCTGATTACCTGTGCTATATGGTGTGTGGCTAAAAATTCACAAATGTTATCACCAACAATACTGCACTTCTTTAGTACAACACTGATTTATCAGCCCAAATTATATGCATAAATCCTATAGTATAGGATTTACAAAGTTTAGAAATAATATTTCAAATGGGATCCATCAGATACCTTTTCTGAGACCTTGGAACTGCAACATTAAAACTATTTCTCTGATGTTTCTCTTCTTGTCTGATGGTTGATGTCTGTAATGTACAAGTTTATATAACAAGGCAATGGTTACATTTAATGTGACGACTAATGATAATGGTTACCTTCAAGATTCCTATCAATTGAAGTCTTCTAGTTTGAGGGAAAATGATACAACAAACTGAAAATAATAATTAATTGTAAACGTAGTATCCATAGCACATTGCCTTCGTTCTGGAATATCCTTCTCAATTTGCAATACCAAGCAACTGAATTTATAGTCTTGATTATTGTTTTGTTTTCTGGTCAGTGTAACAGGTGTCTGCTAGTTTGTTAAATGATTCTGCTTTTGTCTATAGAGTGGTCTTCGCACAATCTCTTTGCTGACCCATCAAGGTGTTTCTGGAGTTCTCCAAGATAATAAGTGGCAGCTAATCATGGACCTACTTTAAGTCTGATGGTGGAAGCGATGATTTCAGCACCATACTAGGTAACATCTTCAATGAGCCTCCAAATGAAGCACTTGTGGTGTCGCCCAATTTCTATTTATAATTTTGAGTTTCCTATGGTTGCTGATATCATTTCCTGTGGTGACATCATTTCCTATGGTCATTTCCCACTCTTTTTCTCAGGGGGTAGTAAATGTGTTTACCAAGTCAATGTGTTTGTTGATAGAGTTCCAGCTGGAATGCCATGCTTCTAGGAATTCTCATGCGTATCTGTTTGGCTTATGCTAGGATGGATGTGTTGTCCCAGTCAAAGTGGTGTCCTTCCTCATCGTATGATCATAGTCTGCCGATTTCTGAGCAACAAACCTAAACAAGCAGACTAAACACGTCCAGAAACTCTAGCCACTCTCCCCTACATCAAAGGCATCTTGGAAATGACTGCCAGACTACTTAGACTCCTTGGCATCATGGTAGCCCACAAACCCACCAACACACTAAAACAGCAGTTAATGAAAGACCCTACACAGGCAACAAGCAAAACTAATGTCATTTACAAAATTCTTTGCAAGAACGATAACAAACACTACATTGGACAAACAGGCAGAAAACTAGCCACCAGGATACATGAACATCAACTAGCCACAAAATGACATGACCCACTCTCACTAGTATCCTTGCATACGGATGAGGAGGGGCACCACTTTGACTGGGAAAACACATCCATCCCAGCATGAGCCAAAAAGAGACATGCACGAGAATTCCTAGAAACATGGCAATCCAACTGAAACTCTATCAACAAACACATTGACTGGATCCCATTTACCACCCTGCGAAAAAGAACAGGAAATGACATCACCAACACTATGAAACTCAAACATATAAATAGAAAGCAGACTACACCACCAGTATTTCATTCGAACGCTCACTGAAGATGTTACCTAGTATAGTGATGAAACGTCTGAAAACGAGCCATCCAGCTCAGTGAGCAAACCTATATCCAGAACCTCAACCTCAGCCACAAATCTTCTCAAAATTTGATGAAATAAAATGTTTACTTTGCATGAGTCAACTGAAGCAAACACAAAATACTATCTTGGGCAACCACCTATACTCTAATATTGAAAATCAACATGGCTTAAGCACGAATTAACTATAAATAACAAATTACATGTGGTGCTGCAGATCCAATTCAGACATGTCTTACAAATTGGCTCAGCAGTCTACTCAATTTATATGGCATTGATATCAAGGACAAAGTCGTTCAAAACTCTGTCATCCACATAAGGGTATCCAGCTCCTCTTCTGTTGGAAATCAGCCTGATCCTATGCTGATAGCAATGCACAACCAACTCAGTTACATGGGAAAGATTTTCACAAAAACAAACGCACATTTGCAGATCCTCCTCAATTCTGCCTATGACAGCCTGCATGGTATAACTGCACCAATATTGTCTTTATCTAACAGAAACAACTGCAGAAGCTGCATGTTGGCCTATTTCTGCTTCGGGATCTAGCCTCCATCATTTTCAGCCTGCCTGTACTGAATTGATTGAGTGATTGTTGTCACTTGTCAAATATACAGTGAAAAGTATTATTTTACGTGATATACAAGCAGATCGTACCATACAAAGTGCATCTGGGTAGCAGAACAGAGTGCGGAATACAGTGTTATGGCTATAGAGAAGGTGCTGAGAGAGATATCAAGATTAACATTTGAGACATCCATTCAGAAGTCTGATAAAAGCAGGGAAAAAGCTGTTCTGGAATCTATTCATATGTGTATTGAAACTTCTTTATCTTCTGCCCAATGGAAAAGGGTAGAAGAGAGTATAACTGGGATGGGAGAGGTCTTTCACGAGGCAGTGGGAAATATAGATGGAGTCATTGAATAGAAGGCTGGTTTTGATGATGGACTGAGTTGTGTTCATAACCCTCTGTTTTTTCTTGTGGTCTTGGGAAGTGCAGTTACCGTATCACACCATGATGCATTAGACAGAAAGCTTTCTAAGTTGTATATATAAAAATTGCTAAGAGTCCTTGTGTACATGCCAAACTTCCTTAGCCTCCGAAGGGAATAGGGATGTTGTTGTGCTTTCTTGACCATAACATTAGTGTGGGTGGCACAGGACAATATGTTGGTGATCATCCCAGAAGGACTTCTGGGAAGTCATATATTTGTGTGGTTGCATTACCCGAAACACTACTCAGTAGTGTCTCCCACCTATCCTCCTCCTCTAACCAAAAAATAAGGTTCTGTGTGCCAAATTAGTAAAATAACGAGTTTATTTTTTATTCCTTATTTTTTCAACAGTCTCTTTGGGAATTTAGAATAGTGAGAATGGAGGTTAAGGCAGTTGAATGTTCCTCCTGCAGAATGTGGGAGGTAAGGGTCACCACTAGTGTCCCTGCTGACTACATCTGCGGGAAGTGCACCCAACTCCAGCTCCTCGAAAACCACTTTAGGGAACTGGAACTAGGGTTGGATGAACATCCGATCATTCGGGAGACAGAGGGGGTTATTGAGAGGAGTTACAGGGAGGTAGTCACTCCTCAGGTACAAGAAAAAGGCAGATGGATTACAGTCAGGGGACGGAAAGGGAACCGGCAGGTAGTGCAGGGATTCCTGTGGCCATTCCCCTCAACAATAAGTATACCGTTTTCGATACTGTTGTGGGAGGGACTTACCAGGGGAAAGCAGTGGGGCACAGGGCTCTGGCACAGAGACTGTCCCTGCTGCTCAGAATGGAAGGGGGAAGAGGAGCAGAGCAGCAGTCATTGGGGACTCCATAGTTAGGTGGACAGATAGGAGGTTCTGTGGGGATGAGAGAGACTCACGGTTGGTGTGTTGCCTCCCAGGTGCCAGGGTTCGTGATGTCTCTGATTGTATTTTTGGGATCCTTAAGGGGGAGGGGGAGCAGCTCAAGTCATAGTTCACATAGGCACCAACGACATAGGTAGGAAGAGAGATGGGGATTTAAGGCAGAAATTCAGGGAGCTAGGATGGAAGTTCAGAGCTAGGATGAACAGAGTTGTTGTCTCTGGTTTGTTGCCCATGCCACGAGCTAGTGAGGTGAGGAATAGAGAGAGAGAGGAATTGAACACATGGCTACAGGGATGGTGCAGGAGGGAGGGTTTTGGATTCTTGGATAATTGGGGCTCTTTTTGGGGTAGGTGGGACCTCTACAAGCAGGATGGTCTTCATCTGAACCACAGGGGTACCAAAATCCTAGGGGGGATATTCGCTAAGGCTATTGGGATGGGTTTAAACTAATCCAGCAGAGGGATGGGAACCAAAATTGTAGTTCGAGTATAGAAAAGGTTGAGAGTAGGGAGGTCCGAAATCAAGTTTCAGGGACGCAAGATGGCACCGGCAAGCAAGAAGTTGGTTTGAAGTGCGTCTACTTCAACACCAGGAGCATCCAGGACAAGGTGGGTGAACTTGCAGCATGGATTTGTACCTGGGACTTCGATGTTGTGGCCATTTTGGAGACATTGATAGAGCAGGGACAGGAATGGTTGTTGCAGGTTCCAGGATATAGATGTTTCAGTAAGAACAGAGAAGATGGTTAAAGGAGTGGGTGAGTGTGGCATTGTTGGTCAAGGACAGTATTACAGTTGCAGAAAGGATGTTTGGGGACTCGTCAACTGAGGTAGTATGGGCTGAGGTTAGAAACAGGAAAGGAGAGGTCACCTTGTTGGGAGTTTTCTGTAGGCCTCCGAATAGTTCCAGAGATGTAGAGGAAAGGATAGCAAAGATGATTCTCGATAGGAGTGAGAGAAACAGGGTAGTTGTCATGGGGTCTCCAACTTTCCAAATATTAACTGGGAACACTATAGTACGAGTACTATAGACTGGTCAGTTTTTGTCCAGTGTGAGCAGGAGGGCTTCCTGACACAGTATGTAAACAGGCCAAAAAGGGGCGAAGCCACATTAGATTTGGCACTGGGTAATGAGCCCGGCCAGGTGTTAGACTTGGAAGTAGGTGAGCACTTTGGTGATAGCGATCACAATTCTGTTATGTTTACTTTAGTGGTAGAAAGGGATAGGTGTATACCACTGGGCAAGTGTTACAGCTGGGGGAAAGGCAATTACGATGCGATTAGGCAAGATTTAGGAAGCATAGGATGGGGAAGGAAACTGCAGGGGATGGGCACATTAGAAATGTGGAGCTTATTCAAGGAAAAGCTCCTGTGTGTCCTAGGTAAGTATGTACCTGTCAGGCAGGAAGCGCAGGAGCCGTGGTTTACGAAGGAAGTGGAATCTCTGATCAAGAGGACGAAGAAGGCTTATGTTAGGATGAGATGTGAAGGCTCAGTTAGGGCGTTTGAAGGTTACAACGTAGCCAGGAAAGACTCAAAGAGAGAGCTCAGAAGAGCCAGGAGGAGACATGAGAAGTTGTTGGTGGATAAGTTCAGGGTAAACCCTAAGGCTTTCGACCGGTATTTAAGGAATAAAAGAACGACGAGAGTAAGATTAGGGCCAATCAAGGATAGTAGTGGAAAGTTGTGTATGGAGTCAGAGGAGATAGAGGAAGCACTAAATGAATATTTTTCGACAGTATTCACTCTAGAAAATGACAATGTTGTCCAGGAGAATACTGAGATACAGGCTACTAGACTAGGTATGATTGAGGTTCACAAGGAAGAGGTTTTAGAAACCCTGCAGAGTGTGAAAATAGCTAAGTCCCCTGGGCCAAATGGAATTTATCCTAGGATCCTCTGGGAAGCCAGGGAGGAGATTGCCAAGCCTTTGGCATTGATCTTTAAATCATCATTGTCTACAGGAATAGTACCAGAAGACTGGAGGATAGCAAATGCGGTTCCCCTGTTCAAGAAGGAGAGAAGAGACAATCCTGGTAATTATAGACCAGTGAGCCTTACTTCAGTTGTTGGTAAAGTGTTGGAAAAGGTTATAAGAGATAGGATTTATAATCATCTAGAAAAAAACATTTTGATTAGGGATAGTCAGCACAGTTTTGTGAAGGGTAGGCCGTGCCTCACAAACCTTATTGAGTTCCTTGAGAAGGTGACCAAACAGGTAGAGGAGAATAAATCAGTTGATGTGGTGTATATGGATTTCAGCAAGGTGTTTGATAAGGTTCCCCACGGTAGGCTCTTGTACAAAATGCAGAGGAATGGGATTGTGGGAGATAAAGCAGTTTGGATCAGTAACTGGCTTGCTGAAAGAAGACAGAGGGTGGTGGTTGATGGGAAATGTTCATCCTGGAGTCCAGTTACCAGTGTTTTACCACAAGGGTCGGTGTTGGGTCCACTGCTGTTCATCATTTTTATAAATGATCTGGATGAGGGTGTAGAAGGGTGGGTTAGTAAATTTGCAGATGACACTAAGGTCAGTGGAGTTGTGGATAGTGATGAAGGATGTTGTAGGAGACATAGATAAGCTGCAGAGCTGGGCTGAGAGGTGACAAATGGAGTTTAATGCGGACAAGTGTGAGGTGATTCACTTTGATCGGAGTAACCGGAATGCAAAGTGCTGGGCTAATGGTAAGATTCTTGGTAGTGTAGATGAGCAGAGAGATCTCAGTGTCCAGGTACACAGATCCTTGAAAGTTGCCACCCAGGTTGACAGGGTTGTTAAGAAGGCATACAGTGTTTTAGCTTTTATTAATAGAGGGATCGAGTTCCGGAACCATGAGGTTATGCTGCAGATGTACAAAACTCTGGTGTGGCCGCACTTGTAGTATTGTGTACAGTTCTGGTTACCGCATTATAAGAAGGATATGGAAGCTTTGGAAAGGGTGCTGACGAGATTTACTA
This sequence comes from Chiloscyllium punctatum, assembly GCF_047496795.1. Lineage (NCBI taxonomy): Eukaryota > Metazoa > Chordata > Chondrichthyes > Orectolobiformes > Hemiscylliidae > Chiloscyllium > Chiloscyllium punctatum. Next base: position 32,940,716 of record NC_092786.1, read on the forward strand.
GGATGTTGCCTGGTATAGAGGGAAGGTCTTATGAGGAAAGGCTGAGGGACTTGAGGCTGTTTTTGTTAGAGAGAAGAAGGTTGAGACGTGACTTAATAGAGACATATAAGATATTCAGAGGGTTAGATAGGGTGGACAGGGAGAGCCTTTTTCCAAGTATGGTACATGGAATAGTGTAGGTTAGATGGGCTTCAGATTGGGATGACAGGTCGGCACAACATTGAGGGCTGAAGGACCTGTATTGCGCTGTAATATTCTATGTTCTATGTTCGATCACTCCCAGGAACTTGAAGCTCTCGACTATCTCCACCTCAGCTCCATTGATGCAGACAGGGGCGTGCTCTCCACTCTGCTGCTGAAGTTAATGACCTACTCCTTCATTTTACTGATGTTGATGGCTAGGTTGTTGTCTTTATACATGTCACCAAGCTCTCAATCCCTTTCCTGTACATGTGCCTCTGAAGCTGTTGGGATAGGTGACATCGTCTCACTGACTTCCTGTTCAAAGCGTGAGTAGAATGCATTGAGCTCACCAGGTAGAGATGTAATGTTGCCTGTGACTCTGTTCAACTTCACTTTGAGACCCATTATATCGTGTAAGCTTTAGTAGGAGCAGTAAGTATCATCCTCAAAGTGTGTAAGAGGTGAGAATGGGTAACCATTAGACAGCTAGGGGTGGTACAGTGGCTAGCACTACTGCCTCACTGTGCTGGAGATCTGGATTCGATTCCAGCCTTGGGCCACTGTCTGTGTGGCGTTTGTACGTGCTGTGCTCTGAATGCTCTGGTTTCCTCCCACAGTCCAAAGATGTGCAGGCTAGGTGCATTGGCCATGCTAAATATCCAGGGATGTGGAGAGTAGGTGGATTAGCCATGGGGTAACATGTATTTTTATTTAAACTTACACCTGAGAAGGCAGATAAAATGTTCACCAGTAAACTGGAGTAACAGCCTGGGTTTGGTGCTCAGCTATCTGGAATGGGACTTGAATTCCAGAGACTCCAGAGTTGGAGAAAGAGCACTACCGCTGCTAAACGTTGCTGACATCCAAACCGAAGATCACTTATTGACCATTCCTTTGGAACCGCATTATAAAATCAAATCTTGTCTTGTTTTACTCATATCTGAATTTTGTTACAGATAGATAGTGCAAGAATTTAGCACCCTTCACCATTCACAAGGTAAATATAATTTTGATAGAGACATTGCATTCAATTTCTGCTTTCTCTGTTGTGTGTTAAATAGAATTTGTTCTGGTGTTATTACCTTGTGTAATGTATTTATATATTGTTATGGGCAAAATTGTTCTACCTTATTCCATGCACATTATCTCCCATTATATTGATAGCATTAAGAATATGCATAATTGCATGGAAAATGTGACACTTTCAAAGCATGCTCCCATGCAAATAACCAGACAAATGTGCACCATGCATAGCTGTTATATAATACAGCGAGAAATCCTATTACCATTCACATTACATGGAATCATTCATCTTATGATATACTTACTTAGGTCCTAGTAATTTACATTTTTCTCTAAAATCATTGTTGTGACTTCACAACTATTTAGAGAAAAAAGTACAAAATATTGAAATCTACTGCTGCAACTCAGATTAAAATCATTCTTATTAAACATAGGAGAACAAATCATATTAGTGACACAAAATACTATGACAGAAGCAAGCAGAATTCATTTCTGGATGCTAACGGAAATCTCTGCATTTCTTTTTAATGTGGAACTTTAATTAGATCAAAATTTTGCAATGTAAACCAAAATTCTGTTAAGCTGCATAATTAGGGAAGTTGCTTTCTTCAGGTCAGGAAGCAAGACAAGACACAAATCCGTCTCTGAGTAACTATTAGTTTTGGAGGTTTGGTTTCAAAAGCCAAGCCTTTACATGTCGTCACAAGATCCTTGCACTAGAAATTTCCTTCAGTGCTTTTTTCTAAAGTTTCAAATAGCTGTAAAACAACTTAGAGTTACTGTAAAAGCCAAGGTTTTTAATCATGAATGTTAAGTTTTAAAAGCAAACAAATCCATGGTGTTGCAGTTCATGTTCTGCCCACCTGGCAGGTGAAATGACTCATAACATGCTTGTGTACCTGAGCCACTGCTTTGATCTGAGCTGCTCTCCAAAGAGATTGACCTTGCACTTCAAAAAGTGACATCAGTATGTTCTCAGCTCTTCACTGCCGAGTTCCCTGTTTGCCTTTCTATATTTGTGTTATGGCAGTAGGAAAGATGCTTTGAAGATGAAGTAACCTTATTGGTGTAATCAAAAACTCAACAAAAAAAATCTTCTTGAAATGCAACCAAGAAGTTAAATATTTTATTGTTTTATACCCAACTTAACAGAATCATAGAGTCATAGAGTCCTACAGCATGGAGATAGGCCCTTTGGCACAAACTGGTCCATGCCGACCAAAATGTCTGTCCACTCTAACCCCATTTCCCTGCACACGGCCCATATCCTTCTCATCCTTTCCTATCCATGTATCTGTCCAAAAGCATTTAAATGTTGTTAATGTACCGCTTCAATCATTTCTGCTGGCAGTTCATTTAATATGCGTACCACCCTCTGTGGAAAAAATCAGGTGCCCTCAGCTTCCCTTTTATTCTTTCCTCTCTAACCTTAAACTGATGCCCTCCAGTCCTCAATTCCCCAACCCTGGGTCCATCCCCTTCACAATCTTATATACCTCTATAAGGTCTCCCCTCAGTCTCTTGTGCTCTAAAGAAAAATGTCCTAACTTGTCCAGCCTTTCCCTATAACTCAGACTATTAAGTCCAGCAACATCCTTGTAAATTTCTTCTGCACTCCTTCCAGTTTAATAACATCCTTCCTCCAACAAAGTGACCAAAACTGAACACAATACTCCAATTGCGGCCTCACCAACATCATGTATAACTGCAATATAACTTTCCCACTTTTATGCTCAGTGCCCTGACTGATGAAAGCCAGTGTGCCAAAACCCTTCTTCTCTGCCCTGTCTACTTTGACTTCAGTTTCAGAGAACTGTGAACCTGAACGCCAAGATCCCTCTGTTCCTCTTCACTCCTTAAGGCCCTACCATTCACCATGGAACTCTTACCTTGACTTGAATTTGCAAAATGTAAGGCCTCACACTTATCTATATTAAACTCCATTTGCCATTTCTTGGTCCACTTGCCCAGTTGATCAAGTCCTGCTGCAATTTTCTATAACCTCCCTCACTGTCCACGATACCGTCTATTTTAGTGTCATCAGTAAACTTACTAATCATGCCTCGTACATTCTCATTCAAATTATTGATGTAGATAACAAACAGAAATGGGCCCAGCACCGAGCCCTGAGGCACTCCACTAGTCACAGGCCTCCAGTCTGACAAGCATCCTTCCACTATTACCCTCTGCTTCCTACCATCAAGCCAATTTGTATAAGTTTGCCAGCTTGCCATGTATTCCATGTGATTCCAAAGCAGCCTACCACATAGAAACTTATTAAATGTCTTCCTAAAATCCATATAGACTATGTCTACTACCCTGCTCTTGTCAACCTTCCTGGTTACTTCATCAAAGAATACTAACAAGTTTGTGAGGCATGATCTTCCACTCACAAAGCCATGCTGACTACTCCCAATCAAACCTTGTCTTTCAAAATGCATGTATATCTTATCCCTCAGAATGTTTTCAAGTAACCTACCTATCACAGATGTTAGGTTTATCAATCTCTAGTTTCTAGGCTTTTCTTTGCAGACCTTCTTGAATAATGGCACATTTGTTACCCTCCAGTTTTCCAGAACCTGACCTGTGGCTAATGATGATGTAAAAATATCAGTCAGGGACCCTACAATTTCTTCTCTAGCCTGGTGCAGTGTTCTTAAATATATCTGGTCAGGACCAGGAGATTTGTCCACCTTCGTACATTCTAGTACACCTGACACCTCCTTTTCTATGATATGGACTGTCCCCAAGATATCAACACTAACTTCCCCAAGCTCCCAGTCTTCATGTCTTTCTCCACGGTAAACACAGAGGAGAAATATTCATTGAGGACCTCACCATCTCCTGCAGTTCTGCACATGCATGTCCACTTTGATCCTTGAGGGGTCCTATTCTATCTCTAGTTATTCATTTTCCTTTAATATACTTCAAGAACCATTTTGGATTGGCCTTTACCTTCTCAGCCAATGCTATCTCATGCCCCCTTTTCACCCTCCTGATTTCTTTTTTCCGTAAAGTCCTGTATTCTCTATACCTCCAAGGATCCCCTTGATCCCAGCTGCCTGTACCTGAGTGACACTTACTCCTTTTCTCTGGTCAAAGTCTCAATATTTCTTGTCATCCAGGGTTCCCTATTCCTGTCAACCTTGTCCTATACCCTCACAGGAACATATAGACTTTGAAATCTAGCTATCTCATTTTTAAAGGCCTCCCACTTGCCAGAAGTCATTTTACCTGCAAACAAACTCCCTGCAAGCTCCTGGCTAATTCCATCAAAATTCAAAATTTCTGGCTTTAACAGCTGCTCTTTTTTTTGAGGTGTTTTAGGTGTTGGAGGTGATTTCCCCGAATTCGAAGAGCAGCAATTATTGTTTTATATGCTGTTGCATTGTTTTGGAACTTGGGAGAAAAAAAAAGTCAAAATAACAGCAGTTTTAAAAGGGAGAACAGACAAAGGAAGCACATGGTGAGGTCCATGCAGGAGAGAGAGAGAGAGAGAGAGAGAGAGAGAAATCCACATTGCTAACTGACAGAGTGAGCAGTTACTGCCTTTGCTGTTGAATTCATGTATCGCTGGACATCAGAGTATGTCTGGGAAAATTGAAAAACAGTGAAATTCACCACGGACCTTGGAGGAACCTCTTGGGAGAGGTCAAAGCACAGAAACAGATAAGTGGATCTTTTAAGCATGGGGCTTAAAATAAGTCTGCAGTAGTGAGTAGAGTGGGTTCTTTCTTGATTATGTGTTTTATTGAGCTATGTCTCTTTATTAAACTTAAAATATAAGTCATATGTATTAATTTAACCTGGAGCAGTGCTTTGTAGAGGAATAAGATAGTGCTATTTCCTGTGTCTGTAGATTGAAAAAAGCATAAATGGCCCTTCGTAGATTGATATGCTCTTCTTGTCAGATATAGGAGTTTAGGGGGAGTTTACACGTTACTGAGGATTATATCTGCAATAAATGCTGTTGTTTGCAAATCCTATCAGATCGAATGGATTGGTTAGAGAGGCAGTTAGAGGCAATGAGGAGTTTACAAGAGGAAGGGGATGTGATGGATGACAGTTATAGGAAGGCTGGAAAGTCTCAGATACAGTCACTACTTGCCTACCTCTTTTACCTTTCCTGGTTAACTCCAGGAAAGGTAAAAGAGGTAGGCAAGTAGTGCAGGAGTCTTCTGTGGCTATCCACATTTCAAACAAGCATGCTGTTTTGAAAAATGTAGGGGGTGATGGATTCTCAGGGGAACGTAGTATGAACAGCCAGGTTTCTGGTATTGAGACTGGCTCTAATGTAATGAGAGGTATTTCGGGTTCCAAGTGATTGATTGTCTTAGGGGACTCTCTAGTCTGAGGTACGGACAGACGTTTCTGTGGCCAGCAATGAGAAAGCAGAATGGTGTGTTGCTTCCCTGGTGCCAGGATCAAGAATGTCTCAGAGAGGGTGCAGAATGTTCTCAAGGGGGAGAGGGGCCAGCAGGAAATCATTGTACACATTGGAACCAATGACATAGGAAGGGAAAATGTTGAGATTCTGAAGGGAAATTACAGAGAGTTAGGCAGGAATTTAAAAAGGAGGTTCTCGAGAGTAGTAATATCTGGATTACTTACAGTGCTACAAGCTAGTGAGGGCAGGAATAGGAGGATAGAGCAGGTAAATGCAAGGCTGAGGAGCTGGTGTACGGGAGAAGGATTCACATTTTTGGATCATTGGAAGCTGTTTTGGAATAGAAGTGACCTGTACAAGAAGGACGGATTGCACCTAAATTGGAAGGGGGCTAATATACTGGCAGGGAAATTTGCTGGAGCTGCTTGGAGCATTTAAACCAGTAAGGTTGGGGAGGGGATGTGGAGGGACCCAGCGAGATGGTGAGGAAAGATTTCCACCTGAGACTGGTACAGTTGAGAACAAAGTGCAGGCAGGAACAAAGCAGAGAATAAGGTAGGACTGATAAATTAAATTGCATTATTTCAATGCTGGAGGCCTAACAAGGAAGGCAGAAAAACTCAGGGCATGGTTAGGAACATGGGACTGGGATATCATAGCAATTACAGAAATATGGCTCAGGGATGGACATGACTGGCAGCTGAATGTTCCAGGATACAAATGCTACAGGAAGGATAGGAAGGGAGGCAAGAGAGGAGGGGGAGTGGCGTTGTTGATAAGGGATAGCATTACAGCTGTATTGAGGGAGGACATTCCTGGAAATACATCCAGAGAAATTATTTGGGTAGAACTGAGAAATAAGAAAGGGATGATCACCTTATTTGGATTACATTATAGACCCTCTAATAGTCAGAGGGAAATTGAGAAACAAACTTGTAAGAAGATCTCAGCTATCTGTAAAAATAATAGGGTGGTTATGATAGAGGATTTTAACTTTACAAACATAGACTGGAACTACTGTAGTGTTAACGGTTTAGATGGAGACGAATTTGTTAAGTGTGTACAAGACAATTTTCTGATTCAGTATGTGGATGTACTGACTAGAGAAGGTGCAAAACTTGACCTACTCTTGGGAAATAAGGCGGGGCAGGTGACTGAGATGTCAGCGGGGGAGCACTTTGGGGCCAGTGACCATAATTTCTATTAGTTTTAAACAGTGATGGAAAAGTACAGACCAGATCTAAAAGTTGAGGTTCTAAGTTGGAGTAAGGCCAATTTTGATGGTATTAGGCAAGAACTTTCGAAAGCTGTTTGGGTGCAGATGTTCACAGGGAAAGGGACGGCTGGAAAATAGGAAGCCTTCATAAATGAGATAACAAAAGTCCAGAGAAAGAATATTCCTGTTAGGGTGAAAGGAAAGGCTTGTAGCTATAGGGAATGCTGGATGACTAAAGAAATTGAGGGTTTGGTTGAGAGAAAGAAGGAAGCACATGTCAGATATAGACAGGATAGATCGAATGAATCCTTAGAAGAGTCTAAAGGCAGTAGGATTATAGTTAAGAGGGAAATCAGGAGGGCAAAAAGGGACATGAAATAACTGGCAAATAGAATTAAGAAAAATTCAAAGAGTTTTTACAAATACATTAAGGACAAAAAGGTAACTAGGGAGAGAATAGGGACCTTCAAAGACCAGCAATGCAGCCTTTGTGTGGAGCTGCAGGAGATGGGGGAGAAACTATAGAAATATTTTGCATCAGTATTTAGTGTGGAAAAGGACATGGAATATATAGAATGTAGGGAAATTGATGGTGACATCTTGAAAAATGTCCATATTACAGAAGAGGAAGTGCTGGATGTCTTGAAACTCATAAAAGTGGATAAATCACCAAGATCTGATCAGGTTTACCCGAGAACTCTGTGGGAAGCTAGGGAAGTGATTGCTGGGCCTCTTGCTGAGATATTTGTATCATCGATAGTCACAGGTGAGGTGCCAGAAGACTCGAGGTTGGCTAACATGGTGCCACTGTTTAAGAAGGGTGGTAAGGACAAGTCAGGGAACTATAGACCAGTGAGCCTGACGTTGGTGGTGGGCAAGTTGTTAGAGGGAAGCCTGAGCGACAGGATGTCCATGTATTTGGAAAGGCAAGGACTGAATAGGGATAGTCAACATGGCTTTGGGCTTGAGAAATCATGTCTCACAAACTTGATTGAGTTTTTTGAAGAAGTAACAAAGAGGATTGATGAGGAATGATGGACGTGATCTATATGGACTTCAGTAAGGCATTCGACAAGGTTCCCTATGGGAGACTGGTTAGCAAAGCTAGACCTCATGGAATACAGGAAGAACTAGCCATTTGGATATAGAACTGGCTCAAAGGTAGAAGACAGAGGGGAGTGGTGCAAGGTTTTTTTTCAGATAGAGGCCTGTGACCAGTGGAGTCCCACAAGGGTCGGTGCTGGGTCCACTACTTTTCATTATTTATAAAGATGATTTGGATGTGAGCATAAGAGGTATAGTTAGTAAGTTTGCAGATGACACCAAAATTGGAGGTGTAGAGGGTAGCAAAGAAGGTTACCTCAGATTACAATGGGATCTTGATCAGGTGGGCCAATGGGCAGAGAAGTGGCAGATGGAGTTTAATTCAGATAAATGAGAGGCGCTGCATTTTGGGAAAGCAAATTTAAGCATGACTTGTACACTTAATGTAATGTCCTTGGGAGTGTTGCTAAACAAAGAGACCTTGGAGTGCAGGTTCATAGCTCCTTGAAAGTGGAGTCACAGGTAGATAGGATAGTGAAGAAGGCATTTGGTATGCTTTCCTTTATTGGTCAGGGTATTGAGTACAGGAGTTGGGAGGTCATGTTGCAGCTGTATCGGACATTGGTTAGGCTACTGTTGGAATATTACATGCAATTCTGGTCTCCTTCCTATCAGAAAGATGTTGTGAAACTTAAAAGGGTTCAGAAAAGATTTACAAGGATGTTGCCATGGTTGGAGGATTTGAGCTATAGGGAGATGCTGAACAGGCTGGATCTGTTTTCCCTGGAGCGTCAGAGGCTGAGGGGTGACCTTATAGAGGTTTACAAAATCATGAGGGGCATGGATAAGAGAAATAGACAAAGTCTTTTCCCTGGAGTTGGACCGAAGGGTCTGTTTCCATGCTGTACATTTCTATGGCTCTATGGCTCTATGACTCTATCTTGCCCATTTTAGAATTTTAACCTGTGGACCAGTTTTGTCTCTCTCCATAACAATTTTAAAATTAATAGAACAATGGTCACTGGTCCCAAAGTGCTCCCTCAATGTCACCTCCGTCACCTGTCCTGCCCTATTTCCCAAGAATATGTCGAGTTTTGCCCCTTCCCAAGTAGGGCCCTACTTGAGGAAACTTTCCTGAACGCACTTAACAAATTCCACCCCATTTAAGCCCTTAACCCTGTGGTAGTGCCAGCCTATGTTAAGAAAATTAGAATCCCTTACTATGACAACCCTATTGCTCCTCCAAGTCTCCTCAGTTTCCCTGCATATTAGTTCCTCTAATTTCCATTGACTATTTGGAGGGTTATAGTACAACCCCAATAACATCATCATCCTCTTCTTATTTTTTAGCTCCTCCCACAAACCCTCACTGGATGATCCTTCGGTTATTTCATCTCTAACTACTGCTGCGCTACTCACCTTAATAAAAAATGCAGCTGCCCCTCCCCTCTTTCCACCACCTCTGTCCCGCCAAAGCACCTGTACCCTGGCAAATTTAGCTGCCAGTCCTGTCCCTCCCTTAACCATATTCCTGTCATGGCTATATTATCCCAGTCCCATGTGCCTATCCATGCCCTGAGTTTCATTGGCTTGACTTGGCAGCCCTCTTGCACCGAAATAAATGCAATTTAGTCCAACAGGACCTGTCTCTTCAACCTACTATTTCAGAATACTGTATCTCCTTCCAGCCTCAGACTTGCCTCCCTGCTGTTGAGGATCCCACTCCCCTGCCAATCCATTTTAAACCCTCCCTTGCAGCACTAGCAAACCTGGCCATCAAGATATTGGCCCCCCCTTCAGTTCAGGTACAACCCGTCCCTTTTGGACAGGTCACCTCTGCCCCAGAAAAGATACCAATGATCTAAAAATCCAAATCCTTGCCCCCTGCATCAATTCTTTAGCCACACATTCATCTGCCATATCCTCCTCTTCTTATTCTCACTAGCATGGCATGTGTCGATAAAGTGTGGCACTGGAAAAGCACTGCAGGTCAGGCACAATCCAAGGAGGAGAAGCGTTGATGTTTCGTGCATAAGCCCTTCATTGGGAATGCTACAGGGGGTTGGGGGATACTGAGTGATAAGTGGGAGGATGGGGGTAAGGTAGCTGGGAAAGTGATAGGTAGATGCAGGTGCATGATAGAGACAGGCTGGTGGGCAGGGTGGAGCAGATAGGTGGAAAGGAAGATGGACAGTTAGGACAAGTCAAGAGAGCAGTGTTGAGTTGGAAGGTTGAGTCTGGGATAAGATGGGGGGAGGGGAAGTTTGGAAACTGATGAAGTCGATGTTGATGCCATGTGGTTGAAGCATCCAAAGTCGAAATATGAGGTGTTCTTCCTCCAGTCATCAAGTGGTTTGGATTTGGAGATGGAGGTGGCCCAGGACTTGCATTTCTTTGTTGGTATGGAAATGGTAGTTGAAGTGGTCAGCAACTGGGCAGTAGGCTTGTTTGGTGCACGTGTCCCAGAGATGTTCCCAGAAAAGTTCATCAAGTTGGTGTCCTGTCTCCTCAATGTAGAGGAGACCACTTTGAGAGCAATGGACCCAGTAGATGAGGTGTTTGGATGTGCAGGAAAACCTCTGCCAGATGTGAAAAGATCCTTTGGAGGTGGGGGTGGGGGGGAGGTGTGCTGCAGGTTTTACACTTCTTGTGGCAGCAAGGGAAGGTACCAGGTGCAGAGGGTAGGTTAGCGGGGAGGCATATTGACCTAATGAGGGAGTTGCAAAATGCAGATAGAGTGGGAAGGGAAATATATCTCTGGTGGTGGGGTCTGATTGTAGGTGGTAGAAATGACGCTGTGCCTGGAAATTAGTGAGGTGGAAGGTGAGGACTGGGGGTTTCTATGTTGTTGTGGTTGGAGGGATGGCATTCAAGGGTGGAGGTGCAGGAAGTGAAGTAAATGTGCTGGAGGGCTTTGTGGTCATGTGAGCGGGGAAATTACGGTCCTTGAAATAGGAGGCCATTTGGGATGTCCTAGATTGGAATTGCTTTTCCTGGCAGCAATACAGCAGAGGTGGAGGAATTGGAAGTAAGGGAACATAGTTTTAAAAGGTGGGGGAATGGAAGAGGTGTAGCCTAGATAGCTGTGGAAGTCGGTGGGTTGGAAGCAGATGCTCGTGTAGAGTCAGTCACCAGAAATGGAGACAACTAGGAAGGGGAGCAAGGTGTTTGAGATTGTCCGAGTGAACTTAAGGTCAGAGTGGAAGGTGTTAGTGAAGTTTATGAACTGTACAACCTCCTCGTGGGACTATGAGGTGGCACCAATACAGTCATCAATGTAACGGAGGAAATGGTGGGGGTTAGTGCCAGTGTAACTGCAGAAGATGGGCTGTTCCATATATCCTATGAAGAGGCAGGCAGAGCTGGGGCCCATGCGGGGGCCTATGGCTACCCCTTTGGTCTGAGGAAGTGGGAGGATTCGAAGGAGAAGTTGTTGAGGGTGAGGATCAGTTCTGCCAATTGAATGAGTCGGTGGAGGGGTAGTGGTTGGGTCAGCAGGAGAGGAAAAAATGAGCGTGTGGTGTTGGAAGTAATCCGGAGATTATCACCAACGAGGTCCTGGTTTTTAACATTTTTCCTTGCTCTGTATAACCACTCTTCAGGACCTCACCCCTATTTCTACCTGTCTCATTTCTGCCAATGTGCACAATGATTTCTGACTGCTCACCCTCCACCTTGAGCAAGTTCTACAGCTACTGGATCCCGATACCTGGGAGGCAACACACCATCCTGAATTCTCATGTGTGGCTACAGAATGTCCTCTCTGTCCCCCTAACTATCGAGTCTCCTATTACTAAGGTTCTGTTTACCATTACCCTTTCCCGCTGTTGCCCAGAGCAAGTCGTAGCGCCACCAATTTGGCTCCTGCTGCTTTTCCCTGAACAGTTATCCCCACCCCAACAGTATTCAAAATTGGATAGTTAGTTTCATCAAGGGGAGGTCATGCCTGACAAATCTGATAGAATTCTTTGAGGAATTAACAAGCAGGTTAGACCAAAGAAAGCCAATGGATCTTATCTACCTAGTCTTCAAGAAGGTCTTTGACAAGGTGCCGCACAGGCGGCTACTGACTAAGAAAAGGGCCCATGGTGTCAGAGGCAAGGTGCTAGCATGGATAGATGCCAGAGTTTTGCTACAACACCACTCCATCTAATTCAGTGATCTCCCACTTCTAAATTCATGCCTTCCAGGAGAACAAGATTCTAGACTAAGAATCACATTGCTGTGGCTCTGGAATCACATTAGAGTACATCAAATAATAGAACATAGAACATAAAAAAATACAGCGCAGTACAGGCCCTTTGGCCCTCGATGTTGCGCCGACCGAAGCCTACCTAACCTACACTAGCCCAATAACCTCCATATGCTTGTCCAATGCCCGCTTAAATGACCATAAAGAGGGAGAGTCCACCACTGCTACTGGCAGGGCCTTCCATGAACTCACAACCCGCTGAGTAAAAAAATCTACCCCTAACATCTGTCCTATACCTACCACCCCTTAATTTAAAGCTGTGTCCCATAGTAACAGCTGACTTCATTAGCGGAAAAAGGTTCTCACTGTCAACCCTATCTAAACCCCAAATGATGGAGATTTCCTTTCCAAAAGAATATTAGTGAACAAATATTTGTGACAATGTGAAAGTTTCATGCTCTCCATTGATGGATATATTCAGATTTATTTAAATTTCTTATGTGCCATGATATAAGTTTAACCAGGGTTTTTTAAACCATTCGTCCCATAATATAGTTACCATGCCAACTGAATATTGCTGTATTCTCAGAAATTTAACTATCCCTTTTGAACCTCCCCCTTCTCAGCTATTGAATCATGTACAAAAGAGAGGAAGTAATGGCTTTGATCATTGCTCTCCTTACATTGCTATGACCATCTGACCATTTTCACTGGTTTACATGTATGTGTAAAGTCCCACATTTATCATGACGGTTAAGAAGGAAACATGCTTGTATTTGTACATCAAATTTTACACTAAGTTCTAACCTGCCCATATATGAAGCGATAAAACGTGTTAACCTGAAGACTTTCACCATTACATAGGAATTGACAGGTCAGTGATAGTATTTGACTCAATGTTAGTGTTAAAAATGCTCATCCATTACAAGCCTAAAGTTCAATCGATGCAACAAATAAAGCTAGCACTTAAATGGAAAAAGTGTCATACTTGATGACCCTGCTGCCATTCTCGAGAGTGGGTCAATGTAACTCATAGTTAATGGTTGTTCTTATTCTTTCAAGTGGCTGATTATTGACCAGATCAGCCCACTTCAAACTGGGATGTAATCCAGCTGCATCAGCCTTGAAGATAAGGAAGTAAAAAGAAACACAGTGATTTTTTTTCTCCCACTGCAAGTAAATTGTGTGTTGACTTTTCAATCTCCACATTATTCTTCCTCAGATGAGCCTCGTATTGGGGGAAGGAGGGGAGGAAAGACTTTGAAGCAGGTCAAGTAGGAACATCAAGGTTGTTAAGCTTTAGCTGCAGTCTGAGAGACAAATGCATTCCATGGTAAGAACGTTTGATATGGGATAAGTATAATTGCTGCACTCCTCCCTGTACTTTATTGGTAGAATTTCATAGCACAGAAGGAGACCATTTATCCCAGTTTATCTGTGCTGGTTCTCTGCAACACAGTTAAAAAATTTCAAGAGTTCTTTGTTATTTAATCAAACTGATCAGGATAAGCTTTCCTTAACAAAGAACTTGATGTGGCACAGACAGTCTGACAAGTGTTATTAAGTAGCATTGAGCTGAGAAGTGAGGAGCTACAGATGAGAGACAACAACTTGCATTTGGAAACCAATCTAAGCCTATAAAAACAGTCAAGGATAATGGGGAAATGGAGAGGGCCGAGATTAGGACTCTGTTGACACTGTCAACTGTCAACACTAGAGTTGACAGATGAGCATGGAAATAGAATCATGTTTGAGATGTACTGCTTACCTTAAACACAGCAGAAAACGACAATCATTCTTCAGAAGGGAGAAAATTGAGGTCAAGGAAGAATAAAGATATAGGAAAAATGTTGTTAAACTTGAAAAGGTTCAGAAAATATTTACAAACATGTTGCCAGGTTGGAGGGTTTGAACTATAGAGAGAGGCTGAATAGGCTGGGGCTATTCTCCCTTGGAAATTGGAGGCTGAGGAGGTGACATTATAGAGGTTTATAAGATCATGAGAGGCATGGATAAGGTAAAAGTCAAAGTCTTTCCCCCAGGCTAGGGGAATGCAAAACTAGAGGGCATAGGTTTAAGGTGAGAGGGAAAAAATGTAAAAGAGACCTAGAAGACAACTTTTTCACATAGAGGATAGTGCGTGTGTGGAATGAACTACCAGGGTAGCACAATTACAACATTTAAAAGGCATCTGGATGGGCACATAAATAGGAACGGTCTAGAGGGATATGAGCCAAATGCTGGCAAATGGGACTAGATTAATTTCGGACATCTGGTTGGCATGGACGCTGGACCGACCGGTCTGTTTCTGTGCTGTAAGTCTCCATGACTCTTCGCATACATTTTCAGTTCTGGAATGGCCTAAAACAGACTAATAAGCATGGAGTTATAATTCAGTGATAGAGTAACCTTGGAAAAATAAAATGTGGTGGTCAATGAGTGCATATAAAGATCAAGATTGAGAAGTTTACTAAAGATCATTTTCATGAAAGTGCAAAGAAATGGCAACTGAATTTTTTTTCAAAAAGATCACAGGATAGGATAGATCTTTTGTGAACAAAACTAACTGATGAGGAGATGAAGAGAGTAAGATTAGGAGAGATAGGTTTGGATTAGATGGTGAAGAAGGTAATGGGGGGAATTCCACATGATTAATAGCTGTGATGGGGTTACTAAGGATATTGGAGACAAAAGTGCGGGGAAGAAAAGGATGACAGCGAGAGCAACTGTACAGATGGCCTAATTAAATCCACAAACTAGGCATCTATCAAGGATTGACAAATTCATAGCTTATATGCCATTTTTACACAGATATTGAAGAAATTGTACTTAATATCTTCTTGCATATATATAATCTGAGGAATGTCAAAGTTTTGAAGGGCTCAATACATTATTGTGTAGACAAAGACTCCTCAGAATCCATTATGTCCTCTTAAACTAAGAACTGCAATTGTTCTGATAAGTGGAATTCACCTCAAATGGTGTGATTGATAGATGGATGGAACATTTTTGATCAAAAATGTTTTAAGGATAGATGCTACCTCAGAAATTTACCTCGCTGGCTGGATACTTGCTTAGATCAAAAAAAAATTCCCAAGAAGAAAATATCCCATCACTATTCCTCATTGCTTACAAAGCTTAAATACAAAGTTATACAAGTGATAGCTGTGAAAAGACCAACACCTTTGTCAAACGTGTCCCACCCTCATGATATCTCATGTTCAGAACCCTGAAGTGCGATAAATATTTTTAACTTTTAATTCCAAGATGTCTTTTCAAAGGAAGGACTAATAGAAACAATAAAAAAGACTGTGGATGAAAATTCAGTGTTTATATATCAAAGTCCTGTATGTGGTCTGTAGAATGTTAGAGAAACTTGAAATGGGGAGGGGGGGTGTTAACAGGAAGAATTAAGAAGGGAACTGGCTATCTCATATCTCTCTGCAGAAAGCCACATCATACAGATTTATTTTGTGCTTTGCCCTTCCAGGAAGACACAAAAAATGATTAAAAACAAGCTGCAAACCTGGTCTCTGTATGTGCCAATGGGAGAAGACATGCTAGTGAATAAAATTCATGTGTACCATCTTGTGTTTGAGTACTAATGTGCTCTGAATTTCAAAGTTGAATAATTACTCATTAGACATCCTGGCATTATAAGGAAAAGGATTCTCTTACTTTGAATGTTAGAAGCCAGTCAAAAGGAAATAGGACAAGAGAAGGACTCTCATTCTGAGTGCTGCCTGCGAACCACTATCAGAAGGAAATAGAACAAAAGGATTTCAACTCAGCTACAAAAGACAAGAATCCCAAACTTGGCTACTCAACTATCAACATGCTCGCATCTTCTCTTCACTAATGATGCAGAGACATTGACCCATATGTCTTCTAATGTTTCTCATGGTTTGGACTCACTTTGTAATTCAATCTATGTATGTGTGTTATATTATCTTTTCATCTCGTATTTAACAAGCCACAAACCAACTATTTTGAAAACTCAAGAAAGCTTGATTAAATTGTCTATTTCATTTGGTCTGGGCAGAAGGAAGCTTTTCTAAATTAACCTTGTGGTAACCAACTGACAGTGCAGGAGCATAAAGAATGGGAGCTGGTTCATCCCTCTTCTGGGTAATCCAAGATGGAGGACAGGAAATATTTCTGGCTGTACCGGCTGCTCCTTTTTTGAGGATAATAGGTGCTGGAGGTGATTTCCTCAAATTCCAGGAGCATCAATTACTGTTTTATATGCTGTTGCATTGTTTTGGAACTTTGGAAAAAAAAAGTCAAAACAACAGCAGTTTTAAAAGGGAGAAGAACAGGCAAAGGAAGCACATGGAGAGGTCAATGCAAGAGAGAGAGAGAGAGAAAGGAATGACACTGCCTTTACTGTTTGAATTCATGTATCGCTGGACATCGGAGTGCATCTGGGAAAATTAACAAACAGTGAAACTCACAACTGATCTTGGAAGAACTGTTGGGCAAAGTTCACAGCACAGAATCAGATAAGTTTAGTCTTGTTTTAAGTTTGGCCTACAGAAAGTCTGCAGTAGTGAGTAGAGTGGGATCTTTCTTGATTATATGTTTTTGAGATACATCTCTTGATTAAACTTAAAATATAAGCCATAACTATTAATTTAACCTGTGGCAGTGGTTGTAGAGGAATAAGACGATGTTAATTTCTGGGTCTGTAAATTGTGAAGGAGCAAAAATGGCCTTTAGTAGAGTGATATGTACTTCTTGTCAGATGTGGGAGTTTAAAGAGAGTTTAAGGGTTACTGTGGATTATATCCGCCATGAATGCTGTTGGTTGCGAATCTTATCAGATTGAATGCATTGGTTGGAGAGACAGTTAGAAGCAATGAGGAATTTGCAAAAGCAACTTTATGTGATGGATGGCAGTTATAGGAAGGGGGGAGGTCTCAGATACAGTCACATAGATGGGTTAACTCCAGGAAAGCTAAGAGAGATAGGCGGCTAGTGCAGGAGACTTTTGTGGTTATACCCATTTCTAACAGGTATGCTGTTTAGAAAAATATAGGGGGTGATCGATTCTCAGGGGAATGTAGCATGAACAGCCAAGTTTCTGGTATTGAGACTGGTTCTAAAGCAATGAGGGGTACGTCAGGTTCAAAGAGATCAATTGTATTAGGGGATTCTGTAGTACGAGGTACAGACAGATGTTTCTGTGGCCAGCAGCAAGAAAGCAGAATGGTGTGTTGCTTCCATGGTGCCAGAATCAAGAATGTCTCAGAGAGGGTGCAGAATGTTCTCAAGGGGGAGAGGGGCCAGCAAGAGGTCACTGTCCACATTGGAATTAACAATAAAGGAAGGGAAAAGGTTGAGATTCTGAAGGGAGATTACAGAGAGTTAGGCAGGAATTTAAAAAGGAGGTCCTCAAGAGTAGTAATATCTGGATTACTCCCGGTGCTACGAGCTAGTGAGGGCAGGAATAGGAGGATAGAGCAGATGAATGCTTGGCTGAGGACCTGGTATATGGGAGAAGAATTCACATTTTTAGATCACTGGAATCTCTTTTGGGATAGAAGTGACCTGTACAAAAAGGACGGATTACACCTAAATTGAAAGGGGACTAATATACTGGCATGGAAATTTGCTGGAGCTGTTTGAGAGGATTTAAACTAGTAAGGTGGGGGGGTGGGATCCAGGGAGATGATGAGGAAAGAGCTCAATCTGAGACTGGTACAGTTGAGAACAGAAGCGAGTCAAACAGTCAGGGCAGGCAGGGACAAGGTGAGACGAACAAATTAAACTGCATTATTTCAATGCAAGGGGCCTAACAGGGAAGGCAGATGAACTCAGGGCATGGTTAGGAATATGGGACTGAGATATCATAGCAATTACAGAAACATGGCTCAGGGATGGGCAGGACTGGCAGCTTAATGTTCCAGGATACAAATGCTACAGGAAGGATAGAAAGGGAGGCAAGAGAGGAAGGGGAGTGGCATTTTTGATAAGGGGTAGCATTACAGCTGTGCTGAGGGAGGATATTCCTGGAAATACACACAGGGAAGTTATTTGGGTGGAACTAAGAAATAAGACAGGGATGATCACCTTATTGAGATTGTACTATAGACCCCTTAACAGTCAGAGGGAAATTGAGAAAAAACTTGTAAGGAGATCTCAGCTATCTGGAAGAATAATAGGGTGGTTATGGTAGGGATTTTAACTTTCCAAACATAGACTGGGACTGCCATAGTGTTAAGGGTTTAGATGGAGAGGAATTTCTTTAGTGTGTACAAGAACATTTTCTGATTCAGTATGTGGATGTACCAACTAGAGAAGGTGCAAAATGTGACCTACTCGTGGGAAATAAGGCAGGGCAGGTGGCTGAGGTATCAGTGGGGGAGCATTTTGGGGCCAGCGACCATTATTCTATTAGATTTGAAATAGTGATGGAAAAGGATAGACCAGATCTAAAAGTTGAAGTTCTAAATTTGAGAAAGGCCAATTTTGACGGTATTAGGCAAAAACTTTTGAAAGCTGATTGGAGGCAGATGTTCGCAGATAAAGGGATAGCTGGAAAATAGGAAGACTTCAGAAATGAGATAATGAGAATCCAGAGAAAGTATATTCCTGTCAGGGTGAAAGGAAAGGCTGGTATGTATAGGGAATGCTGGATGACTAAAGAAATCGAGAGTTTGGTTAAGAAAAAGAAGGAAGCATATGTAAGATATAGACAGAATAGATCGAGTGAATCCTTAGAAGAGTATAAAGGAAGGAGGAGTATACTTAAGAGGGAAATCAGAAGGGCAAAAAGAGGACATGAGATAGCTTTGGAAAATAGAACTTAGGAGAATCCAAAGAGCTTTTCCAAATACACTAAGGACAAAAGGATAAGTAGGGAACGAATAGGACCCCTCAAAGATCAGCAAGGTGGCCTTTGTGTGGAGCCGCTGAAAATGGGGGAAATACTAAACGAGTATTTTGCATCAGCATTTACTGTGGAAAAGGATGTGGAAGATATAGATAGTAGGGAAATATATGGTGACACCTTTCAAAAATGTCCATATGACAGAGGAGGAAGTGCTGGATGTCTTGAAAAGCATAAAGGTGGATAAATCCCCAGGACCTGATCAGGTGTACCCTAGAAGTCTCTAGGAAGCTAGAGAAGTGATTGCTGGGCCTCTTACTGAGATATTTGTATCATTGATAGTCACAGGTGAGGTGCCGGAAGACTGGAGGTTGGCTAACGTGGTGCCACTGTTTAAGAAGGATGGTAAGGACAAGCCAGGGAACTGTACACCAGTGAGCCCTATGTTGGTGGTGGGCCTGTTGTTGGAGGAAATCCTGAGGGACAGGATGTACATGTATTTGGAAAGGCAATGACTGATAAAGGATAGTCAACACGGCTTTGTGCATGGGAAATCATGTCTCACAAACTTGATTGAGTTCTCTGAAGAAGTAACAAAGAGGATTGATGAGGGCAGACCGGTAGATGTGATCTATATGGACTTCAGTAAGGCATTCAACAAGGTTCCCCATGGGAGACTGATTAGCAAGATTAGATCTCATGGAATACAGGGAGAACTAGCCATATGGATACAGAACTGGCTCAATGGTAGAAGATAGAGGGTGGTGGTGGAGGGTTGTTTTTCAGACTGGAGGCCTGTGACCTTGGAGTGCCACAAGGATCAGTGCTGGGTCCTCTACGTTTTGTCATTTACATAAATGATTTGGATGCGAGCATAAGAGGTATAGTTAGTAAATTTGCAGATGCCACCAAAATTGGAGGTGTAGTGGACAGCGAAGAGAGTAACTTCAGATTACAACAAATGGGCCAATGGGCTGAGAAGTGGCAGATGGAGTTTAATTTAGATAAATGCAAGGTGCTGCATTTTGGGAAAGCAAATCTTAGCAGGACTTATACACTTAATGGTAAGGTCCTAGGGAGTGTTGCTGAACAAAGAGACCTTGGAGTGTAGGTTCATAGCTCCTTGAATGTGGAGTCGCAGATAGATAGGATAGTGAAGAAGGCATTTGGTATGCTTCTATTTATTGGTCAGAGCATTGATGTCATGTTGTGGCTGTACAGGACATTGATTCGGCCATTGATGGAATATTGTGTGCAATTCTGGTCTCCTTGCTATCACAAAGATGTTGTGAAACTTGAAAGGGTTCAGAAAGATTTACAAGGATGTTGCAAGGGTTGGAGGATTTGAGCTATAAGGAGAGGCTGACCAGGCTGGGGCTGTTTTCCCTGGAGCGTCAGAGTCTGAAGGGTGACCTTATAGAGGTTTACAAAATTATGAGGGGTATGGTTAGGGTAAATAGACAAAGTCTTTTCCCTGGGATTGGGGAGTCCAGAACTAGAGGGTATAGGTTTAGGGTGAGAGGAGAAAGATATAAAAGCGACCTAATGGGCAACTTTTTCACACAGAGGGTGGTGCGAGTATGGAATGAGCTGCCAGAGGAAGTGGTGGAGGCTGGTACAACTGCAACTTTTAAGAGGCATTTGGATGGGTATATGAATACGAAGGATTGGATGGATATGGGCCAGGTGCTGGCAAATGGAACTAGATTGGGTTGGGGTATCTGGTCAACATGGATGGATTGGACTGAAGGGTCTTTTTCCATGCTGTACATCTCTATGACTGTATGACTCTTTTACCTGGAGCTTGATGATTTTTGGTATTCATCTGAAAATGTAAGAACTTGGGTATTTTGCTCATGTTCTGGTCATTGCACTAGCACATATGTCTAGATATGCTTTACCCCATCCCACAATGATTTCATATTGCTGAGAAACAAACAAAACCTAGGACTAAAGATCCAGAAAGGGAAAAATAATCCTCTGGAGAATTCCTTGAGAACCCCTCATGTGGTCAAACCCCCAATCAGAGTATCGTATTGACAGTGCAGACATACCACTGGTTATTTGTTCACGGAATGAATCCTTTTATATTTTGTCCTTGCGACTTGGGATTCATAACATGTGATGTGGTTGATAAAACAATCCATCCATGTTTTATCAACAGTTGGTATCCAAAGTGGTTGCCAATGTTCCTTTCAGCATTCATTGTGAGAAATAAAATTGATCGCAGGAATTTCTAGTGACAGATGGCAACTCCTGAACTATGGGGCACATTATCATAGGCAACAATCAATCAATGCTCGATTGTGCTTAGCACAGCTCAAAATCATAAGCAGCTTCTAATTTTATCCCTAACCTCAACAGGTACATGCTGAAAGTATCAGGAAGAGAAGGAATTTACATGTAGAATTATCTTAATGGAAAATCAACTATTTACAGAGGTGTTTACAAACTTCTTTCTGATGAAGCTGGAGTTTCCATTCAATTGCATTAGCTTTCTCAGTACAATCCAGGTGGAATTACCGAATTGGTGCAAAGGATCGGCAAATTTCTACATAAATTGCATCCTGTACGAACAAATTTTTACATCTTCCATTCTGGTTTGTAAATTGTTTTGCCAATACCATCCTTGCATACAAATGTCACCAATGATAATAATAAGGATGGCATATTTTACCCTTTTGTGTCAATTGATATAACCCTTCAAGAATGCTTTACCAAATGGATCATCAGAGCTGAATATCCATTGTTTCCACCCTGTCTGATTGACTTGTGACTTGGGATTCATAACATGTGATGTGGTTGATTCTTAACTGCTCGTACAAATAGTGTAGCCAGCCACTTAGTTGTGTTTAAGAAGGTTGTTCATCACCTTCTCATGGGCAATTAGGAATGGGAAACAAATGCTAGCCTTGCCTGTGATGTCCCCATTTCACAGATGTATCATGAAATATATCATATCTCTACTTAAGACATTTGCATCTTCAATCTTTGGTTCTCATGGTACTTTTGACACACAGAACACATACATCATACATATATACCGTACACAACACACACAATCATTGCTCTGTTTGACGTCAACTCATCTGTCACAGACTGGAAACCAATCCATGGATAGACCTAGTCTGTAGAGTTCAGCGACTTGCTGACTAAATTGTTTGGACCACCAATGAAAGATTCAGAGTATCTCCTTGACTGACTCAATTGGAAAGTAATATTATCAGGCTCGGAATTCTACTCCTTGTTGCTTGATCTCAAAAACCTTCCAAAAATCGTTATTCAGGTTTTGTCTTATGCCCTAGATTAGCCAACAACATTACAAAGTGATTATGATCACACGGTGGTGTCTATCAACTTCCTCCTGTCCCTCCACCCAGGGACTAACAAAACTACCAATGGAAACAATGTCAGGACAATATCACTATAGATTGCACAGGATTCTACTACATGATACGAGTCAAATTGAATTAAAGGGATACAGCATGTATATAAACAGTCCTTTTACTGTTTAGACCTCACAATTCTCTTTCATCAGAAAATGTTGAAACTGCCTATATATTTTCTGTCTGGTACATTTAATATTATCAATGCATTTTGCAACTCTTAAAATATCTCATCTGTTTCCCTTTGTTTTCGAAGGTGGCTATTTCTTGCATGCAAACAGTCATCTGTAAAGCATTAGAACATTGTTGTGAAACTGATTGCTGACCTGTGTGGCTTTCCATTACACAGGTAAGATGCATCTATCTGAAATCTTTCTAGCTTTCCTTTTGGTCTTTGCCAGCAGCATTCTTTGATGTTCAAAGAAAACAGTAGCAGAACTTCAAATTTCTCCTCAGGTGGCTCTTTCCTGTGCTTTCTTTTCCCAATCTGTGGTGGATGTGCCACATTGACTGAGGTTCACCTCCAAGGGATTGTTGAATCTTAATCCCGGTATACCTCACACATAGTATCCAAGTTCATGCATGACAATCTTAGGATTTTATTGTTTGTCATACCTACTACATTTCTACTCCTACTAAGACATTGGTAGCCCTCAGAGTTGTGGAAAGTTTGGCTTTTTACAAGGATATCCTTTCATTGGAAACAGCACAGTGAAGTTTTGCTAAATTTGTCCCTGGGATGAGGGGAGTTGTCACATGCTGAGAGACTGAGCAAATCAGATTCATATTTTCTGAAGTGTAGAAGAATGAAGGACAATTTCATTGAAAAATACAAGATTGTGAAGGGGCTTGATAGGGTAATTCTTGAGAAATTGTTTCTACTGTTGGAAGAATCTTGTATACATTCAGGAGATATGAGTTTTGTTGGCTGGGCCAGCATTTATTGCCCATCTAATTACCCTTTGGAAAGTGGTGTTGAGCTGCCTTCTTGAACTGCTCAGCCCACCTTGTGTTTAGGTTTTTCCACATGTTGTTAGGGAAGGAGTTTAGATATTGTGATGCAGTAACAGTGAAGAAACAGTGAAGAAGTATTTCCAGCTCAGGATGATGAGTGGCTTTATGGGGAGTTTGCAAGTGGCAATGCAGCCATGCATCTGCAAACCTTGACCTCCGAGATGGAGATGGTTGTGGATTTGGAAGGTGTATCAAAGGAGCCTTGGTGAATTTCTGCAGTACATGTTGAAGATGATAAACACTGCTGCTACAGAGCATCAGTGATGGAGGGAATGAATGTTTGTGAATGTGGTGTCATGTGACTAGACTATTGCTTCTGTTTGAAGTACAAGAACATCTGACATCTGACTGGAGGACTTTCATAACTGATGGTGTAATGTGGATTTGATACGAAAATGGACAAGGTAGTAAACAAAGATCCTTTATCCTGAACAGCAAGAGCTGTGGAGGCTCAGCCATTGAACATGTTCAAGACGAAATTCATGGATTCCTGATAGCAATGACATCAAGGGATATGGAGACAATGTGGAAAAACGAGACAGATGATCAACATTGATTAGTTGATAGAGCAAGCTCAATGGCCAAATAGCTCAACCTGCTCCTCTTTCTCATGTTCCTTTGTCATTTGTGTATCACAAACTGAATGTTACACTTATCCATATAACAATAGTGACTAAACTTCAACAATTGCTTCAGCAGTAATTCTTCATCTGAAAAGTAATTGGAAACATTCTAAGAATATAAAAATATACCATGTAATGTGACTTTTCTAAACATATGTATACCATACTTTTCAGGAATAGATTTCTGTTCTTAAGTAGTTCTTCAGCTATAGTAATTTTGCAATGCCCATTGTTTAGAGTACACAGGATAAACCTCTGTAATGAGACATAACACATAAAGTATCTTTTACATTTGCCCAGGAATCCTTTCCACTGGACTGTGTATTACAGCATGCATAATCCCACAGCACCATAAGGCTGTTTCAAGAGCTTCACATCAAAATGAAATGATAGCAAATGATTTCAACAGATTTGACTGCTTGTTTGCTCATTTCATTAAAGCATCAGTAATGCTTCAGTGGAAAACTAATTGTTTACTTGGAATCAGACCCTTGTGCTTTCTGCATAGGTTCTCACTGAATAGTTAACACTTCAAACACTAACATTATTTCAGTTGCAGGTATAAATAAGAAAATAAAGCAACTATTTGATAACTGTATAATTACTCATATGACCAAAAATTCATAAACTTTAGTAAGTGTTACAATTCAAGCAGATGGGATGGGTTTGAAATATGTTAAGCCAGGCTTACAAAATTAATGTTATGCATCTTTTTCAAATTGAAGATGTGGCAAATGGATCATTTTCCCCCTATTTACTGTAATTGGTCAATGCATGATACTTATAAATTATCATTTTGCGGTAAGTCCCATTTCATTATGTACAATTCTTCCTGTTGATGAGGCCGACAGCATCTCAAAGGACAAGGGCTGAAATAATAATTTATATTGTGAGGAAAGGTAGCCTCTTTAAATATTCAGAATTACTTGCCTTCTTTCTCCCTCAATCAGGAGTATGCTAAAAGAGAGTGCAGGCCAACACTTTCTGGTTTTGTGTCTGCCCTAAATGGCATGACAGGATAGAAGTAATATCAAAATGAAATGATAGCAAATGGTAGGGCTGGCTGAGGGGCAAGCCGCACAAAGGCAAAGAACACAAGGCAGGAATGCAATAAGCAAACAGATACGCTTAGAGTGAGTGAGTGCTATGACAGCAAGTGAAGAGTCCAGAGATGCTGCCTGGTCTAGTCTATGAGCTGGGAGCATGTCCCTGAGCACACAGTCTCCTTACTGCAGCATTACAATGATAGTAGTTGGTACAGTCTGAGGTGCAGCATTAAAGTGAAAAGCATCCTGTAAGTGAATGGGAGATTTGCCATGAAGGTTTTAATAAACAAGTACACATGAGATACTAATATCAGTGAATATGGCGGGAGTGGGGGAGGGGGGAAGGGGGGGCGGTGGGGCGGTGGGGTGGTGGGGTGTGTGGGGTGTGTGGGGTGTGTGGCTGGTGACCATGAAAAATGACATGAGATGTTGCTGTGCACCGTTCAACATGAAGGTCCTTCGGAGCAAGTAGTAAGCTGACATCAATATCTGCTCTGGAGCATATGGAGATTTCTCAAAGTCCATCCTGTTTGTTGCAGCTGGGAAGACAGGAATCTGAGTACTAACAAGGCAAGCTGGGCCTTAAGCAAGTTTAACAAACAGCAATCCTCTTAATTACCAATTCATTGCTGCCTTGCGAGAAACTCACCTCACCGTTTGTCAAAAGTAGGAATGATGGTGCAAGTTGTTCCTGAAGTTGAGGTGGACCTCACTCAATTTCTTATTTGAATCTACCACAAATCTTGCTATAGTTCACCTCACTTGAATTGCAGACAATTCAGCCTTTTTAAATTAACCCATAAAGTCAATAAAGTCATGAACAGCAATTGAATATCCAATCATAATCAATAGCAGGACAGACACCTGGTCCTGTTTTTGGTTAGATTTCATCTAAACTTACAAAATGTCATCATAGGGGAGGTGATGGCCTAGTGGTATTATTGTTAGTCTATTAACCTTAGTGCATGTTCTAGGGACCTAGGCTCGAATCCTGCTATGGCAGATGGTGAAATTAAAAAAAAACCTGGAATTAAGATTGTTGGATCTATCTGGTTCACTAATGCCCTTCAGGGAAGGAAATCTGCCCTCTTCACCTGGTCTGACCTGCATGTTATTCCAGAATCATAGCAATGTGGTTGGTTGATTCTCAATTACTATCTGAAATGGCCCAGCAAGCCACTCAGTTTTATAAATTGTGTGAAGTCTCAAGGAAAGAAATGAAACCGGACAGATCACTTGGTATCGACCTAGGCACCGGAAAAGTGAAATGCAGAGAAAGCCCTGTTGATCCTGCAAAGTCCTCCTCACAACTATCTGGGGCCCAGTGGCAAAATTGGGGAGGGCTGTCTCTCAGACTAGTCAAGCAACAACTTGACATAGTTATACTTAGGGAATCAAATCTGATACCACCATCACCATCCCCGAATATGTCCGGTTCCCACCAGCAGGACAGATCCAGAAGAGTTGGCGGCACTATGGTATACAGTTGGGAGGGAGTTGCACTTGGAATCCTTAACATTGATGTTGGACCCCATGAAGTCTCATAGCTTCATGTTAAATATGGGCAGGGAAACCCCTGCTGATTATTATGTACCGTCCTCCCTCGACTGATGATTCAATACTCTTCCATGTTGAACAACATTCAGAGAGAGCATTGAGGGTGGCAATGACGCAAAATGTACTCTGCACTGGGGTATTTCACTGTCCACTACAAAGAATGGCGCAGCAGCATCAATACTGGTGGAATGGGCTGGGTACTAAAAGATGTTGCTGCTAGACTAAGTCTGCAGCAGGTGGTGGGGGAACCAACAAGAGAGATAAACATACCTGACTTCATCCTTAACAATCTGCCGGCTGCAGATGCATCTGTCCATGATAGTTTCAGCAAGAGTGACCACTGCACAATCCTGGTGGAGACAAAGTCCCGCCTTTACATCAGGAATACCCTTCATTGTGTTGTGTGGTACTATCTCTGTGTTAAATGGGACAAACTTTGGACACAACTAGCAACTCCACACTGGGCATTCATGAGGCACTGTAAGCTATTAACAGCAGCAGAATTGTACTCCAGCCTTATCTGAAATTGCATGGCCTGGCATATCCCCCACTCAATCATTGCCTTTAAGCCAGGGGATCAATCATGGTTTAATGGAGAGTGCTGAAGGGCATGCCAGGAGGAGCAACTAGCATTCCTGAAAATGAGGTGTCAGCCTGATGAAGCTACCAATCTGGACCTCTTGCATTCCAAACAGCATAATTAACAATAAACAGGATAAAAGAGCTAACCAATGGAGCAGAGCTAGGCTCTGGATTCCTGCCACATCCATTCATGAATGGTGATGCTGATTTAAACAACTCACCAGAGGAGGAAGCTCCACAAATGTCCCCATCCTCTATGATTGGAGAGCCCAGTACTTAAGTGCAAAAGAAAGGGCTGAAACATTTGTGGCAATCTTCAGCCGGAAGTCCCGAATGGATGATTCATCTCAGCCTCCTCTAGTGATCCACAATATTACAGATACCAGTCTTCAGCCAATTTGATTTATTGCAAGTGATATCAAAAAAATCATTGAAGACACTGAATACTACAAAGGTTATGGGCCCTGACAACATTCCAGCAATACGACTGAAGACTTATGCTCAAGAACTTGCTGCTCCCCTAGCCAAGCTCTTCCAGTACAAATACAACACTGGCATTTACTTGACAATGCAGAAAATTATCCACGTATGTCCTGTACATAAAAAGCAGGACAATTCCAACCCAGCCAATTATGACTCCCACAGTTTGCTCTTGATCATCAGTAAAGGGATGGCTCAGTGATGTCCAGTTTGGGTTCTGCCAGGGCTACTCAGATCCTGACCTCACTACAACCTTGGTATAAACATGGACAAAAAAGCTGAATTCCAGAGGTGAGATGAGAGCAACAGCCCTTGACATTAAGGCAGTATTCAACCAAGTGTGGCATCGAGGAGCCCTAGTAAAATGGAATAAATGGATGTCAGGGGGCAGACTCTCCACTGGTTGGAATCATACCTGGCCCAGGGAAGGATGGTTGGGGTTGTCAGAGGTCAGTCATCTCAGCTCGGGGATATTATGGCAGGAGCTCCCCAACGTAATGTCCGAGGCCCAACCATCTTCAGCTGCTTCATCAATGACTTTCTCTCCATCATAAGGTCAGAAGTGGGGGCAGTTGCCAATGATTACGCAATGTTCAGCACCATTCTTAATTCTCTGAAAGTTAAGCAGTCCATATTCAAATGCAAAGATCTGGACAATACCTAGGCTTGGGGTGACAAATAGCAAGTAATATTTGCACCTCACAGATGCCAAGCAATAACTATCTCCAACAAGTGATAATCTAATTACCACACCTTGACATTCAATGGTGTTACCTTCACTGAATCCCACACTATCAACATCCTTGGGGTTACGATTGACCAGAAACTCAACTGGATCCATCACATAAGCACAGTGGCTACAAAAGCAGATCAGAGACTAGGAATACTGCAGTGAGTAACTCACCTCCTGACTGCCCAAAGCCTGTCCATCATCTTTTGGATTAGCGGTGCTGGAAGAGCACAGCAGTTCAGGCAGCATCTGAGGAGCAGTAAAATCGACGTTTCGGGCAAAAGCCCTTCATCAGGAATAAAGGCAGAGAGCCTGCAGCATGGAGAGATAAGCTAGAGGAGGGTGGGGGTGGGGAGAAAGTAGCATGAAGTACCAATAGGTGAGTGGGGGAGGGGATGAAGATGATAGGTCAGGGAGGAGGATGGAGTGGATAGGTGGAAAAGAAGATAGGCAGGTAGGACAAGTCATGGGGACAGTGCTGAGCTGGAAGTTTGGAACTAGGGTGAGGTGGGGGAAGGGGAAATGAGGAAACTGTTGAAGTCTACATTGATGCCCTGGGGTTGAAGTGTTCTCAGGCGGAAGATGAGGCGTTCTTTCTCCAGGCGTCTGGTGGTGAGGGAGCGGCGGAGAAGGAGGCCCAGGACCTCCATGTCCTCGGCAGACTGGGAGGGGGAGTTGAAATGTTGGGCCACAGGGCGGTGTGGTTGATTGGTGCGGGTGTCCTGGAGATGTTCCCTGTCCATCATCTGCAAGGCACAAATCAGGAGTGTGATGGAATACTCCCCGCTTGCCTGGATGGGCACAGCACTAACAGCACTTAAGAAGCTTGACACCATCCAGGACAAAATAGTGTGCTTGATTGGCACCACATCCAACAAGAATCCACTTTAGCCACCACCTACTCTCAGTGGCGGCGGGGTGTACCATCTACAAGGTGCACTATAGAAATTCGGCCAAGATTCTCAGGCAGCTCCTTCCAAGCCCACGACCACTTCCATCTCAAAAGGCAAAGGAAGCAGATACTTGGGAATACCTGTAAGTTCCCCTCCAAGCCAACTCACCATCCTGACTTGGAAATATATCATCATTCCTGAACTGTTGCTGGCTCAAAATCCTGAAATTCCCTCCCTAATGGCATTGTAAGTCAAGCTGCAGAATGTGGACTGCAGCAGTTCAAGAAGGCAGCTCCCCATCACTTCTCAAGAGCTATGAGGGACGGGCAATAAAATGCTGGCCAGCCAGTGATGACCATATTCCATAAACAAATCAAAAAAATACAAGTAGGGAGCCTCATTAAGATCAGTAATCAGTGTTGTCAACCAGCTCACAACCCTTTGGGGTCAGTGTTATTGTTTCAAAGGTGTCAGCCAACTTTTGGTGCAGACCTGTTTGTCAGTTTTCTTTGTGTTGCTACTTAATATGTAATGATTGGAATGAGCT
This sequence comes from Chiloscyllium punctatum, assembly GCF_047496795.1. Classification (NCBI taxonomy): domain Eukaryota; kingdom Metazoa; phylum Chordata; class Chondrichthyes; order Orectolobiformes; family Hemiscylliidae; genus Chiloscyllium; species Chiloscyllium punctatum. Next base: position 32,970,451 of record NC_092786.1, read on the forward strand.
CAGTCAGGTGAACGTCATAGAATATGAGTTCCCTGTTTGGGGCTGTTAACCTGGTCCAATCAGGGAGTCCTGGCTGACAGAAATAAACAGGAGTGTCAGGGTTCTGCTCACCCTCGGAGGTGGCTCTGATTTTATACTATTTTTACACTACTTACTTTATTTACACTATATACGTGTGAATAAAGGATGATTTGGTGATGGGATACCAGCCTTTGTGGAGTTATTTCAAATGACTTCTGTGGACTAATGTCAACTTTCTGTCTTTGACCAATCTCTTTCAGTCCTTCCTTTTACCAAAAATCTTTAGAGCCTGACACCTAATCCACATTTTTAAAAATTACCTCATCCTTCATTTGGGATATTTTCTAATCAGCCTGTACAGAGATGTCATTACACACATCTGGAGCAGGTAGGGCTTGATCACAGGTCTCCTGAATCGGAGGCAAGGACACTACCACTGCACCATAAGAACACTTGTCTTTCAGTCCTTCCAAGCTTGCTGGTAGCAGCTAGACCTATACTGAAAGTTTTGACTTTGTTTCTTGTTATTCGAAGAGAAGAAGGGGCACATCAAATCAGTCATTTGATTAGATTAGATTACTTACAGTGTAGAAACAGGCCCTTCAGCCCAACAAGACCACACCGACTCTCTGAAGACCAACCCACCCAGACCTATTTCCCTACATTTATGCCTTCAACTAACACTACAGGCAATTTCGCATGGCCACTTCACCTAACCTGCACATCTTTGGATTGTGGGAGGAAACCGGAACACCTGGAGGAAACCCACGCAGACATGGGGAGAATGTACAAACTCCACACAGATAGTTGCCCGAGGCGGGAATCGAACCCGGGTCTCTGGCGCAGTGAAGCAGCAATGTATCACCGTGCCGCCCATCAGGATTAATCCTAACAGTAAAACCATTGGCAATAATTTTAAAATACGCTCTTTCAGAATATTTTTCATTCAAAAAAATGTAACTGCATAACAAGCTATTCTAAGTCGAGCATTCACCATTGGAAGTTACCCTTTGTGACAAACAATAAATTGTGGACAAATAGGGCATGCTAATTTGTAGAGATGTATACATTTTACACATTATTTCATTTGGCTGCAATTTACTCTGCTTTTTCACTTGTTGGTAGATTCCATTGGCAGTTAAAATAAATTAATCTTGCTATTTATAAAACAGATGACTAGTCGTCAATTGCATGTAAGTTCTGTTATAGAGGAAAGAACAGAGTAGGCACCTTGGGATATGTGCACATATTGTTAATTATTCCACTTAGATTGGCACTAATTATATGTTGTATGCTCAAACCATTTTTTAAATGTACTTGCAGGACTATGACTAATCTTTCATGAGGTTAGTGTCTACAAATTTTACTAACCACTCTCACATTTTCTCTGTTTCTCAAGTGATAGTCAAAGCTTCGTTTAAATATTTGGTTCTCTGTTCCTGCCTCCTTCCTTTCAGTTTAATATTAGAAAAAATAAAATTAAAAAAAGTTGTTTTGTTTTAAAGTTTATTGTCATTCAGCCTGAAAACAAGGCCATATCTGCTACTGCAGATAAACATCAAAAATCTCAAGCACTTCTCTTCAAAGGAGAACAGAGAATTCTCCCCCCCATCCTGGTTAATATTTATTTGGTGTTTGTGGAACACTGCTGTTCATAAATTGGTTGCAGCAATTTCATATGTCACTGCAATGGCTACTGTGGTTTAATGAGACTACAGGCATTAATGAGATAATGGTATGTGCAATAATGTAAGCCTGAAGTTGGCATGGCCAGCACAATCCATAAGGACTGAACAACTTAGAGGCTTTAATTATGGCAATACTAATCCATGGTGTCCGCTCAAACCAGTGTCTCTTCAAAGGTGCTTATTGGCTGTGAAGCACTTCAGGTCATCTTGAGGTCATGAAAAATGTTGTTTAAGTGAAAGTTTTTTTCACTGTGGTGCTGACTGCATTTTGGTTTAGGCCATCCATGTCATTATTATAAGAGGTGAAGGTGTTTTTCACATTAAATGAAGTGTTTTAAAGGTGCACCAGAAGCTTTAGAAGCAGGCAAATAATTGAGGGGATAATTATAAGCAAAGATAGCACTTGAGTGTATGAAGTGATTGGCACTTGTGGACTTGAAGTTTTCTGACAACCAGTTTGCTGAGGTAAGAAGTAAATGTTAGGTGGGGATAGAGCTCAAAATGAGAGAAGGACAGTTAGACAAACAAAGGAGTGGATAGCAATCAGGCTAGGAGGATGCGGAGCTATTAATGGGGACTTTGGCTTGGAATGGTCATTCAAACACAGGCACTACATCAATGGATATTCAATTAGAAACTCCTCAAAGAGTTCAGATACTTTGCTTCTCATCTGAAATTGCAAATGCTGCCTGGCAGCCATTTTATAAAGCATTTAAATGTTCATCATGGTTCTTTTCTTTAGAAAATGTAGATAAATTCTAGAAACTTGAACAGATTCATGTTTAAAGTTATGGATATAACATATATTGGGGATGATGTGTTGAAGGCAGTCTTTTGAGCTCGAGAAGACGTTTGATTGATAATTTGGATCTAGGTCAGTTTCAGATTTGACTATGTAGATCACAATATCAATCGGAAGGAAATCAAGACCATCATACTTTGTGCTATAGATTTTGGATAATTATTTAGTGGGTTGACGTATTAAAGAGTGGATAACATATGCCTTTCCTTTTCTTTACCTGAGTTGGCTTTACAATCATGAAATCGAGAGTGTGGCGCTGGAAAAGCACAGTAGATCAGGCACATCCAAGGAGCAGGAGAATCGATGTTTTGGGCAAAAGCCCTTTACCCTGATGGTCGATTCTCCTGCTCCTCAGATGCTGCCTGACCTGCTGTGCTTTTCCAGCACCACACTCTCGACTCTAATCTCCAGCATCTGTAGTCCTCACTTTCACCTTTACAATCATGAAGTTTGTTAGAACCTGAGACTGCAAGGTGATTGTGTGGTAGATCTCACAGCAAATCAGGCAGGTGGGCAATTAAATGTGAGCATGTTCTTGTGTTAAATTTAATCAATTTCTGCTATTTCCAACTGTAACTTACAGGTTGCTTCAGGTGAATGAGGGATTACATCAGGTAATTAATTCAAAATAGTTTCTTGAGGATCTGCAAAAGCAGGAATGTTCTTCCAGGCCTCAAAGGAAAGATAGTTATGGCCATCCCTCTTGTCTCCCACAATGCATCACTTCTGTCTAGTCCTTTGAAACTCTCTATCTATTGTTTACCTGGAAGA